>NC_064623.1:139838493-140141523 GCF_023898315.1 Schistocerca nitens | reverse complement strand
CCGCACGCAATTGCGCAATCACGTTATCAACACAGATTTTCTGTGAACGTTTGGGCAGGCATTGTTGGTGATGTCTTGATTGGGCCCCATGTTCTTCCACCTACGCTCAGTGGAGCACGTTATCATGATTTCATACGGGATACTCTACCTGTGCTGCTAGAACATGTGCCTTTACGACACAACATGTGGTTCATGCACGATGGAGCTCCTGCACATTTCAGTCGAAGTGTTCGTATGCTTCTCAAGAACAGATTCGGTGACCGATGGATTGGTAGAGGCGGACCAATTCCATGGCCTCCACGCTCTCCTGACCTCAACCCTCTTGACTTTCATTTATGGGGGGCATTTGAAAGCTCTTGTCTACGCAACCCCGGTACCAAATGTAGAGACTCTTCGTGTTCGTATTGTGGACGGCTGTGATACAATACGACATTCTTCAGGACTGCATCAGCGCATCAGGGACTCCATGCGATGGAGGGTGGATGCATGTATCTTCGCTAACGGAGGACATTTTGAACATTTCCAGTAACAAAGTGTTTGAAGTCACGCTGGTACGTTCTGTTGCTGTGTGTTTCCATTCCATGATTAATGTGATTTGAAGAGAAGCAATAAAATGAGCTCTAACATGGAAAGTAAGCGTTTCCGGACACATGTCCACATAACATATTTTCTTTCTTTGTGTGTGAGGAATGTTTCCTGAAAGTTTAGCGTACCTTTTTGTAACAACCTGTATATCTGAAAGATGATATCTGTTCGAATTTCGAGCCACTCGGTTATGAGTGGTGCTAATAGCGTCACTATGAGGATCCCAAAGAAAGCAGGTGTTGACAGATGTGAGAATTACCGAACAATCAGTTTAATAAGCCACAGCTGCAAAATACAAACACGAATTCTTTACAGACGAATGGAAAAACTAGTAGAAGCCGACCTCGGGGAAGATCAGTTTGGATTCCGTAGAAATACTGGAACACGTGAGGCAATACTGACCTTACGACTTATCTTAGAAGAAAGATTAAGGAAAGGCAAACCTACGTTTCTAGCACTTGTGGACTTAGAGAAAGCTTTTGACAATGTTAACTGGAATACTCTCTTTCAAATTCTAAAGGTGGCAGGGGTAAAATACAGGGAGCGAAAGGCTATTTACAATTTGTACAGAAACCAGATGGCAGTTATAAGAGTCGAGGGACATGAAAGGGAAGCAGTGGTTGGGAAGGGAGTGAGACAGGGTTGTAGGCTCTTCCCGATGTTATTCAATCTGTATATTGAGCAAGCAGTAAAGGAAACAAAAGAAAAATTCGGAGTAGGTATTAAAATCCATGGAGAAGAAATAAAAACTTTGAGGTTCGCCGATGACATTGTAATTCTGTCAGAGACAGCAAAGGACTTGGAAGAGCAGTTGAACGGAATGGATGGTGTCTTGATAGGAGGATATAAGATGAACATCAACAAAAGCAAAACGAGGATAATGGAATGTAGTCGAATTAAGTCGGGTGATGTTGAGGGTATTAGATTAGGAAACGAGGCACTTAAAGTAGTAAAGGAGTTTTGCTATTTGGGGAACAAAATAACTGATGATGGTCGAAGTAGAGAGGATATAAAATGTAGACTGGCAATGGCAAGGAAAGCGTTTCTGAAGAAGAGAAATTTGTTAACATCGAGTATAGATTTAAGTGTCAGGAAGTCGTTTCTGAAAGTATTTGTATGGAGTGTAGCCTTGTATGGAAGTGAAACATGGACGGTTAATAGTTTGGACAGGAAGAGAATAGAAGCTTTCGAAATGTGGTGCTACAGAAGAATGCTGAAGATTAGATGGGTAGATCACATAACTAATGAGGAAGTATTGAATAGGATTGGGGAGAAGAGAAGTTTGTGGCACAACTTGACCAGAAGAAGGGATCGGTTGGTAGGACATGTTCTGAGGCATCAAGGGATCACCAATTTAGTATTGGAGGGCAGCGTGGAGGGTAAAAATCGTAGGGGGAGACCAAGAGATGAATACACTAAGCAGATTCAGAAGGATGTAGGTTGCAGTAGGTACTGGGAGATGAAGAAGCTCGCACAGGATAGAGTAGCATGGAGAGCTGCATCAAACCAGTCTCAGGACTGAAGACCACAATAACATCATGAGGATGCTATAAATGCTGCAACAGTCGTGATTGTTAGTTACGCTTGAGACTGGATGTGATGAGTTGATGTTAGTTAATAATGCGTTACAGAGGACAAAGACGCCGTTATCAACATGTGCCTGAGTTTCATCGAGGTCGTGTAACACAAGCTGGATGTCTCTCCTGCGATACGGCAGAAAGACTTGGCGGGAATGTAGCCACTGCACATGGGTTTTGGCAACGTTGGTCACGAGAATGTACGGTGGCAAGAAGAATTGGCTCCCTGGCCATGTGGCACTGACGACAGGAAAGGCCATGAAGTTCGGCGCATGGCTCTGGCGCATCGCACTGCATCTGCAGCAGCAATCTGAGCAGCAGGTGGCACCGCAGTGACACAACGAACTGTTACAGAACGGTCACTTCTAGAACAGCTCTGAGCCGGAGGCCCTGTAGCAGGCGTTCCATTGACCCCAAACCACCGCCGTAGGTGACAAACGAGAGCTCATTGAAGGAGAGGGTGGGGGTCTGTTGTGTTTCCTGATGAAAACTGGTTCTGCCTCGGTGCCAATTACGGCTATGTGTTGGTTAGGACGAGGTCAGTCGAGGGCCTACAGCTAAACTGAGTGTTAGACGCGTACGATCCACACCTGGAGTTATGATCTGGGGTGCGATTTCGAATAACAGCAGGAGCACTCTCGTGGTTCTACATCTACATCTACATTTATACTCCGCAAGCCACCCAACGGTGTGTGGCGGAGGGCACTTTGCGTGCCACTGTCATTACCTCCCTTTCCTGTTCCAGTCGCGTATGCTTCGCGGGAAGAACGAGTGCCGGAAAGTCTCCGTGCGCGCTCGAATCTCTCTAATTTTACATTCGTGAACTCCTCGGGAGGTATAAGTAGGGGGAAGCAACACATTCGATACCTCATTCAGGAACGCACCCTCTCGAAACGTGGACAGCAAGCTACACCGCGATGCAGAGCGCCTCTCTTGCAGAGTCTGCCACTTGAGTTTGCTAAACATCTCCCTAACGCTATGACACTTATCAAATAACCCTGTGACGAAACACGCCGCTCTTCTTTGGATCTTCTCTATCTCCTCCGTCAACCCGATCTGGTACGGATCCCACACTGATGAGCAATACTCAAGTATAGGTTGAACGAGTGTTTTGTAAGCCACCTCCTTTGTTGATGGACTACATTTTCTAAAGACTCTCCCAATGAATCTCAACCTGGTACCCGCCTTACCAACAATTAATTTTATATGATCATTCCACTTCAAATCGTTCCGCACGCATACTCCCAGATACTTTACAGAAGTAACTGCTACCAGTGTTTGTTCCGCTATCATATAATCATACCCCACGAACCCTGACTGCAAATTTGTACATCAGTCTGGTGATTCGACCTGTTGAGCTTCCATTTATGAACAGCATTCCGTGTTATCCTACATGATAACACTCGGCCACGTACCACTATTGTAACCGAGCAGGGTCTAAGAGTTTGGACATGTTGCCTTGGGCTCCTCGATCACCAGATCCTTTTTTTTTTTTTATCTTATGGGACTTAACTGCTAAGGTCATCAGTCCCTAAGCTTACACACTACTTAACCTAAATTGTCCTAAGGACAAACACACACACCCATGCCCGAAGGAGGACTCGAATCTCCGCCGGGACCAGCCGCACAGTCCATGACTGCAGCGCCCAAGACCGCTCGGCTAATCCCGTGCGGCGACCACCAGATCTGTCTGCAGTCGAGGACATATGGGGAGTCATCGGACGACAACTCCAGCGTCATCCATAAACAGCATTAACCGAGCCTGTATTGACCGACCAACTGCAATAGGTATCGAACTGCATCCCACAAACAGATACCCGGCACCTGTCCAACACAAGGTATGAACGTATGCATGCCTGCATTTAACATTCTGGCAACTACACCGGTTATTAAAGTACAAGAAATTTCACATCTGCAGTAGCTTATCTCGCGCTTACATTAACCTGTGATCTTACAGTGCGAATCACTGAAATATGTTACGTAGACAAACAAGAGAGAACGCTGTCCCTTCCTCGCCAGACATTGTACATCCCCTCAGCCGCAGCTGCCCGAGCTGTGGCGCTGACCTGCCGCTTAGGGAGGGGAGAGGAGCAGCGCCGGATTCCTGTTCGACACGCGATGGAATGCGTGGGGCGGTGCGAGGCTGTGAGCTTTGGCTGGTGTGGTCAGCGCCGGCGCCTATGTTATTTATTGTGGTGAAGAGAAGAGAGGGGGCGAGGTGGTCGAACCCTGCGTCTCGGACCTGATGTGATGTGAATTCCGGGCGCGCCGCTAGCAGATCCGCCCTGCTGAATGCTGCATATCAAGGCCGCTGGACCGACAACGGCCATAGCGGGTGGGGTGGAGAGGCGCAGGGGGAGATGAAGCTAGCTCGTCCTGTTGCTGGTGCTTCTGCTGCTCTTGTCATCTGTAGTGTGCTGTTCAGTAATATCACTTATTGTGCTGTAGTATCCTAGAGCACATTTTAAACTCGTACGTTCCAACGTTGGCAGAAGAAAAGAAATTCTGTCAAAGCATCAGAATGGATTACAACGTTGAAGCCCGGAAGGCATTCCACAGAGTTCCTCATTGACGAACGAAATATTAGCGTACACAACAGCTTTGTGAATGGATTGAGGAGTATATAAGCAAATACAAGCGCAGATCTTTGTTAAAGGAAAGAAATCTTCTGAAATAAAAGTAAGTTTCGAATGCGCCCCAACCCAGTGTTGCAGTACCATCATTGATCACAACATCGACAAATCGTGATCTGGAACATTGTTTGTAAGTCTATTACAGCTATCATGGTAAAGCAGATGCCAGACTGAGATTCATTGGAAGATTCCTAAGGAAATGCAATCCGAAAACAACGGAAGTAGGTTACAGTACGCTTGTTCGCCCTCTGCTTGAATACTGCTCAGCAGTGTGGGATCCGTACCAGATAGGGTTGATAGAAGAGATAGAGAAGATCCAAAGGAGAGCAGCGCGCTTCGTTACAGGATCATTTAGTAATCGCGAAAGCGTTACGGAGATGATAGATAAACTCCAGTGGAAAACTCTGCAGGAGAGATGCTCAGTAGCTCGATACGGTCTTTTGTTGAAGTTTCGAGAACATACCTTCACCGAAAAGTCAAGCAGTATATTGCTCCCTCCTACGTATATCTCGCGAAGAGACCATGAGGTAAAAATCAGAGAGATTAGAGCCCACACAGAAGCATACCGACAATCCTTCTTTCCACGAACAATACGAGACTGGAATAGAAGGGAGAACCGATAGAGGTACTCAAGATACCCTCCGCCACACACTGTCAGGTGCCTGCGGAGTATGGATGTAGATGTAGATGTAGATGTATCATTTTCTGTCAGACAACAAACAACATCCTCAGTCATATACACTACCCGATCAAAATATTCCAAAGACTTGCTAGGGCGCTTCACTGTGGGCTGTGTCCGTACTTCGCCTTCATGACGCCGTGATGCCTGCTGGTGACAATTTCAGTAACAGGTGTCTGAATATCTGTTCTTCCTCAAGAGCCGAAACCAGGTCAGGCAGAGACGTTGGACCCGTGGATCTTGAGCGTAGCCGACATTCTGGCCCATCCCAAAGGCGTTCCGCTGGTTTCAGGCCGGAACTCTGGGCAGCCCAGTCCATTACAGGAATGTTGTTGTCCACAAACCATTACCTCACACATACTGCTTTACGACAGGGTGCATTGCTATGCTCCTACAAGCATTGTCTCTGAACTGTTCCTCTACTATACGTAGTGCATAATGTTGTAAATGTCTTAATATCCTTCCACGCTTAGTGTTCTCTTATGCGCACTAACAGGACTAGAATGTAGCCACTAAAATCATCCCTATACCGTAACATCACGTCTTCCGCACATCGCTCATCGCTGTTGGCATTAAACATGATGGCAGGTAGAGTCTCCGGGCGTTCGCCAAATCAGGTCCCTTCCACTGGATTACCACAGGGTATACTGTGATTCCTGGCGCCGCTCTTTACACCAGTTCAAGCGTGAATTAGCACTGTGGTTCACAAGGAGATGCCCGACCACAGCCACCAGCAGTCAAAGATGGGCAGCTTTAGAATGACTGAAATGTCCCTGATGGATTTGTTGCTCGGGTGACATCCAGTGACTGGTCCACGTTCAATGTCACCGAGTTCTCCAGACCCATAAATTCCGCTGTTACTGTCTCTCCGTTGACAACACGGTACTTCTGCCTCTTCTTATACTGTTGGTTTCGCTCTAGCGATTTCTACTGGTTAATTCCGCATCACATAACAGGCCTGAAACTTCTCATCACATAGTGAAAATGCAGTAAAAAAAACATAAGCACAAGGATTTAAAACCGGAAAACAATCGTCATATAGCCACAAATCAACCGTCACGTAACCTATGCGTACAAAAATAGCAACATCTGTTAACAAACAGTTGATTCGCCTACCCATATTCGTTTGTAACTATACTGAAGAGCCAAAGAAACTGGTACACATGCCTAAAATCGTGTAGGGCCCCCGCAAACAGTCAGAAGTGCCGCAACACGACATGGCATGGACTCGACTAATGTCTGAAGTAGTACTGGAGGGAACTGACACCATGAATCCTGCAGGGCTGCCCATAAATCCGGAATAGCACGAGGGAGTGAAGATCTCTTTTGAACAGCACGTTGCAAGGCCTCCCAGATATGCTCAATAATGTTATTGTCTGAGGAGTTTGGTGGGCAGTGGAAGTGTTTGTATTCAGAAGAGTGTTCCTGGAGCCACTCTGTGGCAATACTGGACTCGTGACGTGTGGGGTGTCGCACTGTTCTGCTAGAATTGCGCACGTCCGTCGGAATGCACACTGGACATGAATGGATGCAGCCGATCAGACAAGAAGCTTACGTACGTGTCACCTGTCAGAGTCGTATCTAGACGTATCAGGGGTCCCATATCACTCCAACTGAACACGCCTCTCGCCATTACAGAGCCTCCACCAACTTTAACAGTCTCCAGCTGACATGCAGTGTCCATGGATTCATGAGGTTGTCTCCATACCCGTACACGTTCAACCGCTCGATACAATTTAAAAACGCGACTAGTCCGACCGGGCAACACGTTTATAGTCATCAATTTCGGTGCTGGCGGGTCCAGGCGAGGTGCAAAGCTTTGTGTCCTGCAGTCATCAAGCGTACACGAGTGGGCTTTCGGCTCCGAAAGTGCATATAGATGATGTTTCGTTGAATTGTTCGCTCGCTGGCACATGTTGATGACCCAAAATTGAAATCTGCGGCAATTTGCACTTCTGTTACGTTGAACGGTTCTCTTTAGTCGTCGTTGGCTCCATTTAATGTAGGATCTTTTTCCGACCGCAGCGATGTCGGAGATTTGATGTTTTACCGGATTACTAATATTCACGGTACACTCGTGAAATGGTCGTACTTGAAAATCCCCACTTCATCGCTACCTCGGAGATGTTGTGTCCCATCGCTCGCGCGCCAACAATAACACAACGTTCAAACTCGCTTAAATCTTGATAATCTGCCATTGTAGCAGCAGTAACCGATCTAACAACTGCGCCAGACACTTGCTGTCTTATATTAGCGTTGCCGACCGCAGCGCCGTATTCTGTCTGTTTACATATCTCTGTATTTGAATACGCAATCGTATACAATGTTCTTTGGGACACCAGTGTAGATCAGCCCTATATATTGACAGCATCAATATTAAGGAATTCAGGAGAGCAACCAATTTCTACATAAGAGAAAAAAGTTAGAAGGATGAAACGAAAACGCCAGACTGAATTGTTAAAAAATTTTTAACAAAGATAATCTCTATCGACCCGTTTTATATTTTTTGGTGTTACTACTGCATTTAATGTTGTTCTTGGTTTGTGACTATTGTTCACGGTGTAGTCGGCGCGACAGAATGTCAGGCCTAAGGGCCCGGGTTCGATTCACGACTGGGTCGGAGATTATCTCCGCTCAGGGACTGGGTGTTGTGTTGTCCTAATCATCATCATTTCACCCCAATCGACGCGCAAGTCGCCGAAGTGGTGTCAGATCGAAAGACTTGCACAAGGCGAACGGTCTATCCGACGGGAGGCCCTAGTCGCACGACATTATTATTCACGGTTATCGTCTTCTTTCATTGTATATAGATGCTTGATGACTGTGGTATTTAACCGAAACTGCTCGTTTTAATTATGTGACATACAGCTGTTTTGCGAGATCATCATTTAAAGAAATAGTTTAATGCTGTGTATCGTCGCCGCCTTAAAATAATATGCGAATGACTTGGTAGAGAAGAAAATTCGTGAAATTAGAGGCAATACAAAGAGTTACCGACAATCATTCTTCCGACGCGTTATTCGCGA
Organism: Schistocerca nitens; assembly: GCF_023898315.1. NCBI lineage: Eukaryota > Metazoa > Arthropoda > Insecta > Orthoptera > Acrididae > Schistocerca > Schistocerca nitens. The sequence continues at coordinate 140,133,023 of NC_064623.1, read as the reverse complement.
ACGGAACAAGGTTGGAGGGCTCAGTTACGGGTACCATAAGTACCTTCTGCCGCACACTATTAGGTGGTTTGCGGAGTATGATGTAGATGTAGAGGTAACGCCAGGAGACGGAGGAGGCTTTTCGCGGATGATGCTGTTGTATACATTCAAGTACCGACGTTAGATAAATGTAGCAAATATAAGAATACCTACTGGGGGTCGACGGCTGATGGACTGACTGACAGCAAACGCTCCGCCTAAACAAATGGGGCGTTAAACTCATGTACCGGCCCTTTACCTTATGATTATGTGGCTGTCGAAAAAACGCTGGAAGCAGTTACATCAATTAAATATCTGTGTGTGCGTGTGTGTGTGTGTGTGTGTGTGTGTGTGTGTGTGTGTGTGTGTGTGTGTGTATGTATCTACATCTACATATACATCCATACTCCGCAAGCCAGCTGACGGAGTGTGGCGGAGGGTACCTTGAGTACCTCTATCGGTTCTCCCTTCTATTCCAGTCTAGTATTGTTCGTGGAAAGAAGGATTGTCGGTATGCCTCTGCGTGGGCTCTAATCTCTCTGATTTTATCCTCATGGTCTCTTCGCGAGATATACGTAGGAGGGAGCAATATACTGCTTGACTCCTCGGTGAAGCTATGTTCTCAAAACTTCAACAAAAGCCGGCCGCGGTGGTCTCGCGGTTCTAGGCGCGCAGTCAGGAACCGTGCGACTGCTACGGTCGCAGGTTCGAATCCTGCCTCGGGCGTGGATGTGTGTGATGTCCTTAGGTTAGTTAGGTTTATGTAGTTCTAAGTCCTAGGGGACTGATGACCACAGCAGTTTAGTCCCATAGTGCTCAGAGCCATTTTTGAACTTCAACAAAAGCCCGTACCGAGCTACTGAGCATCTCTCCTGCAGAGTCTTCCACTGGAGTTTATCTATCATCTCCGTAAAGCTTTCCCGATTACTAAATGATCCCGTAACGAAGAGCGCTGCTCTCCGTTGGATCTTGTGTATCTCTTCTATCAACCCTATCTGGTGCGGATCCCACACTGCTGAGCAGTATTCAAGCAGTGGGCGAACAAGCGTACTGTAACCTACTTACTTTGTTTTCGGATTGCATTTCCTTAGGATTCTTCCAATGAATCTCAGTCTGGCATCTCCTTTACAGACGATCAACTTTATATGATCACTCCATTTTAAATCACTCCTAATGCGTACTCCCAGATAATTTATGGAATTAACTGCTTCCAGTTGCTGACCTGCTATATTGTAGCTAAATGATATGGGATCTTTCTTTCTATGTATTCGCAGCACATTACACTTGTCTACATTGAGATTCAATAACCATTCCCTGCACCATACGTCAATTCGCTGCAGATCCTCCTGCATTTCAGTACAATTTTCCATTGTTACAACCTCTCGATATAGCACAGCATCATACGCAAAAAGCCTCAGTGAACTTCCGATGTCATCCACAAGGTCATTTATGTATATTGTGAATAGCAACGGTCCTACGACACTCCCCTGCGGCACACCTGAAATCACTCTTACTTCGGAAGACTTCTCTCCATTGAGAATGACATGCTGCGTTCTGTTATCTAGGAACTCTTCAATCCAATCACGCAATTGGTCTGATAGTCCATATGCTCTTACTTTGTTCATTAAACGACTGTGGGGAACTGTATCGAACGCGTTTCGGAAGTCAAGAAACACGGCATCTACCTGTGAACCCGTTTCTATGGCCCTCTGAGTCTCGTGGACGAATAGCGCGAGCTGGGTTTCACACGATCGTCTTTTTCGAAACCCATTCTGATTCCTACAGAGTAGATTTCTAGTTTCCAGAAAAGTCATTATACTCGAACAGAATACGTGTTCCAAAATTCTACAACTGATCGACGTTAGAGATATATGTCTACAGGTCTGCACATCTGTTCGACGTCCCTTCTTGAAAATGTGCCCTTTTCCAATCCTTTGGAAAGCTACGCTCTTCTAGAGACCTACGGTACACTGCTGCAAGAAAGGGGGCAATTTCCTTCGCGTACTCTGTGTAAAATCGAACTGGTATCCAATCAGGTCCAGCGGCCTTTCCTCTTTTGAGTGATTTTATGTATGTGAGTGTGTGTGTGTGTGTGTTTGTGTGCATGTGTCTACGCAGCGATTTTGTCTTTGTAGAAGATGGTGGCTGGGACGTCGGCTGGTCAGTTTAAAGTAAACCGCTGTGCGCCTTCCGCCATAGATTTCAAACTCTTTCTCATGCTACCAGTTTGAGCCAGAGTAAGATCACCAGTGCCCGTGGATCTCTATTCAGAGTCATAAATGGTGTAACATCCCACCCGTCACTTATCAGGTTTTGGTGTGTGTTTACCCCAGGTAACTGACTAACAGATCAACAGAGAGTGGAAAACTGCCGCAATGTCGGATAACGCAAAGAAAGTAATGAGGCCCTGTGACTCCTGACTGAACTGCGGTGGCAGTGTTGACATTAATTGATTCAGAATTCATCACTTTTAGTTAAAAAAGGGGTGCACATTGATGTTATATTCAGCTATTGAACATCAGATGCAAATGTTGAACATAAAATTAATTAAGAAAGTGACTTGGGATTTCAACTACTTGATTGAAAACAGATGCAGACGATTAGCACAGATTTATTTTAACTCACGACCTTCAATCATCACATTAAATGACTCTCCTAACAGGCAGTGGTAATAAATTGCGTTTGCGTGGAGTAAAGCGCGATAAATCAAAAGTAATTCCTATTGACTGACCCAGGCGTAATGCGAAGTACGAGAAGAATTCTACAATACACGGCCCATGAAACCCTCGCGGAAACCTTGCCGACTTGATCCAACAAATTAGTCAGAGGCTGGAGCAGGCGCAATATCACCGAATTCAGCGTGGCGAAGCGGCATCATTGTGCGGACGTCGGCCGACCTCGTGGTGCTGCAAGACTGCGCTCGTCTATTCACTCCTAGCTATCTTGCTCAGTACATAGCTGAACCAAAACTTTCTATCTCCAAGCTCAATCGTTCCATTTGCTAGGTCCTAAACTGCAGAGATGCTCACTCTTTCTCTGGCAAGCTGAGTAAAGAACGCCACGTCCACACTCTAGGCAAGCTGGGAACGGAAGACCCCTACGGAGACTTCTCACAGTCCGCTCTTCGCCTCGGTTTCCCCTCCAGCAAAATCAGTTACGCCAATTGCAGCGCAAGTCGCGTTAATGATGCGTCGCTTCCCAGCGCCGACCAATGCCTGCCCTGGGAAGTGAACATATTTCCACAAAATTTCCCTTCCTCTCAACTTCTGCTACTTAGCTCCGCCCAGGCCACCCATCAAGGTTAGCGTTTGCACAAAACATCAATTTTTCCAGAATTATGACTCCCAGGAGACTACTTCAAATTCTTTGGTCCTACGTTCCCATCAGAGGCCGGCGTATTTCATGCTGTAGCTCTTCACCTGATTTACTTCAGACTTTGCGGACCGTGAATTCAGCGTGAAGTTGCTATAGTCACGAACACGCGTATTTCGACCTCTGTTGACCGCTCCACCGTAGCTTTGCGTGGATTTGTCGCATGTTTCACAGAAAACGGGACGACGGACATTTAGCAACAGGCGTACAAGTTCTCTGTCTGTTTCCCGGTACACCAGCATGGAGTCGGGGTCAACCACTCACTCACTGTCACTCATCTTAAGGCGGCTGGATGCCGCGCCCCTTTACCGCTTTCTCAAGAGTTTGAGCCGCCATAAGCTGCCTGTTGTCGCTTCCCTTCGCCGCTCCCCAGCCACGCGCCGTGGTCAACTCTGGATACTTCCCTGGGATGAACTAGCCTCTAGTAAATCGATGCGTTTCCACAAAGTTTTCATGTCGTGTGAATTAGTTTAAAAACATCACCCGACATTAATTATTCCAATACGTTCATACTATACAATCTACAAGATGCATTGTGGCTTGTCAGTCATTTTTGTTCAGCTCTACTGTTCGCTCAACGTGAGTTCGGTGATCTTTAATGACTTCATGCAAGGGGCATAGTTCTTGCCATCTTACAAAGGCAAATTAAAAGATGCAGACAATAAGTAGTGCCAGACTGAGCCGCTGGAGGAATCCTCAGGAAGTGGAATCCAGCCCTGAAGGAGGTCGCTCACTAAAACCCACGTTCGATCGGTGCTTAAATATTGCTGGTATCTTGGGATCGTACCAGATAGGAATAGAATAGAGGAAACAGAAAAGATCCAAAGAAGAGCGGCGCTTTTCGTTACAGGTTCGTTTAGTAAGCGCGAAAGCGGCCCAGCCAGCTCCAGTGACAGACACCACAAGAGAGGCGTTGTGCATCGCAGCGTGGTGTAGTGTTAAGAGTTACGGGAGAGTACTTTCCTAGAAGCGTCACCCCATACATTGCTCCCCCCCCCCCCCCCCCCCTAAGAAATAAGAACTTTGAGGTTCGCCGATGACATTGTAATTCTGTCAGAGACAGCAAAGGACTTGGAAGAGCAGTTGAACGGAATGGACAGTGTCTTGAAAGGAGCGTATAACATGAACATCAACAAAAGCAAAATGAGGATACTGGAATGTAGTCGAATTAAGTCGGGTGATGCTGAGGGAATTAGATTAGGAAATGAGACACTTAAAGTAGTAAAGGAGTTTTGCTATTTGGGGAGCAAAATAACTGATGATGGTCGAAGTAGAGAGGATATAAAATGTAGACTGGCAATGGCAAGGAAAGCGTTTCTGAAGAAGAGAAATTTGTTAACATCGAGTATAGATTTAAATATCAGGAAGTCGTTTCTGAAAGTATTTGTATGGAGTGTGGCCACGTATGAAAGTGAAACGTGGACGATAAATAGTTTAGACAAGAAGAGAATAGAAGCTTTCGAAATGTGGTGCTACAGAAGAATGCTGAAGATTAGATGGGTAGATCACATAACTAATGAGGAGGTATTGAATAGAATCGGAGAGCAGAGAAATATGTGACATACCTTGACTAGAAGAAGGGATTGGTTGGTAGGACATATTCTGTGGCATCAAGGGATCACCAACTTAGTATTGGAAGGCAGCGTGGAGGGTATAAATCGTAGAGGGAGACCAAGAGATGAATACACTAAGCAGATTCAGAAGGATGTAGGTTGCAGTAGGTACTGGGAGATGAAGAAGCTTGCACAGGATAGAGTAGCATGGAGAGCTGCATCAGACCAGTCTCAGTACTGATGACCACAACAACAACACAATGTACCTCTCGCTAAAAGGTCACGAAGGTAAAATTACATAGATCCAAGTTCACACTTAGGCTTATCAACAATCGGTCTTCCCCATCACGTCTCGCGATAGGAAAAGGAAAGAAAGGAGCGAGGGTGGTACACAAAACACCTTCCGCCACGTATCGCAAGGTCACTCCAGAGTGTAGGTACGGATAGATTTGTGAAATATCACTTGTGTGGAACACTACGGTTTTCAATTTATGTAGACGCTTTTTCAAGTGTAGTCAACAAGATCACCATATTTGTCGTTGATGATGCAGTTGTCGGAGAGTAACATCTCTCTTGGTCGATCGTAAGGAAATGCTGCTGGGCAATTTTTGTTGTAATGGTGGGTAGCCCTTTTAATTGTAGATAAATATCTAATAAAGAGAAGAAAACGATTATAGAGTTAGCAGTGAACTTCTCAGCACATCAAATTGTACGAGGGCTGTCCAGAAAGTAAGTTACGATCGGTCGCGAAATGGAAACGACTATGAAAATCCGATAAAGCTTTGCAAAAATGGGTTGGGCAGTGTCTCTAGTATGACTCTAGGTAGAATTATGTCGCTCTTTTCATTCCTGAGCTCTTAGTGAGCGCGTAAAGATGTTATAGAAAATAGTGTCTCCCACCAAGTACGAGGGCCTGGTGAGAATTTTCCCCTGAAGCTATGCAACCAACATTACACAACTGTCGTGCGGTTTCTTCTTCAAGGAAATTCTCAGCCTCATTCTGCAGGGGCAATGAAGATGTTCCTGCATCGTTTCAATTGGAAATGTTTGGCTACCCACAATACAGCCCGTAATTGTCTCCCACTGAGTTTCATCTCTGCTCAAACGAACCACTGGTTATGAAGACAACATTTTGGCACAGACAAGGAGCTTTAGGCCAGCGTAGAGAATTGGCGGAAAGCACTGGCGGCTGCCTCCTATGATGAGGATATTGGAAAGTTGGTACAACGCTACGACGAATGTCTGAGTCAGAACGGCGACTACGTACAGAAGTAGCTGAAAGGTGTAGCACACTGTTACAAATGAAACGCTTCTGATTTTCGCTGTGATTTTCATTTCGCGATCAATCGTAACTTGCTTTCTGGATAGCCCTCGTATAAGTATTTAGGGTAATGCTAAGGACTGATTTGAAATAGGATGATCACGTGAATGTATAGTATTAAGAAGGACTTCGATATGCCGGAAGAGTACTGGGAAAATACGGTACATCTGTAAAGGGCAAGACGATAGTGCGACCATTTCTAAAGTAGTGTTCCAGTGTTTAGAATCCTTATCATGTAGTTCCAACATCAGATGTCGAGCGAATTCAGAGGCGCGCTACCGCGATCGTAACAGGTCGGTATAGTCCTCACAGAAGTGTAACAGAAATGCTCGAGGATATTAAATGGGGCCCCTTGGAAGCATAGAGGATAATTACGTAAGATATTTCAAATCAGTCTTTGCTGTTATTAAAATGTTTATTGGCTCTACCATACGCATTTCGATTTATTCATTTAACTTGCTTAGCGGCTGCTGCTTCGCTCGTGTACATTCTATGGTCGAAACAGGTTTTTTTATTTTTGTTTTTCTTTCAACGAATTTGCATGCTATTGCACCCATGGCTCATTTGTACACGCTACAAAGGAGTTCGACCCTTTATATGAATGCGAGTCTTTGCATAATGCGTGTTCCAATGAATTCAGTTTAACAAAATATAGCGATTTAAAAAGAGAAGAAAGGGGAACAGACAGATCGGGTAAGTAGCTCTATAGTTATTAGCGGCAGTCTTACTTCCGATACTGACTTATCTCAAACGGATATTCGTGTATATTGTATCGCATTTAAACGTGATATCTCATTTGTCTTGAGTAATGATTAGTTTGCGTAGAAATTACAGGAAAAATAATTTTCTAACAAATATAAATCCTCCTGAAAAATTAATGAATTTAAGACCAGTTTCTTTTTCAATGCAACTCTGACAAGGCCGATTTGTCGTGGTGACTGTTAAATAGCGTCCTTCGGCCTAGTTCACAAATCGCAACACCTAAACTTTTCACGCTACCTGAGGCCATCGAGGCACGATCTTTGCTGAATGTTCTTATGACCAAAAAGCGGCTCTCCTCTCATAATGAAATATCTTCATAAAACTGCTTATTCCCTATTTTTCTCCCTTTGGAGCTGAATTACCAAGAACACTGAGATATGTATTTCTCAATTTCTAATCGAGAAGTCAGTCAGCAGTTTTTATAGATATAGCTTTAAAATGCTTTATTAGCTCTTTCACAACGATTTGTTTTCAAAAAAAGCTTTCATTCACCATTGCTCCACCACAGATGTTGAATTAGAAAAAAATGTTGAAATACATATTTTTTTATTCCTGAGTGGTAAACCGAATACCGACATTCGTAGTTCTAGTTTCAAAAGTTGTGTAATAGCGTCTAGTTAGCAGTGGCTGGGGTAACAAACGAGCCCTGTGGTGACGTACGCAGCAAGACCAGGCGTGATCGTAAAGTATGTAGTAGTCTCAGCCTCTGAACACTGAACGACATAAATGTAATTATGTTTAGGAACCGTCTACAATATGGAAATCCATAGCACAGGAAAGTATCAATAACCATAAGAAATCTGTAGAGTGCGAATAGAACTCGGGCACCGAAGGTCCCGTACAAACTTAATTATGTATATTCACAGTTCATCCGTCCAGAGAATCGAGAATCTTGACGATTTTTACCTGTTATCTGTTATCGATATCGATACTGGCAATACATCGGCCCCTTGTAATTCCAAGACTTTCTAGAACGACAAAAATATATATTTCCTGCGATATAATTACAAGTTAACACTATTCGTACTTTTTCCTTTACTTTCACTGTGAAACCCCTTCGTGCTGGCAAATTTCATGAGTGTAGGTGAACGAGAATAACGCCAAACGTTTTGATGAATGAGTTTGCGATAGCAAAATACGTAGAATAAATTACCTATTTTCTGATAGCACTGACTTAGAAGGTTAAAACTATTACATTGCAAGGGACTGTAGACTTTAGTACGGGACATAAATTTTAACTTGATACGTCTACTCATTCCTGAGAAAAAGGGTTCTTAACAGTCGGGCAGGCAGGCGAAGTACAAACTGATCCTGTGTAAGGATTCCCTTTTTAGCGAATGAGGTACGGAACCTTGAAAAGACGCCACTGTAATATATCAGTCATTCATATTGTGAAACCGATCACCCACGAGAGTTTACGAATATGAACGAAGTTCAACTCAAAGTTACAACGAGACCAGCCGTATTCAGTGGATCTGTGCTCTCCAGAAGTAACGGACTGAAGCCTCCACAAGCCGTGAAATTATTATTGAATTATTCAGCTTTAGACAGTTCGGTCTGAAATACGATCTCTCTATTATAGGTACAAACGAAAGGACCACGTAGAGGACAATGAAACAAGCAAATAACCCCAGCAAACATATCTCCTGACAGCAATGGTTTCGCCGATGCGACATATACCTGAACACTTCGTAACAGGGTCACCGAGGCTCCATACCGATGAAATACACAAGTGTTCCATACCACCACCATTTATGTGAAGGCAGGTTCAAGCACGCCTCCTCATCGACGCCCGCACACATCCCAAAATCTCAGGCGTGTTCCGAATGCAATGGGAACCATCGAAAATGCGTTCCTCGAATTCATCGACGCAATCAACACGAAAAAAAAGAAAGAATCCAACACATTCAAATCGGGGGGACCTGGGACGGCATGTTATTGGCGAGCCACGACCGATACACTTGTCACAGATCCGTGCTATGTACTCCGAAACAGCCACACGAAAGTGCGTCGGTGCGGCAGCATGTATGTACCACACACGCATCCTCTCTCCAGAAGGAACAACATCCTTCGATATTAACAGTGTTGTAACATAGGCATCACGGCACTTGTGCATACCTTATATTGGGGAGACCATTCGTTCCAGGAGTTACATATATTAGGATTGTTTGCACGTTGCCGGCCGTGGTGGCCGAGCGGTTCTAGGCGCTACAGTCGGGAACCGCGCGACCGCTACGGTCGCAGGTTCTAATCCTGCCTGGGGCGTGGATGTGTGTGATGTCCTTAGGTTAGGTAGGTTTAAGTAGCTCTACGTTCTAGGGGACTGATGACCTCAGAAGTTGAGTCCCATAGTGCTCAGAGCCATTTGAACCATTTGCACGTTTTTCCTTTAGTCATTCGTTTCCTTTGTACCAGTCATAGACAAACACCTTATGTATACGGTCATTCAGACGCTCCTAACGACGTAGTTTTATGCACCCCACAATCTTATATTTGGCCTTCATAAACCAAGCGCGAGATTTTCATTTTCTCTCACTCGCTACGCGCAAACTGTTAGTTCTGGAAAAAAAAAAAAAAAGTGCCGGACCTCTCTGCAGGAAATTTAATGTACTTAAATTTTGGACTGTGATACGTTTACGCTGGAGGTCACGACTTTCGAATTATTCAATAAAAACGTAACACAGTGACCTAAAAACGCACTTCTACCCCACCGGTCAGGATTTCTAGTATGTTCTTTGTGGCACTCGCTGTGCACGGTACAAAGATTTCCGGTTACACGAAGTGTTCCTAATATTCGATCTTTTTTGTCTCGACTGATTGGGCTGCTACGCCAGCTGCATAGTCAGCTATTTCGGTAACATAACTGATTTGAACTTCCCTGTGAGGGTAATGAAGCAGAGTCTATCGTGAACGTCATGCTAAAAGTACGTACGCTGACAATTCGATCCACACATAAACCTTACAAGCGCAGTAGTTTCGTAGTCAGAAAGCCTGAAGAATATAGCGGTAACATTGTTTATTTTATGCTGTTAAAAGACACAAAACTGTTGGTTAATATTCACACATTGATCAATTTTACAATTTTTTACTGTAGCTTATCGTAGCGTTGCGTTTACAAAAGTCGTTTTTCTTTCATTATCCTCACAGGCACATTTAAATTAGTAATGTTAAAGAAACAGCCGACCATGCTGGTGGCGTAATAGTCCAATCAACCGAGATCAAAAAGGTCGAATGTCGGGAATGGTTCAAGTAGTCGGAAATTTTTGTCCAGTGGTAGGAGAGACTCCCACGACCATATACCGGAAATCCTTTTTTGTTCTTTTGAACGTTTTTCTTAAATATCTCGACTGCGGTGGCTTCAAGCGAAATCGTATCCCAGTACGGTAGTTCTGGAACACTACATAAATGACGTAGTAAATCGTAGGACTACCGGTAGTACTGGTGTAGGGGAGGAACTGGAAGCCGAAGACTTCTCTTTGATTTTATGTTTGTTTGGTTTCTTGTTTTGCACACATTTAGAACTACACATCATTCAATGTTAGTTGACGGCGTATTTTATATTCTTACAGAATATAAATTAGATTTTATAGATAATAAACATTAAATTATCGCGTAATTTCTGCGCTTCTATAGAACCAAAGCAATATTTTCGATACAAGCACAGTTAACATGCATGAACATAGTATATATATATATATATATATATGTATATATATATATATATATATATATATATATATATATATATACAATTTTTGTTCTTGTACTACACTCAATAGATTGCTAATAACTATGATCAAAGGCAAGAGTTTACTATTATTATTAATAAATGTGAAAGTTGTTCATGAATAACAGAAACATGTTTTATATAAGTTCGACGAAGTATTGCAGCAATGTTTGGTTTCTTTGTTTTTTATTTTACCTTTTTATTCAGGAAATTGGGTTTTCCAGAGCTATATGATAAATCTGTATTGTTTTCTTTATTTTTACCACAAAATCCTGAATTAAACTTTCTTTCAATTTGCTATAAATACTTTCTACATCTAAGTAACAGGCAAGAGGATAACTATATAGAACAAAAATGTCCCAAAGGTTATCTGGCCCTTAATATATGCTCAATCAGTTTCTAGACACTTCACCACTTTCGGTTTTTGGGGGATCTAGCAATACATAAGCGCTGATAGAAACCACCGAAGCTGAAATCGTTGTAGGTACGGAAAGCTGGCTCAAGCCAGAGATATCAGACAAACAGAAGCTAAACGATGTCAAAGTTAGCGTAAGGAGGGCAATGCGTGAAGCGTTCAGTGAATTTGAAAGTAAAATTCTATGTACCGACTTGACAGAAAATCCTAGGAAGTTCTGGTCTTATGTTAAATCAGTAAGTGGCTCGAAACAGCATATCCAGACACTCTGGGATGATGATGGCATTGAAACAGAGGATGACACGCGTAAAGCTGAAATACTAAACACCTTTTTCCAAAGCTGTTTCACAGAGGAAGACAACACTGCAGTTCCTTCTCTAAATCCTCGCACAAACGAGAGAAATAAGTGTCCAAGGAATAGAAAAGCAACTGAAATCACTCAACAGAGGTAAGTCCACTGGACCTGAAGGGATACCAATTCCATTCTACACAGTGTACGCGAAAGAACTTGCCCCCCTTCTAACAGCTGTGTACCGCAAGTCTCTAGAGGAACGGAATGTCCCAAATGATTGGAAACGAGCACAGGTAGTCCCAGTTTTCAAGAAGGGTCATCGAGCAGATGCGCAAAACTATAGATCTATATCTCTGACATCGATCTGTTGTAGAATTTTAGACATGTTTTCTGCTCGCGTATCATGTCATTTCTGGAAACCCAGAATCTACTCTGTAGGAATCAACATGGATTCCGGAAACAGCGATCGTGTGAGACCCAACTCGCTTTATTTGTTCATGAGACCCCGAAAATATTAGATACAGGCTCCCAGGTAGATGCCATTTTCCTTGACTTCCGGAAGGCGTTCGATACAGTTCCGCACTGTCGCCTGATAAACAAAGTAAGAGCCTACGGAATATCAGACCAGCTGTGTGGCTGGATTGAAGAGTTTTTAGCAAACAGAACACAGCATGTTGTTCTCAGTGGAGAGGCGTCTACAGACGTTAAAGTAACCTCTGGTGTGCCACAGGGGAGTGTCATAGGACCATTGCTTTTCACAATATATATAAATGACCTAGTAGATAGTGTCGGAAGTTCCATGCGGCTTTTCGCGGATGATGCTGTAGTGTACAGAGAAGTTGTAGCGAAATGCAGGAAGATCTGCAGCGGTTAGGTACTTGGTGCAGGGAGTGGCAACTGACCCTTAACGTAGATAAACGTAATGTATTGCGAATACATAGAAAGAAGGATCCTTTATTGTATGATTATATGATAGCGGAACAAACACTGGTTGCAATTACTTCTGTAATATATCTGGGAGTATGGATGGGGAACGATTTTAAGTGGAATGATCATATAAAATTAATTGTTGGTAAGATGGGTGCCAGCTTGAGATTCATTGGGAGAGTCCTTAGAAAATGTAGTCCATCAACAAAGGAGGTGGCTTACAAAACACTCGTTCGGCCTATAGTTGAGTATTGCTCGTCAGTGTGGGATCCGTACCAGGTCGGGTTGACAGAAGAGATAGAGAAGATCCAAAGAAGAGCGGCGCGTTTCGTCACAGGGTTATTTGGTAAGCGTGATAGCGTTACGGAGATGTTTAGCAAACTCAAGTGGCAGACTCTGCAAGAGAGGCGCTCTGCATCGCGGTGTAGCTTGCTGTCCAGGTTTCGAGTGGGTGCGTTTCTGGATGAGGAATCGAATATATTGCTTCCCCTTACTTATTCTTCCCGAGGAGATCACGAATGTAAAATTAGAGAGATTCGACCGCGTCGTTCTTCCCGCGAACCATACGCGACTGGAACAGGAAAGGGAGATAATGACAGTGGCACGTAAAGTGCCCTCCGCCACACACCGTTGGGTGGATAGCGGTGTATAAATGTAGATGCAGTGAAAGCGATCGTTACGAACTGACGCCCGATAGGTATGCAACACGCCTAATGTACAGATAATGCGGGTACGACTTTAGCTGACCAAAGATAGGAAAACTATCGTAGTCCACACTTTCTACAGTAGACTAAGGTAGTTTTACAAGTAAGACGTCAGTGATACGCACTGCCAGATTAGAACTCTCGCCGGCCACCTTCGCCTTCGTATTGCGAGCTGCTGTCGCTTCCAGGGCCCCTAATACCTCTCAGCTGACCTCGCCTGCTGGCCGACGCACTCGGCCCGCTAATGCAGATTTATCCCGGCAATCCCGCGAATTTCATCTCTCCTCTGCTCTCGCCTCGTCTCGCCTCCCCGGCACTCTAATTCTCTTCTCGACATCCCCATTACGGGGAGTGAGCGGCACCCCTGTTCTCTTTTTTTTAAATTTATGGCCGGTCGAGTAGAGAGGCCGCTGGTCTGGGATTTGGCTCCGGTCAATCGCTAGCCCCTCCTGCACAAGTAGAAGGGAGCGCAGCCGAGTCACTCGCTTACCCCCCCCCCCTCCCCCCCTCCCCCCCCAAATAATCGATACGGCACCTTGATCTAAACTGGATGTCTAACTTCTCAGTAGGAAAGAAACAGTCTAGATTACGACGACAGCCGGCCGGAGTGGCCGAGAGGTTCTGGGCGCTACAGTCTGGAACCGCGTGACCGCTACGGTCGCAGGTTCGAATCCTGCCTCGGGCATGGATGTGTGTGATGTGCTTAGGTTAGTTAGGTTTAAGTAGTTCTAAGTTCTAGGGGACTGATGTCCTCAGCAGTTAAGTCCCATAGTGCTCACAGCCATTACGATGACAGCAGAAACTTTATTGATGCGTAATCTTAACCTAGACTGTTTTTCCTACTGAAAATATTTCACAGTTTTGAAGTCTTATTAGGCAAATAAAGGCGTCATTCTGCGGCAACGTTTCGACAAGTTTCCTTCTCGTCATCTTCAGGCGAAATGTCGAGTTGATGTCCAGTTCGTATCTTCATGCACGCTGGCCCATGCGTAGGTGCGCCATTGGTCCAGCTATTGCAGGCGAGGCAGAGCAGCTTGCTGTCCAGCGCCTGTAAACGTACGAACTGGACATGAACCCAACAGTTCGCCTGAAGACGCCGAGTAGGAAACTTGTCGAAACGTACCTGTAGAACGACACCTTGACTCGTTTGATAACTTCAGGCGAAATGTCGGGTTGATGTCCAGTTCGTATCTTCATACAAGCTGGCCCATGCCTAGGCGCGTCATTGGTCCAGCCATTGCAGATGAGACAGAGCAGCTTGCTGTCCAGAGTGTGTAAACGTACGAACTGGACATGAACCCAACACTTCGCCTGAAGACGCCGAGTAGGAAACTTGTCGAAACGTACCTGTAGAACGACGCCTTGACTCGTTTGATAACTTCAGGCGAAATGTCGGGTTGATGTCCAGTTCGTATCTTCATACAAGCTGGCCCATGCCTAGGCGCGTCATTGGTCCAGCCATTGCAGATGAGACAGAGCAGCTTGCTGTCCAGAGTGTGTAAACGTACGAACTGGGCATGAACCCAACACTTCGCCTGAAGACGCCGAGTAGGAAACTTGTCGAAACGTACCTGTAGAACGACGCCTTGACTCGGTTGATAACTCGAAAAGACTCATCATCGAAATTCACCGAGAAAGCCTGCATGCTCATATATATCACGCTTGCCCCACCACGGTTATAGATTGTGAGAATTCGTACATGGATACTTCTGTCGTCTAAGCGTGCTAGCCACTCATTAAAACTGAAACATCAGGGAGCGTAGAAAGTAAGTGAATTTTATTTATTGGGCGGATACAGGAAGATACGATAAATACATGATTAAATTTGTAGGTGGTATGTAAGAATGCAGAATTTCGCGACGGTACCATTGAATAAGGTGTTCTCGGGTTTTTAGACGCATCAAGTGATTAAAATTACACGAGCTTTCGGCGAAGTACTCCTTGGCCGTTGTCAAGTGGTATTATACATTAGCTGACGGCTGTGACGTAACTGGCGCTCGCAGCGAAGTTATATAAGGGCATACGTTGACTCGGGGTTCGATATACGCACTCCAACCACGCCGTCGGATACGACAGATCGCAGTGCGATGAGCAGCAGAAAAACGTCCTTCACTAGTTTTGACACTGATTCAGCCCTCGGGCGTTTCAACCATTCTCTAAGGACATTGTGGGGCTGCATCCCGATCGAAAGTGGTCGCACCCTTTTGGAGTGCAGCGTGACAGCAATCTTTGTTCTCTTGTTTAGGTTGGAACCACTAGGGACTGTTCAAAGCCATTCGACGAAATCTGTATGTGACGCAAAGCAGCTCAGTGTACTTATGCTTTTACAGTGCTCCTATTTTTGATCGCACGCGTTTGGAGAACAATGCGACCGTAATTTTTGCTTTCCTGCATTAGAACCACCAGGCACCGTTCAAAACCAGTCGACGAAATCTGACTGTGCTACGACACAGCTAAGACTGCTGAAACTTTTACAGCGGTCCTGTTTTGTGTTCTCCTGTGAGGTAACCATGGTGCCATGTGGTATTGACACATGCGTGAGTTAAACAGCAGAATGACCCTCTCAGAACACCAGTTAGGCGAAACCCTAATTTCCATCCGTGCACCTTCATTAAGAATTTTAAAAGCCTGCGCCGAACTGGGGCTTTTGAGGGTTCCTTTGATACTTAATTCACGCTTGTGTCAATTTCGCATCCCCCTATGGTCACGCCGCAGGACAAAAAATAAGAACGCTGTAAAAGCATAAGCACACTTAGCCGCTTCGCATCACAATCAAATTTCGTCCAATGTGTCTGAACGGTCCCTAGTGGTTCCAGTGTATACAGGAGAGCAAAGATTGCTGTCACGCTGAGCTACAAAAAATGCGATCACTTTCGAAGGGGATGAAGTTCCACAACATCCTCAGAGAATGCCTGAGTCGGCCGGGGATGTCAGCAGTGCCAAAGGTTGCTCATCCCATTGCAAACTGTCGCTTTCGACCGCGACATGTGTGGGATTCAGCACCCCCGGGAAACGGATGGTTTCATTGACGACCTTTATCCCACCCCCTGAGGAGATTTTCCTGCCAGTTGAGCGCGACGGTGTGTCTGAAAATTTTTCTCGGCCACTCATCCGAAAACCACTTGATTTCCACGCTGATCGTCGCGGTTTTGACCTCCATCGCAGAGGTAAGAGCGTGAGCGGCGACCTTCAGTTCTTGTGACACATCCATGAAAGCACTGAGCAGAACTGTGGTGAAATTTGGTGCTAGCATGACATCACATGAACTTGAGAGCTGTGGCCTTTTTCTCGCACGTGTCGGCACTTCGCTGTTGGAAGCCGGGCACTCCGCTTTTGTTGTAGGTCCCAATGTGTGGGAATAACGGAGTTTCAAATAAATGAGGCTTCAATTCTGTTGCGCAGTGTGGTACGACAACAGAGATACATGTACAAGGTGCCAGACGTGTTTAGTGAATAATAGAAATTCTTGTCAATTTTCTGCAGCATAGACAAAACCAGGGAAGCGTATGTTCAGCTGTGGTGAATGCAGCATTAGGTTATTTATGATCCCTGTACCTTGGTCTCTATTTGGATTTCCCGATTTCCCACAATTCACATCAAGTGGGTAAATGCCAGGTTTCTGTGTGCCGTGGCCGATTTCCGGCTATTACGTTTTGAAATTCTATACATGGTCCCTAAAGACATGATCCATGACTACACCTTTAATGATCATTTTCTTGCTGATAGAGGAACACTTGTTCGTGATTAGAATTTTAATACGTTTGTGAATCACGCTTCTACTTTCCCTCTTGCGCCAATTCGTTTATACGAGAGAAGCATGTACACAAAATATATTCATCTGGACGGTCCAGTCACATTAATGTGACCGTAGCTTACGTTTTACGCCAACGTGCAATAACCACTCACAGACCTTAGGTGGCAGCACTAGCAGCGGAGTGTATGCAATGGCACCGGGGGTTGCGTAAGACATTCAACGTTGTCATACTGGGGAAACTAAGCGATCTATATGACATTCAAAACGATATGATCATTGGTTCACGGGCGAGGTAACGGGGGTGAATGACAACTGCCGAGATGTGTACGGGCGAACAGATATGCAACCGTTGAGCGACTGACAGCCCACATGAACCAAGGGGGTGCGAGCAGTGTATCGTCAACGACCCTTTTGTTGCGCATGGCCCTCCGCTGCAGGCTTCAGGTTCACGTACTAGAGATGGGTAGTTCGCGAACGAAAGGGTGCAAAGGAACGGTTCACCAAGATGAACGAAGGGACCGAGTACCGAATTCCAAGGAACGATCGGTTCATAGTTCACTTCGGTCGCGGCGGTCTACTTATAGTTCCCGGGAACGAGGAACGATCGGCTTATAGTTCACTTCGGTCGCGGTTGTCTGCTTATAGTTCCTGGGAACGAGGAACGATCGGTTCGTAGTTCACTAGTTCACTTCGGTCGCGGCGGTCACTTCGGCAGTTCTCGTTCCAGCCTCAGTCGCGTGCTCGTCTCAGTCTCGGTCTCCCTCGGCCGCACTCGTCGTTCTTCGCATGACCACCTGTCTCAGTTCCACTGCGGACTGCTCCTAGTTAGTTCAGTATCCAGTTGTTCGTTTCGTTCACTGCGCTCGCCTATTTTATATGTGTTCGAAACTGTTCTTGCGCTTGGTTCTGGCTATTCAGCGTCCACGACCGGTAATCAAAAAGTATTTTATAGTTACGTAAATTACATAAAAATTACGTTGTATGTAATAGGTATGTCTTTTCAGGCAACAAAAGGGCATATCAGCTCACTTCATTATATCGATGAACAGCAGAAGACATAACAAGACAAGTTTTTTTTTTTTTTTGTTATTCATATATTTTTTGGTTTCATCGACTTGATTTAGCTGCTAACTTTCAATAATTTGCTTAATTTTTAGCGTAAGAAAATTCATATAAAACGATTTTCGTGTATCTTTCATATACAAAACAGTACATTTAGGAAGGCACTAATTATTTTTAAGTTTGGTTGTTTCCAATTTGCATTACCTGGTAGTTTGGCTTCTTTGAAAAAAAAAAAAGAAAAAAAAAGTGGGTTGTGGGTCATTTTGGCTCAGTTGGAAAAGCGGTGCCTCTCCATTTGAAAAGACATAGATTGCCATAAAATCGTATTTACTTATTATCTCAAAACCATTTGTTCAGAAGGTGCTTTCAAACCAAAAACTTTACTACTGCGAACTTAATTATTATTATTATTGCTGCATTAACTTTAATAATGCAACATAAAAACCTAATTTTTACTAAGCGTGTGACGCAAGGATGAGAAAACGACATTTTATATTATGCTTCCATAAAGTCTCTACTTCGCCTACGATCTCAGAGATAACGTGAAGTATATATAGGGTGTAAACGATTATTGTTTCAACGTAGCACAGCTATGTAGTGGAAGTCGAAACGAAGAATTTTATACAAGACACTTGTGGTCTATTAAGTTGGGAAACAGCCACCGACAGGTTTACATGACTGCATGAGCTATATGCCATGCGCGTCGCGTGAGATTTTCGTGTTCTCTTCTCCAGCTCTCTACACATCGTCATCGATTGTTTCGCAATTGTTGGTTGCATTAGCTTGTTACTTCTTCACTGCCTAGTTATTACATGTTTGTCTGTTTGTTGTATGTGCTCGTAACGGGCAACACATCGTCCGTAATTGGCGAGCAGTCTGTACTCGGGGCCTGTTTTCCGTGCGCCATCCTATATTATTTCCCTGCGATCAGCCACACAAGGCTACAGCTGGCTAAACGAGAGGATCTGCAGAATAACAGAAATTATTTCTAAAAGTGTGTAAGAATTCAGTAATGAATAAAAACTCTATACTCCAGGGGGAATGCAAGTGCCCCCTCTTGGTACCCTCCATCCTTCAGTCACGTACGCTACTAGTTTTCAGTTTTTCATAAGAACCATATATCAAGCACAAATGAACGGTGAACGAGTAAAAATGAACGGTTCCCAAAAAAGAACGATCAGCAGTGAACTAGTTCCCAAGGATGAACGAGTTTGCCCATCTCTATCACGTACCCACGCTGAATGCCGTTCATCTGCGACGGAGGCTGGAATTCGCACGCCGACAGCGCAACTGGATGCCCACTGAGTGGCGACAGGTGACCTTTCCAGATGAACCCAGCTGAGAGATAACCGTTGGTGCGTATGGCCCTGCAACAATCATCGGAATGGTTCAGCCCGAAGGAGGGCTGTTTTCGTGATATTCCCTGGGTGGTATCGCGATACTGGGAGGCACCATAGATCAACACAAGTATGCTTACATCGACGAGGGACCGTGCCCACCCCTATATGCTGTTCGTTTCATGCTCGGCACAATGGCCTCTTCCAGCAATACAATGCAGCGTGTCACACAGCTCGCAGTGTACGTGCGTGGTTCGAAGAGCATCGGCATGAGTTTACCGTTCTCCTCTCGCAACCAAACTTCCAGGATATAAAATTAATCCAGAATTTGTGGGACCACTCCGATCGACCTGTTCACATCATGGATGCTCAGCTGAGAAACCTAGCACGACAATGGAGGCGACGTGGCTCCACAACCCTGTCAGTACCTTTCAGAATCTCACTGATTCTCTCCCTGCTCGTCTGCGCTGCCAAAGGTGGTTATTCAGGCTTTTGACCGGCAATCACATTCATGTGACTGGACAGTGTATTTGTTCTCCACACTAGGATTTTACAAGACGACAATGCGAAAGGTACAAGGTTCCTTCATTCTTGGTCCTTTTTTCTTCGAAGAGGTGACTGCTCGCGGGCATGTTAGGTGTACAGTGAGATCTGTACGTTATAAGAATCTGCTCGTGCAACACGTGATTCCACTTTGCAAGAACTCAACTGCGTCTGCATCACTACTTCCACGCAAGATGGGGCGACACCACATGTCCTTGTCAGGTGAAAGATTTGTTCGAGACAATTTCGGTGACGACCGTATCATCTATAGGCAATTTCGAAATGTTTGGCCCACCAGATCCCGCAACCCACGTAGCTTCCGTGGCTTGTGGTTGGAGGGACATCTGAAAGATTGCTTCTATTAGTCATCCCCATCTGAAGGATAGCATTCGACCATATGCTGCCCTGGGTACTGCAAGCAACTGTCGACTGCACCTTGTTACGGATGCAGCATGTTCCTGTGTCGGGATACCATACATTTTACAATCCTTGGCATAACTTCATGAAAGTGTCAGTATCACCGTTAGCATGTATTTGATGTCCGCCCCTGGTAGCTAGGTGGTCAGCGCTACGGAATGTCATACCTAACGGCCAGGGTTCGATTCCCGGCTGGGTCGGAGATTTTCTCTGCTCAGGGACTGGGTGTTCTTATCATCCTCATTTCATCCCCATCGACGCGCAAGTCGCCGAAGTGGCGCCAACTCGAAAGACTTGCACATGGCGAACGGTCTACCCGACGGGAGGTCCTAGCAAATGGTGCAAATGGCTCTGAGCAATATGGAACTTAACATCTATGGTCATCAGTCCCCTAGAACTTAGAACTACTTAAACCTAACTAACCTAAAGACAGCACACAACACCCAGCCATCACGAGGCAGAGAAAATCCCTGACCCCGCCGGGAATCGAACCCGGGAACCCGGGCGTGGGAAGCGAGAACGCTACCGCACGAGAGGTCCTAGCCACACGCCATTTCCATTTATGTGTTTGATCGTTCTTTCTCTTTCCCTGCACCCACACCACATGACGACTGCTTGCAGTGCCGTATTTTCACCTGTTGGCGGAAAGTGGAACTACTATTTCTTCAGCACCCTCCACGATGGCACCCATTAATAAACTTGCCTGCTCTGTTTCAGCACCCTCCGATGTTTGCAGCCTGCACTGCAGCGCTCGAAACATCGTAACTTGGATGGAGCACAAAGATAAAATACAATAGGAGTGACAATGTTTAAATATCGCCGCGAAACGACGGGGTAATACGGATTCCAAAAACTTCACTTAAACGAAACGGAGTGACTGGAATGTAAAGAAAACAAGATTGAAAGAGGTTGTCGCTAACGAGAAATGTAATTTTACAATAGAAACGAGGTGACTAGAATACAGTGGTTTGACCAGAATGTTTGATATGCATGACGTCAACAACATATTATCATTGAGTACGGTTACCATGACGAAATGTGTATGCCAAACCTTCTGATGATTTCATAATCAAAACCAGCAGTTGCAAATTGAATAAATGTTACTCACTTAAAACGTTAGATTAAACCCATGGCATGCGATTTCCGATATAAATACTGATTAGTACGCACAACCAAGACTTTCGAAAATTGACTTTCACCCATACTCTATTGATACTGGTGATGACTCATACTGAATTTTACGGCATTGCGTCATACTTACAACAGTACACCAACATGGTGTGGTAACGGAAGACAGCAATAGGAAACTTGAAGTTTTAAAGTCCTGGTTTTATAAAAATCATTTACGCTAGATTATCGTACAGTCATGCGATTTAACTGCCCCACGAACTTCTGTATGGAGAATGTACAGATAGGCATTCCTGACATTGAAAAGCAGCTGAAAGAGTTGGAAACAAATAAGTCGCACAGGTCCAGACGGCATCCCAGTTCGGTTTTACAGACAGTACCCGTCGGGATTGACCTCTTACTTTGCTTGCATTTATCATGAATCTTTCGCACGCAGTTCTCCAGCAAATGGGGGAAAAAAGCGCAGGTGATTCCCGT
The DNA here is from genome assembly GCF_023898315.1 of Schistocerca nitens. Classification (NCBI taxonomy): domain Eukaryota; kingdom Metazoa; phylum Arthropoda; class Insecta; order Orthoptera; family Acrididae; genus Schistocerca; species Schistocerca nitens. The sequence goes on along the minus strand of NC_064623.1, from coordinate 140,111,214 downwards.
ACTTAATAAGTGTAAAAGCAGAATTAGAGACGTTCGAATACAATAAATGTCCTAGAAAGAGAAAGCTTCTATCCACAGATAAACGTGGATTTACGAGGCATTGCCCGTGTGAAACTCTACCTATTCGTGGACGATATTCTGTGAATCTTGGATGAAGGGCAATAAGCGAATTGCATATTCCGTGGATTTCCAGAAAGCGTGTGACACAGTGCCACACTGCTAACTACACTGTTGACCCACATTAACCTGATCATCTGTCAAGAGCCTGAATAACTACCTTTTGCAGTGCGGACCACTTCAAGACGTGTAGGAAGGGAGTCAGTGAGGGTAGAGCCACGCCGACTCCAATGCCACGGATTGCTGCGTTACGTTTCTTTGGCGCGAACAGCTCGATGGAGGTGGTCTCACGGATTCTAGACTGGGTTTAAATTCCGGGAATATGGTGGCCGGCTGAGTTGGGCAAGCTCATCCTGGTTCTCTCCCAGTCATGCACGCACACTGCGAGCGGTGTGACGCACTGCGTTGTTGTACTTAGCAAAACAATCTAGATTGCACACATCACATTTCTTGGTGACCAGTTTCAGACCAAAGGAGGATCATCTTCGGACCGTACTCCAAAGTTCATGTGTGGAAACGGATCCACGGTGCAGGAACTGCAGAAGCCTCCACATGCTGCCAACCGCAGCTGTCAACAGAACCTGGAAACTTTTGTAGTTTCTGCATCGTGGATCTGTCTCCACATATCAAATTTCGAGTACAGTCTGAAGATGGTCCGCCTTTTGATAAGTACAATAATGACCGCTGTTTTTCCCTAAATGTTTTCGAAAATTTGAGATGATAGATGCCATCCTGCCGAGGAAAAACAAACTGCAAGTAGAGGTGGACATGATTCCCAATGGCAGATGCATACTTGCGTTGATCAATTGTGGCTTCTAGAATGACGAGATCACCCAGAGAATGCCACTAAAACATTCCCCAGAGTGTAATACTCCCTTCTCCTGCCTCGACTCTTTGCTTTCAGATATTTTGGTGAGTGTACGCCAATGGTCAACCGTCTCATGGAGTATAAAATTTAATTAATCTGGGAAACCACCTTCCGCCATTCAGTGGAAGTCCACTTGTGGTACTGGCGTGCAAATTCCAGCCTTCGTCGCCGACTAATTCCTTGAGTGGATGAACCAGGCGCCTCTGCTACGGCCCTTACGATCTACTTTCGCTGAACGGTCGTGGTATAGACGCTGTTGGTACTATCTTGGTTCATGTGGGCGGTCAGTTGCTCAACATTTGCTAGTCTGTTCTCTCGTAAACATCTCCGTACCCACCCCCTTGCCCGTTTTGGAAATATTTCCATCCTTGACACGTAAGCCAATGTTCATGCCCTTTTGGACGTCAGATAAATCGCCCGTTTCCACATTACGACAACGACTGCGCCGTTTTCCGCATACTCCAGATGTTACAGTTCCGATGAGACGTTTCCCAGAGCAATCAAATGGTTCAAATGGTTCAAATGGCTCTGAGCACTATGGGACTTAACTTCTGAGGTCATCAGTCGCCTACAACTTAGAACTAATTAAACCTAACTAACCTAAGGTCATCACACACATCCATGCCCGAGGCAGGATTCGAACCTGCGACCGTAGCGGTCGCTCGGTTCCAGACTGTAGCGCCTAGAACCGCACGGCCGCTCCGACCGGCAGCAATCAAAGAATTCACAGTTACGCCGGGAGCTTGCAGATTCTCCTGCTCATAACAGTCATTTCTCGAGATACTCGTAGGAGGAAGCAATACATTTGTAAGACTTCAAGAAATGTAAGCTCTCTGAATTTTAATAGTAAACGCAGAACGCTCTTCTTGCAACGTCCTCGTGTCTGTTTACCGCTTTCTAAGCGAACCTGTGAAGAAACGCGCTGTTCTTCTTTTGATCATTTCTATTTTCTCTATCAATCCTATGTGGTACGGATACTACTACCGGGTGATCAAAAAGTCAGTATAAATTTGAAAACTTAAGAAACCATGGAATAATGTAGATAGAGAGGTAAAAATCGACACACATGCTTGGAATGACATGGGGTTTTATTAGAACCAAAAAAAAAAACATCCCATATTCCTAGACTCGTGAAAGATCTCTTGCGCGCGTCGTTTGGTGATGGTCGTGTGCTCAGCCGCCAATCTCGTCATGCTTGGCCTCCCAGGTCCCCAGACCACAGTCCATGCGATTATTGGCTTTGGGGTTACGTGAAGTCGCAAGTGTATCGTGATCGACCGACATATCTAGGGATGCTGAACGACAACATCCGACGCCAATGCCTCACCATAACTCCGGAGATGCTTTACAGTGCTGTTCACAACATTATTCCTCGACTACAGCTATTGTTGAGGAATGATGGTGGACATATTGAGCATTTCCTGTAAAGAACATCATCTTTGCTTTGTCTTACTTTGTTATGCTAATTATTGCTATTCTGATCATATGAAGCGCCATCTGTCCGAAATTTTTTGAACGTTTGAATTTTTTTGGTTCTAATGAAACCCCATGTCATTCCAAAGATGTGTGTGAATTTGTACCTCTCTATCTACATTATTCCGTGATTTATTCCGTTTTCAAATATTTACTGGCTTTTTGATCACCCGGTGTATATTTTATAGAAGTAAGTTCTTCTAGCGATTGTTCTGCAATCATGTAATCATACAATACCGCTCTCTCTATGTGCATGGAATACGTAACATTTGTTTATGTTGAGGACCCACTGAAAATCCTACCATTTGTATATTTACTCATTGTACCTCGAATGCTTACGGCAGTCTGTTGACATAAGGTTGTGCTGTGGTGTCGTCCGCAGAACGAGGTCCATTTAAAAGTTGGTACACCTAGAACCAGAAGCTCGTGGTCTCGCGGTAGCGTTCTCGCTTCCCGAGCACGTGGTCCCGGGTTCGATTCCCGGCGGGGTCAGGAATTTTCCCTGCCTCGAGATGACTGGGTGTTGTTGTGTCGTCTTGCAATGGCAAACCACCTGCGCTAGGACCTTAACTAGTAAGGCGGCGCGGGGCTCCCGCGTCGTTCCCCTATGCTCTGTAAAGGAGTATGGGACTCATCTTCATATCTAGAGCAGAACTGCAAGCAAGGAGAGTCACTGCCTGACACAGCGACGAATAGGATGCGTTGGTGTAGACTCACCCTGAAGAGGTCCCACACGTCGCCGATTCCGGAAGAGCCGTTACGAAAGGGAACAGTGCCACTCGGCCCCGCTCTGCAAGCACCGCTTACGACGACAGCAAACTCTCACTTCAGATCCAGCAGCGCGAGTCGCATCAGAAACCAAAACTGTCTGTTGGTGTGTACCGCTAGGTTTGTATCCGTTGCTTCGTTCGAGTGGACTTATGGTCTCCACAGATATATGTTTTTTCTTTCGTCGATTTTTTATGCTGTTCACAAACTGAAACACCTTCAAACCTTTTCGTGCTAACTGAGGCCACGGAAGCATGGATTTTTCCGAACGTACTTCTGACCGTAAAGTGATTCTCCACGGTTTCGTTAATCAAGTCTTTTGCGTTCTTGTGGTGACATTTCCATGGCAACTTTTATCCCCTAACACATATTTGTTTATATCCAACCGAGAAGTTAAATACCAATTTTCATATATTTAGCCTTTAAAATATAACGACATATTTTCTTAAAAATTTTTTCCCCTATTTCACCCCCTTATGGTTTGAATTCCCAAATGCACTGAAACGAGTGTAATTTAATTTGTAGTTGAGAAGTCAAATACCAGTTTTTATACATGTAATTTTGCAAATGCTTCAGCAAATCTTTACTACTGATATATTTTCAAAAACACTTTTCACCCACTACTTTACCTCCTTAATGGCAGAACTTCCAAAAATACTGAAGCACGTATTTTTCTTTTTTTATTTGTCACCGAGAAACCAAATACTAATGTTTATAGTTATAGCTTCTAAATTGCTTTATTGGCGACATATTTTGAAAACTCGTTTCATCCCCTATTTCGCACCATTAGGAGAGGAATTTCGACAATCCCTTCATAAACGATGCCTACAGTATAATATCCACACCCTGTCCAAATTTCAAGTTTCTGCCCTTAGCGGTTTGGGCTGGGCGAGGATGAGTCAATGAGTCACTGAGTCACTCGGGACATTGCCTTCTATACAGTGGAGTCCAAAACTAAACCCACAAACGGAAATTTTGCAAGGATGCGTTTATTTTGCCACAAAACAGTATAAACAAGTGATAGTAAAGTAGAAACAGTTGTAAGATGGCAAGAACTATGCCCCTTACATGAAGTCATTAAAGATCACCTAACTCACGTTGAGCGAACAGTAGTGCTGAACAAAAATGACTGACAAGGCACAATGCATCTTGTAGAGGGTATAGTATGGACGTATTGGAATAATTAATGTCAGGTGATGGTTTTAATGTAATTCACACGACATGAAAAACTTTGTGGAAACGTATCGATTTACTGGAGGCTAGTTTATCCCAGAGAAGTATAGAGAGTTTACCTTGGCCGGCCGGGGAGTGCCGAAGGGAAGCGACAATAGGCAGCTTAGGGTGGCTCAAGCTCTGAGAAAGTGGTAACGGGGCGCGGCCTCCAGCTGCCTTAAGATGACTGACAGTGAGTGGGTGGTTGACCCCATGCTGGTGTACCGGGAAGCAGACGGAGAACTTGTACGCCTGTTGATAAATGTCCGTCATCCCGTTTTCAGTGAAACATGCAACAAAGCCGCGCAAAGCTATGGTGGAGCGGTCAACAGAGGTCAAAATATGCGTGTTTGTGACTATAGCAACTTCACGCTGAATTCACAGTCCGCAGAGTCTGAAGTAAATCAGGTGAAGAGCGACAGAATGAAATACGCCGGCCTCCGATGGGAACGTAGGACCAAGGAATTTTGAATTACTCTCCTGGGAGTCAGAATTCCGCTAACCTTGATGTGTGGCCTGGGAGGAGCTAAATAGCAGAAGCTGAGAGCAAGGGAAATTTTGTGGGAATTTGTTCACTTCCCAGAGCAGGCATTGGTCGGCGCTGGGAAGCGACGCATAATTAACGCGAATTGCTCTGCAATTGGCGTAAGTGATTTTGCTTGAGGGGAAACCGAGGCAAAGAGCGGACTGAGAGAAGTCACCATAGGGGTCTTCCGTTCCCGACTTGCCTAGAGTGCGGACGTGGCGTTCTTTACTCAGCTTGACTGAGAGAGAGTGAGCATCTCTGCAGTTTAGGACATAGCAAATGGAACGATTGAGCTTGGAGATAGGAAGTTTTGGTTCAGCTATGTACTGAGCAAGATAGCTAGGAGTGAATAGACGAGCGCAGCCTTGCAGCACCACGAGGTCGGCCGACGTCCGCACAACGACACCGCTCCGCCACGCTGAATTCGGTGATATTGCGCCCGCTCCGGCCACTGATTAATTTGTTGGATCACGTCGGCAAAGTTTCCACGAGGGTTTCATGGGACGTGTATTGTAGAATTCTTCTCGCACTTCGCATTATGCCTGGGTCAGTCGATAGGAATTACTTTTGATTTATCGCGCTTTACTCCACGCAAACGCAATTTATTACCACTGCCTGTTAGGAGAGTCATATAATGTGATGATTGAAGGTCGTGAGTTTAAATAAATCTGTGCTAATCGACTGCATCTGTTTTCAATCAAGTAGTTGAAATCCCAAGTCACTTTCTTAATTAATTTTATGTTCAACTTTTGTATCTGGTGTTCAGTAGCTGAATATAACATCAATGTGCACCCCTTTTTAATTAAAAGGGATCAATTCTGAATCAATTAATGTCAACACTGCCACCGCAGTTCAATAAGGAGTCACAGGGCCTTATTACTTTCTTTGCGTTATCCGACATTGCAGCAGTTTTGCACTCTCTGTTGATCTGTTAGTCAATTACCTGGGGTGAACACACACCAAAACCAGATAAGTGATGGGTGGGGTGTTACACAGTATGAAGTATCAGAACGTAAGCAACAGGAACATGCATAACGGTAGACAAAAATGTTCTTAGTTTGTTCCAACCTAACAGATTGGACACACATTCCGACAACTGGTTTATGTGCTCAGTATGGTGTGTGACCACCTGTGGTAGCAATACAGCCCTGACAGCGACGGGGCATGCTGTGAATCATGTAATTAGTCTTATGTTATGGCAATAACCCCCATTCGTCCTGAAGGGGTGCTCGCAAGTCTTGGAGAGTGGTTGGGCCGCGCGGGATTAGCCGAGCGCTCTAGGGTGCTGCACTCATGGACTATGTGGCTGGTTCCGGCGGAGGTTCGCATGGGTGTGTGTGTTTGTCCTTAGGTTAATTTAGTAGCGTGTAAGCTTAGGGACTGATGACATTAGCAGTTAAGTCCCATAAGATTTCACACACATTTGAACACTTTTGAGAGTGGTTGGTGGATTCTGACGTGATCCACCCCGCTCATGAGTGCATCTTAGACTTCCTGTATGGGATTAAAATAGGGAGAGCGAGCAGCCCAAGCCATGCGTGCAGTATCTTCCGTTACCAAGAAAACATCGACCCTTGCTCTATGAGGTCGAGCATTATCGTCCATCAATACGAAGTCCAACGTCGCAACAACCGCAGATAAGGTCCCAAGATCTCCTCACGATATCTGACAGCAGTTAAACCTTGCCAAATCACCTGTACAATTTCATGAAGAGGGGTTCGAATGGTAAACATAATCCCAGTCCACACCATTAGGGATCCTCCTCGGTATCGGTATCTTTCCACAATTTGTGGGTCCCGAAATCGTGTTACACGTTCCCTCCACATGCAAATTCATCGAGAATCATTCTCCAAGCTAAATCGGGACTCATCTCTGGAAACATATGCCCACTGTTCGACCGTCCAGGTGGCATGTCGATGACTCCTTTCTAGACGTTTCTTTCTGTGAAGACACGTCAGAGGCAGACATACGGCAGTTCTCCGACAGTGAAGCCTTCTGCACACTCTTTGCCTCGATAAAACACGCCCAGTGGATGCTGCGAGCTCACATTTCAGTGGCCATGCAGTACTCAGGCGGTACTGTAGTGCCCTTACAGCCACAAACGGTCCTCTCTTCTGAAGTCTCACGTGGTCTTCGGGATACAGTTTCGGTCTGTATACACTGTCACCACATCCGACAAGCAACAGAACGATTCACACTAAGCCATCGGTACTCATCAGTTTGCGACTGTCTCGCTTTCATTTTTTCTCTGGCCCTCCACCGCAGAGAGTCTGGTTGACATCTTCTGTGTGCCACAGTGCACTGTCTGCGTCTATGTACACAGCGATTGTGGATGTGGGACTACCCGGCAAACACCACCTCGTTTCATAGGCGCCCTGACGTCATCGTTGGCGCGGTTGTCCGTTGAACGGAATGATATCTTCCGCGCAGAACACGATGCGCGGGCATATTTTTGACAGTTCGTATGATTATATCGCGAATCAGACACAGGATTGTTTTGTTGCTTTAATTTCGGACACCAGTGTATGTAGAGGTTGGACATTGAGAGAAGACAGGCATTCTGCATTTTTTTAATGTGCAGTGGTCAGCGACAGTAAGAAGTACATAGACATTCCAGAGGACATGGATTGTTCCCAACTTAGATTCCATCTTGTTCCAGTTTTAATAAAATGATTAACATTCTGTGTTTGTTGTAGTATCCAGTCGACTCCTACAGAAGTAATTCTAGGCTTTCTAGGACACGCTACAGTGCCGAAGCGAATGTCTCTAGTGTTCCCTCGTGCGATATGCGGGTGGAGGTTTTTCTTCAGTTGCTGCTCTTATATTTGACCCACCCTCTGATTTCTTATGGTGGGTCGTTGAAAGCCACTTCGCCGCTGTGACTGTATTCGGGGATCAGAGCGGCTGCTGAGACACCACCCCGACTCCCGAAGCCACTCACACCGTTGCACGTGTCCCGCCACGAGGAGGCGGGCTCTATTTGTTTTGTTTCTGCAAATGGTCTACTGTGCAGCATCTGATAACTTTACAAGCAATCTAATGGAAAGAGGATGACAATATAAAATAAAGTTTTGATATACCGGCTGATCAAAAAGTCAATATAAATTTGAAAACTGAATAAATCACGGAATAATGTAGATAGAGAGGTACAAATTGACACACATGCTTGGAATGACATGGGGTTTTATTAGAACAAAGAAAAAAAATACAAAAGTTCAAAAAATGTCCGACAGATAGCGCTTCATCTGATCAGAATAGCAATAACTAGCATAACAAAGTAAGACAGAGCAAAGATGATGTTCTTTACAGGAAATGCTCAATATGTCCACCATCATTCCTCAACAATAGCTTTAGTCGAGGAATAATGTTGTGAACTGCACTGTAAATCATGTCCGGAGTTATGGTGAGGCATTGGCGTCGGATGTTGTCTTTCAGCATCCCTAGAGATGTCGATCCATCACGATACACTTGCGACTTCAGGTAACCCCAAAGCCAATAATCGCACGGACTGAGTTCTGGGGACCTGGGAGGCCAAGCATGACGAAAGTGGCGGCTGAGCACACTATCATCACCAAACGACGCGCGCAAGAGACCTTTGACGCATCTAGCAGTATGCGGTGGTTTTTTTTTTTTTTTTTTTTGGTTCTGATAAAACCCCATGTCATTCCAAGCATGTGTGTCAATTTTTACCTCTCTATCCACATTATTCCGTGATTCATTCAGTTTTCAAATTTATACTGACTTTTTGATCACCCGGTATATGTCATCGGGAGAAGATGGAATTGTAGCTGAACTACTGAAGAACCTTGGTCCAAATTCCGGCCTTCGATGACTCTAACCATCCAAGAAATGTGTCAGAAAGAAAAAATTCCAAAGGATTGGAAATGAACACTAATTCATCCACTGCACAAAAAGGGAGAGTATTTACTTACGTAAGTACTTACTTACTTAATTACTTTTTTCGTATTTACTCACATAAGTACTTACTTACTTACTTACTTACGTAAGTAAATACGAAAACATCGCGAAAAACTAAATTACATTCTAGAAGATAGGTTAACTCCCAGCAAAAAATTTTTCTCATCAACATCGTTTGGTTGGAAATAACAAGCTACCTGTAATAATTAACACAAAACTGATCCAGAAAATTTATGCTCACCAAATGTAAAGGTATTTACTAAAAATGGACATAATTTTATAAACATGAACCATGGACCTTGCCGTTGGTGGGGAGGCTTGCGTGCCTCAACGATACAGATAACCGTACCGCAGGTGCAACCACAACGGAGGGGTATCTGTTGAGAGGCCAGACAAACGTGTGGTTCCTGAAAAGGGGCAGCAGCCTTTTCAGTAGTTGCAGAGGCAACAGTCTGGATGATTGACTGACCTGGCCTTGTAACACTAACCAAAACGGCCTTGCTGTGCTGGTACTGCGAACGGCTGAAAGCAAGGGGAAACTACAGCCGTAATTTTTCGCGAGGGCATGCAGCTTTACTGTATGATTAAATGATGATGGCGTCCTCTTGGGTAAAATATTCCGGAGGTAAAATAGTCCCCCATTCGCATCTCCGGGCGGGGACTACTCAAGAGGACGTCGTTATCAGGAGAAAGAAAACTGGTGTTCTACGCATCTGAGCGTGGAATCTCAGATCCATTAATCGGGCAGGTAGATTAGAAAATTTTATAAAGAGAGCCACTTGTATGAATATCAAGAGCTCAGATGGAGACCCAGTTCTAAGCAAAGAAGGGAAAGCAGAAAGGTGGTAGGAGTATATAGAGGGTCTATACAAGGGCGAGGTACTTGAGGGCAATATTATGGAAATGGAAGAGGATGTAGATGAAGATGAAATATGATACTGCGTGAAGAGTTTGACAGAGCACTGAAAGACCGGAGTCGAAACAAGGCCCCCGGAGTAGACAACATTCCATTAGAACTACTGACTGCCTTGGGAGAACCAGTCCTGCCATAACTCTACCATCTGGTGAGCAAGATGTATGAGACAGGCGAAATACCCTCAGACTTCAAGAAGAATAAAATAACTCCAATGCCAAAGGAAGTAGGTGTTGACAGATGGGAAAATTACCGAACTATCAGTTTAATATGTCACAGCTCCAAACTACTAACATTAATTCTTTACAGACGAATGGAAAAACTGGTAGAAGTCGACCTCTGGGAAGATCAGTTTGGGTTCCGTAGAAATATTGCAACACGTGAGGCAATACTGATCTTACGACTTATCTTAGACGAAAGATTAAGGAAAGGCAAACCTACGTTTCTAGCATTTGTAGACTGAGAGAAAGCTTTTGACAATGTTGACTGGAATACTCTCTTTCAAATTCTAAAGGTGGCAGGGGTAAAATACAGGGAGCGAAAGCCCATTTACAATTTGTACAGAAAGCAGATGGCAGTTATAAGAGTCGAGGGGGATGCAAGGGAAGCAATGTTTGGGAAGGGAGTGAGACAGGGTTGTAGCCTCTTCCCGATGTTATTCAATCTGTATATTGAGCAAGCAGTAAAGAAAAAAAAGAAAAATTCGGAGTACGTATTAAAATCCATGGAGAAGAAGTAAAAACTTTGAGGTTCACCGATGATATTGTAATTCTGTCAGAGACAACAAAGGACTTGGAAGAGCAGTTGAACGGAATGGACAGTGTCTTGAAAGGAGGATATAAGATGAACATCAACAAAAGCAAAACGAGGATAATGAAATGTAGCCGAATTAAGTCGGGTGATGCTGAGGGAATTAGATTAGGAAATGAGACACTTAAAGTAGTAAAGGAGTTTTGCTATTTGGGGAGCAAAATAACCGGTGATGGTCGAAGTAGAGAGGATATAAAATGTAGACTGGCAATGGCAAGGAAAGCGTTTCTGAAGAAGAGAAATTTGTTAACATCGAGTATAGATTTAAGTGTCAGGAAATCATTTCTGAAAGTATTTGTATGGAGTATAGCCATGTATGGAAGTGAAACATGGACGATAAATACACTGCTGGCCACCGTAAATGCAACACCAAGAAAGACAAGAGGTAGCACAACAAAATTTATTTTGTAGATAACATGTTGACCAAGTATCAAATGATTACGTTTACAGACGTCTGTGACATGTGGTTCCAGCCAGAATCAGTAGCCAGAGTAGCCGCCATTGTTGGAGATCACCGCTGCCACACGTCTCGGCATTGAGTCAAAGAGAAGTTGGATGTGTTCCTGGGGTACAGCAGCCCAAGCAGCTTCCACACGTTGCCAAAGATCATCTGGTGTGGCAGCTGGGGATGTAATCTGGGTCACTCGTGGAGCAACCATGGACCACATGTTTTCTATCGGCGAAAGATCCGGAGAGCGAGCCGGCCAGGGAAGCAATTCAATCTGGGTATTGACGAAGAACCTTTGGACAATGCGTGCCACGTGTGGTCGCGCATTATCCTGTTGAAATATGGCTGTGGCCGAGCCCTGAAGGTAAGGAAGGACAACTGGCTCCAGCACCTCGGATATGTAGCGCCGGCTATTTAAAATACCGGCAATGCGTACTAGAGGCGTGCGAGAGTAATATCCAATACCGCCCCATACCATAATACCCGGTGCAAAACCAGTGTGGCGGTGCATAATGCAGCTGTCCAGCATCCTCTCTCCACGGTGTCTCCACACTCGAATCCGACCATCGTGGTGCTGCAGACAGAAGCGTGCCTCGTGAGTAAAGACAACGTCATTCCATTCTGCCGTCCACATCCGTCTGTCATCACACCATTGGCGACGGAGACGTCTGTGGTTCTGCGTCAATGGTAGACGAAGCAATGGACGTCTTGCGGACAGACCACTCTGCTGTAAACGGCGTCGAATGGTACGCGCAGACACTGGATGATGCGTTACAGACGCAATGTGCTGTGCTATGGTTCGGGATGTCACTGAGCGATCCGTCACTGCCATGCGCACAATTTGCCTATCAGCACGTGCAGTGGTGCACTGAGGTGAATGCGATCGACCACGTCGGTCCGTCGTACCCTCCTGCATCCAACGGTCACATATCCGCATTACTGTTGTTTGGTTTCGTCCAATACGAATAGAGATTTCTCTGTATGATAATCCACAATCTCGGTAAGCCACTATCCTTCCTCTGTCGAACTCGGATACTTGATCAAAAGATGTTCGCTGTTGTCTACGAGGCATAACTGATCGTCTTGTGAAACAACCACAAGGTAAACACACGTGCCGAACGTACACTCGTCGAAATCGCCAAGCCTTAAATGGCGCTATGAGGTGGCGCCACAGGCGCGCGTGATGTGCGTCTGCGCTGAAATTGTAATCAGTTGCATATCTCATCGCTGCAAACTCATGGTGTAAATTTCACTTGATTCGGATGCTTCCTTCAGGGTGTTGCATTTACGGTGGCCAGCAGTGTAGTTTAGACAAGAAGAGAATAGAAGCTTTCGAAATGTGGTGCTACAGAAGAATGCTGAAGATTAGATGGGTAGATCATACAGCTAATGAAGTATTGAATAGAATTGGGGAGAAGAGGAGTTTGTGGCATAACTTTACAAAAAGAAGGGACCGGTTGGTAGGACATGTTCTGAGGCATCAAGCGATCACAAATTTAGCATTGGAGGGCAGTGTGGAGGGTAAAAGTCGTAGAGGGAGACCAAGTGATAAATACACTAAGCAGTTTCAGAAGGATGTAGGTTGCAGTAAGTACTGGGAGATGATGAAGCTTGCACAGGATAGGGTAGCATGGAGAGCTGCATCAAACCAGTCTTAGGACTGAAGACCACAACAACAACAACAACATGGGTTTGTTCAGTCGTAAGCACCTCGCATCGGCTTTCCTGGCCTGTTTAATGTCGCACAAGTTGCCACTATGGATCATCGACGTCATTGTTTAGGTCCGAGTCTGTGTCTTCTGCTTGACTAGAGATATCAATGGTGTCATCCAACCCATGGGCACTCTGCTGTCTTTGTAAACCGACTTGCCTTCTGTATGGTCTGTTGCGTAGGTATTCTGTGTATGTGGTTTTGGAGGTTTCGTCAGTCAGTGTATTTAGTTCTGTCCATTGCTGTGGGTCACGCAATATGGCATGTAATTCGTTGTGTGTGTTCTGGCGGTTGACATATAGTGTGTGTCTTATGTTTGTGTGCTTCCCGCAAAAAAGGACAGTGTGTTCTGCAGGTGAAGTGCGAAACCCACGTAGCTGGCGGCGCGCGGTCCGCACTGGAGTGATCGAGCTGGAGAAATCTGCTCCGCCGGCGGATAAGCGACGCGGGGGCGGGTCTCGCCGTGGCGCGGCGTCCTTTATTTCTTTCTGCCGCCTCCTCGGCCGCCCCCTGGGATGGATGGATCTCGCGACCATACATCATCCCCTGACGGCGCGGCTCTCTGCTGGCGGCCCGGGGCCCCCTTCCGGCGAACGCCAGAAATCTCGGCGAGTAGCCGCGCCTCCACCGCGTCAGAGTGGAGGGCGTCTCCCGTGCTGGCCACGCCGCGCTGCCGCTTACAGAACGGCTGTCGCTACTCACAACTGCCGGAAATATCTCGCACATGTGCCGGGTGGCTATAATCAAACTTTCCCTACATAACATGGAAACTAATTACCGCACGAGTACCAAATTTGGTAGCATTAATGTCCAGGGTACGGGGTGCGTGATTTCCGTGCGTCACTTCCATGATCACCAGATGCCGTGATCCACATCTACATCTACATCTACATCTACATGACTACTCTGCAATTCACATTTAAGTGCTTTTCAGAGGGTTCATCGAACCACAATCATACTATCTCTCTACCATTCCACTCCCGAACAGCGCGCGGGAAAAACGAACACCTAAATCTTTCTGTTCGAGCTCTGATTTCTCTTATTTTATTTTGATGACCATTCGTACCTATGTAGGTTGGGCTCAACAAAATATTTTCGCATTCTGAAGTGAAAGTTGGTGACTGAAATTTTGTAAATAGATCTCGCCGCGACGAGAAACGTCTTTGCTTTAATGACTTCCATCCCAACTCGCGTATCATATCTGCCACACTCTCTCCCCTATTACGTGATAATACAAAACGAGCTGCCCTTTTTTGCACCCTTTAGATGTCCTCCGTCAATCCCACCTGGTAAGGATCCCACACCGCGCAGCAATATTCTAACAGAGGACGAACGAGTGTAGTGTAAGCTGCCTCTTTAGTGGACTTGTAGCATCTTCTAAGTGTCCTGTCAATGAAACGCAACCTTTGGCTTGCCTCTCCCACAATATTATCTATGTTGTCTTTCCAACTGAAGTTGTTCGTAATTTTAACACCCATGTACTTAGTTAAATTGACAGCCTTGAGAATTGTACTATTTATCGAGTAATCGAATTCCAACGGACTTCTTTTGCAACTCATGTGGATCACCTCACACTTTTCGTTATTTAGCCTCAACTGCTACCTGCCACACCATACAGCAATCTTTTCTAAATCGCTTTGCAACTGATACTAGTCTTCGGACGACCTTACTAGACGGTAAATTACAGCATCTTCTGCGAACAACCTAAGAGAACTGCTCAGATTGTCATCCAGGTCATTTATATAGATCAGGAACAGCAGAGGTCACAGGACGCTTCCCTGGGGAACACCTGATATCACTTCAGTTTTACTCGACGATTTGCCGTCTATTACTACGAACTGCGACATTCCTGTCAGGAAATCAAGAATCCAGTCGCACAGTTCAAAAATGGTTCAAATGGCTCTGAGCACTATGGGACTCAACTGCTGTGGTCATAAGTCCCCTAGAACTTAGAACTACTTAAACCTAACTAACCTAAGGACATCACAAACATCCATGCCCGAGGCAGGATTTGAACCTGCGACCGTAGCAGTCGCACGGTTCCGGACTGCGCGCCTAGAACCGCGAGACCACCGCGGCCGGCGTCGCACAGTTGAGACGATACCCCATAGGCCCGCAGCTTGATTACAAGTCGCTTGTGAGGAACGGTGTCAAAAGCTTTCCGGAAATCTAGAAATACGTAATCAACTTGAGATCCCCTGTCGATAGCGGCCATTACTTCGTGCGAATAAAGAGCTAGCTGCGTTGCACAAGAACGATGTTTTCTGAAACCATGCTGGTTGCGTATGAATAGATCGTTCCCTTCGAGGTGATTCATAATGTTTGAATACAATATATGCTGCAAAATCCTACTGCAAACCGACGTCAATGATATAGGTCTGTAGTTCGATGGATTACTCCTACTACCCTTCTTAAACACTGGTGCGACCTGCGCAATTTTCCAATCTGTAGGTACAGATCTATCGGTGAGCGAGCGGTTGTGTATGATTGCTAAGTAGGGAGCTATTGTATCAGCGTAATCTGAAAGGAACCTAATCGGTATACTATCTGGACCTGAAGACTTGCCAGTATCAAGCGATTTGAGTTGCTTCGCAACCCCTAAGGTACCTACTTCTAAGAAACTCATGCTAGCAGCTGTTCGTGTTTCAAATTCTGGAATATTCCATTCGTCTTCCCTGGTGAAGGAATTTCAGAAAACTGCCATCGTGACTCGCAGTCTCACTCCTGACCAGTCGCAGTGTACTTGTTGACGTGTCAACATGAGCTTGGACAAAAGGAGCAGGGCATTATCGGTGAAACTCAGTTACCAAAACAACATTAATGCTGCATCTGCACTTCGAGAACATCGCCGGCTGAAAGCATTACGGAAAGGTCCTTTTTCTCCACCTGCTGTGCGTAACATGATGAGTAAGTTCGAATCAACTGGAGAACTGGGCGTTGCTCCGGGAAGAGGCCGACGACCGGTTGCACCACAGGTGGTTGATGAAATCGCTGTTGCTATGGCAGGCAACGCTGCGCGCAATTCCAGATCGTCAGGCAGTGCGCGTGCTGTGTCACCACAGTCGAACATCCCCTGGTCCACTGTACGGAAGGTGTTTCGATCCATTCTCAAATGACATCCATACAAGATCCATATCGTGCAGCAGTTCCTCTGCATGGTGAACGTGTCTCCGTATGGTGTCGCTTCACGGCTACGTTCATCATTGGCCCACCCTTCTTCCAAGAGGTTGGCGTTCAAGGACCAACCAGTGTCACGGACCAGCGCTACTGCGATATGCCCTACAGGAGAAAGATGCATTGAACAAAACAGTTTTCATGCAAGATGGGGCCCCACAGAACATCGCTCTACAGGTTCACCTGCTTCTCCGAAACACATTAGGAATCGATCGAATTATCGGCCGATCGTTTCGAAGTGCTTGGCCGACACGATTATCTGATCTCACTCCCTGTGATTTAGGGTTGTGGGCTACTTGAAGGACAGGGTTTACCAGGGGAACATTCACACATATGACAATGTAATGTTGTTGCTTTAATTTGATCTGAAAGCGGTGCTGATAGACAATAAAAGCGGGTTAAGAGCTGTGAGCTGTCTGGGGAAGTTAACCTTGCATTACTGAGCAACTGTTTCACCAGGTATCCAGTCTGGCTTACCAAATTCCCAACCAGACTCATTAATTATAATCTTTTAATAGTCATACGACAACCGGTGATATATATATATATATATATATATATATATATATATATATATATATATATATATATATATATATATATAAGAGAGTTTAAATAAAAAGAAATAAATCAGTTTATATTTGGAAATTTATTTTAACATTGATCATTGAAATTTCAGCATATTAAACTTGATTCATAACTAAACTGGTGCCTTATTTAGGATTGTGAAAATGTGAGTTTGTAATCTTACAGAACATATCAAATATGGAGCCAAGATTGGGAGACTGCATACAACACTGCATTCATACAATAACACACGAAGAACGTTGAAACATATGCAAGAGGAAATTAACCACTACCAACCGATTCAATTTTCACCCTAAGAAGTTATGTTCGTAGCGCAATCCTGTCCGTCATGTAATTACCACACAGTGGTATACTAAATTCATACTAACTCTCTGTGAAATCTTCCCGAAAAGAATAGCTGCGGGCTACTTTGATGCTTACACCACATGCTTCACGTGGTCAACTTGGTTTACACAAAGAGTGTAACTCCACAATAATTTTGATAATTAAAATAAATTAGATCGAAAAGCACTTTACAAAATAAAAACCTCGAACTGGTTACTAACGTCTTACTATTAACCTGATGGGTCAAACAATTGTATAAGCACGTGGTACTGGTCTCACAAAGTACACCCCACGTGGGTTGAACGTAAAGAAAAGTTGGTATATTGAAAAATATTGTCAAGACGAGACGTTATAATCTCACGCACATTCGCATTTAAGATTGATGATCTTAGTTACGTGGTTCCACTTTACTCACAAAGTAGTGACAAAGCAACTACCGGAAGATGTTCTGAACTTCACACGCGAATTACACTGCGTTGCAATTTAAGATAACATTATATATTTTAGAGCTAAACCTGAAATAAAGGTGATTAAATTTTCAGTTAGGCTGAACTTAAGAAATCTATTGTCCTACGGACTTAACAGACACGCGCTTGGCCGGAGATCTTACCACTTCAGACGCTCGCCGCGGACAGAATGACCTGCTGGGCCCCTACCGAGCGTGCTTCACAAATACAAACGGAAGTGACCAGAGAGGCAGCTTTCTATACCAACATGACAAGGGACGGACAGGACCATGCTAAGGATAGAAACCTCTTTGCTTTTAGAAAGCGTAGCTACCTGTTCCGACGTTGGTCCTACTGTTCTCTAGCAGACAGGCTTGTCTGCTACCCTCAAGCATGCAACTAGAAATATATTTGCTCATTCATCCTCTCACACAGAAGGGAAGGGGGATGACAGTATCTTATCATATACAGTATATAAAAGAAAGCGGATGTAGGTTCCGTATGAGACTGTGTGACATGAATTACATATAAACTGTGTTTTAAAGTGTAGTAGTGTGACAGATCGTTCTTGTTTATGTGTAAAAGTAACACGTTTCACTGCTCAGTCTCCTCCCAGATAGTGAGAAACACCACAGTAAATTCAGAAGAGGAATTTATGCCGTAAATGACAACAGATTTAAGAAATTGACATGAAAGGAATCCAACAGAGACCTTTCAACAAGTAGCCAGCATACCTACGGGCATGCTTCGTCCTGTCGTGCAGAGTGCAGTCCTGCTCTCTCGGACTCCTCTGGACACTGATGGGCGGCATATTAAGCCCCTTTTGTAGCAGTAATGGTACGATATACCGTAGCAGCGCATTAAAAGTATTTCAATTTAATTGACTCTGCATTATTTCTCTTCCCCACATTAATGTTACCAAGCTTGATATTCGCACGGTAATTAGTTTCCGTGTTATAACGTGTCAAATAGGGAAAGTTTTATTATAACCACACGCTGTTAGTAAGCGACACCTCCAGACGTACAAATGCCGGTGTCGGGTATCGCAGGTCACTGGCGGGCAGCTTTGAAATGAATACAAAAATTCCTTAACGTATTCAGGATTGCTGTCTCTCCATTTAGATTTCTAGAAAGAATCAAGCATCTTACGGACAAACATCTAGCGTCATTTTAAACCCCATATGAAGTCTGTTCAAAAAATTCCGCAACATTCGTAATTTGGGGGTGGGTTATTTGGGGAAAGAGACCAAACTGCGAGGTCATCGGTCTTATCGGATTAGGGAAGGTTGGGGAAGGAATTCGGCCGTGCCCTTTTGAAGGAACCATCCTGGCATTGGCCTGAAGCGATTTAGGGAAATCACGGGAAACCTAAATCAGGATGACCGGACATTCGTAATTTCCCGCCACTGGTGTGTTGGAGCAAAATGCTGTTATCATCCCTGCACACGCCTGTGTTTAATTTGTAACTGCCGGAAGATTCACTGTTGTATGTCTGTTAGTTATTCTTAGTGCTGCACTGAGTAGAACGTTGTGTGACACAGTTTGCGAATTTCGAGATGGCAGAGTTGGAGGAGCAATGCGTCTGCATTAAATTTTGCGAAACTCCAGAAAACCTTTACAGAGACACACCAAATGAAGCAGGAAGGCAACGGTGTTGAATGCTTAAGCCGTACTCGGTTTTACGAGTGGTTCACACGGTTTAAAAATGGCCGGGCGGAAGTTAAAGATGACTTTCGTTCAGGACGCCCTTCGACCGGTCTACAATTATGATGTTGGGACCAAGGTTCAATTTTCATTGTGGGTCGGGAAAGGTTCTGAAAAACCAAAAAAGCTCGTCCGGTCAGGTCAAATGTAAAAGCCATGCTGATAGTTTTCTTTGACTTTGAGGGATTAGTTCGTAATGAAATCAGGGACAGACTGGTACTATTGTGATGTGCTGCGACGCCTGAGAATATCTCAGAAGGACACGGCCTGAAATGGGGTGAGGCAGTTCATGGCTCTTGAATCATGATAACGTACCTGCACACTGATCCTTATTGGAGGCGTGACTATTGCACAACTAACGAGATCACTGTGCTGCTTATCCTCTGTACTCTCCAGACCTGGCCCTTGCGGACATTTTTTTTTTTCATTTCCAAAGTTGAAAACCCCGTCGAAAGTCCGAAGATTTGCTACGATAAACGAAATAAAATTCGCAGACGGCACTTCGCGCCATCCAATAAGAGGCGTATCAGGACTCCTTCCGGAAGTGGAAACCGTGTTGGGAGCGGCGTATCAATGGTGGAGGAGAGTATTTCGAAGGAAACCGCGCGTAACACACACACACACACAATTAAAGCGAGACGGCCAATGATATCTTCAGTACTGTTGCACTCCAGGATCGAAACCTTACGAGAATCAGCGAAATGCTGCGAGCAATGACGATAGAGGGCGAGGGGCACTACATTAGTAGTGTGCGGACAAGTTGAGAATTTGGGTCTGCCGGGGGATGTGCTAGGGAAGTCCGTGCAGTTTTAATGACCAGTGTGTTCAAAAATGGTTCAAATGGCTCTGAGCACTATGGGACTTAACATCTGTGGTCATCAGTCCCCTAGAACTTAGAGCTACTTAAACTTAACTAACCTAAGGACATCAAACACATCCATGCCCGAGGCAGGATTCGAACCTGCGACCGTAGCGGTCACGCGGTTCCAAACTGAAGCGCCTACAACGGCACGGCCACACCGGCCGGCGACCAGTGTGTCCGGATGGCGGAGTGTTCAGAGCATTTGTCTAGTAAATAGAAAACGCGGGTTCGAATCCAGGACTGGAACAATTTTTTTAACCAGAATGAGATTTTCACTCTGCAGCGGAGTGTGCGCTGATATGAAACTTCCTGGCAGATTAAAACTGTGTGCCGGACCGAGACTCGAACTCGGGACCTTTGCCTTTCGCAGGCAAGTGCTCTACCAACTGAGCTACCCAAGCACGACTCACGCCCCGTCCTCACAGCTTTACTTCTGCCAGTACCTCGTCTCCTACCTTCCAATCTTAACAGAAGTTCTCCTGCGAACCTTGCAGAACTAGCACTCCTGAAAGAAAGGATATTGCGGAGACATGGCTTAGCCACAGCCTAGGGAATGTTTCCAGAATGAGATTTTCACTCTGCAGCGGAGTGTGCACTCATATGAAACTTCCTGGCAGATTAAAACTGTTTGCCGGACCGAGACTCGAACTCGGGACCATTGCCTTTCGCGGGCAAGTGCTCCACCAAGTTCGAGTCTCGGTCCGGCACACAGTTTTAATCTGCCAGGAAGTTTCAATTTTTTTAACATTTCCCACTGATTTCAGTCAATGCCAATACCTGTGTTTCCTTTGTGCCATAATTAGGAAATATGCTTCCTTACATACATGTTCGCATTAACACTGGTGTATTAGCTTTGTGAAAAACACGAAAAACTCCCTTCCCCCGGAAAAAGTTTTCTATTTACTGACAAAGATTTGAAGCAGAAAAAAACTTCGCAATTGCGTATTTATTTCACATTTTATGACAAAAGATAATTACCTGTAATTTATGCATCATTTACTTCCAAATGGTGGTCTTGAAAACACTGTGCTTGACCATACGATCACGTCGGTGTATTCTGCGAACATTTACTCAGCCATATTGCTCTAACAACCCAGTATTTGTACCACGATCTTCTTTCTTTCCTTATTCGCTTGCCAGTCTCATTCTTTCATTTTTCAGAACAACCTTTACACTTGCACCTGGCGTTTACTATGCCGTAGTGGATGGCATCTTTTCTCATTAACGGGGTCCAAAAGTTCTGTATAGGCTAGTGGTTGGTGTTGATTCGAATTACCTGTAACTGCCAAGTTCATATCAATTTTTTTTATGTAAATTACGCTGGAGGTATCTTTTGCTTCGTCACATCCTTGTACAGAATGAAACCATTCACAGCAGGCATTTGGAATTTTTTTTCCCATCACTTCACTGTTTTGCTTGCGAAGGTTAGTAGCTGTACAGCCGACTGACGCTGTCTTCAGGGTGTTCTGAAATTCCCGTTACCGATTTCTAGGACTTGTAGAAGGGAGCGAGCAGATAGCATTTTGATTGGAACCTTGTCCATAAACATACCATTTCCGCTCTACAACGTTTTGAAAACAGCCGTTGTGGCCGAGCGGTTCTAGGCACTTCAGTCTGGAGCCGCGCGAGCGCTACGGGCGCAGGTTCGAATCCTGCATCGGGCATGGATGTGTGTGATGTCCTTAGGTTAGTTAGGTTTAAGTAGTTCTAAGTTCTAGGGGACTGATGACCTCAGGTGTTAAGTCCCATAGTGCTCAGAGCTGCCCGCATCTCGTGGTCGTGCGGTAGCGTTCTCGCTTCCCACGCCCGGGTTCCCGGGTTCGATTCCCGGCGGGGTCAGGGATTTTCTCTGCCTCGTGATGGCTGGGTGTTGTGTGATGTCCTTAGGTTAGTTAGGTTTAAGTAGTTCTAAGTTCTAGGGGACTGATGACCATAGCTGTTAAGTCCCATAGTGCTCAGAGCCATTTGAACATTTGAATTTTGCTCAGAGCTATTTGAACCATTTTTGAAATCATATTGGTAACGCGACCACTTTTACAAGTAATTTATTAGGCGTGACCCAGTACATCACGTGTTTCACACTTTCACTCATTAACAGCCAAACAAATTGCACGTTTACTCGTTGATGGGTTCTTTTTAAAGTGATGCAGTACGGCCTCTTCCAATTTTGGTGTGCGGCGCATGCTGACGGTAAACTTACCCTTTCTCGAAGCCGTTATGTAATTGGGGCGAAAAGGGTACGCGATGGGGCAGGACGTTGTAGAGAACGGAGAACGATTCTGATAAAGATGACGAGCATCTTTTCCGTTAACATGAACTTGACCATACAGAACGATCATGTCGGTGTATTCTGCAGGCACGTACTCAGCCATGTTGCACGTGAATGAGGTTCGAAACACGTCAGAGAAGTAGGAGAGACGTCAAATGAAATCAGCCAATCCGACGTAACCACCCCCTGCCACGACTACCCTGTCACATATCTATCAAGAAAACATGCGTTAAAACGTCTGTGCGGTCTAAGGCGCTGCAGTCATGGACTGTGTGGCTGGTCCCGGCGGAGGTTCGACTCCTCCCTCGGGCACGGGTGTGTGTGTTTGTCCTTAGGATAATTTAGGTTAAGTAGTGTGTAAGCTTAGGGACTGATGACCTTAGCAGGTAAGCCCCATAGGATTTCACACACATTCGAACTTTTTTTTTCTTTTTTTCAGAAAGGCTGTAGCAAGGAAACGGTACGTTTCCGGACAATGGTTCCTATTCCCTCCACAAGTCATAGGAGTTTGTAACGGAAATTTCCGAATACCCCGTAGATCTGTCTTGTTCATGTTAAATGTTTGGGTTTGCTGTTCTTGTAAAACCTCCTTTAGAACGTACAGAAACCTCTTTTGTGGTTGTGCGATGTTTTGTAGATAGGCAATATTCACAACGTTTATTTTTCCATTTAGGCGCTAGAATAGGACCTTTTCTTACGGAAAAAAATGAGTGGATGTGAAGAAGATATCATTATTAACATTGGTATCAGGAACCAGGGAATGTCTGTGTGACAGCTCATGGGCGATCCAACTATCATTGCTGTCGCTCGTTTGTATATATGTGTGGCAAAATGGACACTGTAACAACATTCGATTAGTGATTAAAATTGTCAGTTTACATAAACAACTAAAATTTTCACTTTAAGGTCCTTAGCGTTAAGAAATACGACGATTTCTAGTGAGTGTCATACATTGAACAACATTTTAGATTGATCTGAAGATGGCTCGGTATTGAGCCGAAACCGGTACTCGGCGAAGAAAATTCGCGATCTTGACGTAGAATTTTTACCAACACATGTTTTAAATCAACAGATCGCATATCTCCCCCCATAGGAGATGTCAAAGATTAAGTGAAACTGCTTTATATAGAGGAGTTTGATTCTTTAAATCTCGGGGATGATGGTGTTACTGATACATCGCTAAGTGACCATTATTTATAAGAACTCATTCAAAATTCGACGTATTTTTGATAATTGTTCTATGCCCCCGTACTTTGAAATAGCAGGCACTGATAGCACATAAATTGTAATACGAGAAGCGCCAAATACGAAAAGCGTTTAACCACCAATATGTTGTTTCCGAACTTTTACCACAACAGATCGTGGCAAAAAAATTGTTCAAATGGCTCTGAGCACTATGGGACTTAACTGCTAAGGTCATCCGTTCCCTAGAACTTAGAACTACTTAAACCTAACTAACCGAAGGACATCACAAACATCCATGCCCGAGGCAGGATTCGAACCCGCGACCGTAGCGGTCGCGTGGCTACAGACTGTAGTGCCTAGAACCGCTCGGCCACACCGACAGGCAAATAGTGGCAAAGACGACGCTTTATCGAGAGATTTTCATCGTCGGTGCTTTGAAACAACAAAAAGGGTGAACCAGACAATAGCGAAGATGAACAAACGGTCATAGCTCTGAAGGTACGAACTTTAGAAATCGTTAAGGAATGAGTAGAATGTAGGGAGAAAATATTTTCTTTCTCTGTATATCTTATGCAGTCTGTTCCAGGAGGAATGGTCAATTTTCAGGTATATCACAGGAAAAATCATTCGAAGCAAAAAAACTCTAGTAAACAATAACACGAAATTGCGTACCTTAAAAGTCTATGAGAAATTCTTTGCTTTCTGTATTTTGTCGGGTGATAGTATTGACCAAAACAAGAACAAAATTGGCTAGTAAACATGAACTTTATAATGCATACATTAAGAGCTATGAGTGCTTGTTTAGTAGAACACATGTTTCACAGTAGCAAAAACGAACAAGTGCTCATAGTTCTTAAGACAGGCATTTTAGACGAATGTTCACTACATTTTTTTATGCTTCGAATAGTCGATCGTGTCATGTACCTGCATACTGACCATTCCTCCTGGTGCACCCTGTAACCTTGACTACATATACATTTCCTTGTTTCCAGTGAATGGTGCATTTGAAAAACCGGCTAATAACTTGATGAGGCTCGTTCTTGCTATGTTCATTAAAAACCCTTACAGCTGTTGTAATTCCCCTACCAAAGCCAAGACCGGTTCAGTAATTTTAAATTACGAGTGTTTCTAGGAAGGTAAAGAACGATTGGTCGCGAGATGGAAAATGGCTCTGAGCATTATGGGACTTAACATCTGTGGTCATCAGTCCCCTAGAACTTAGAACTACTTAAACCTAACTAACCTAAGGACCTAAGGACATCACACCCATCCATGCCCGAGGCAGGATTCGAACCTGCGACCGTAGCGGTCGCGCGGTTCCAGACTGTAGCGCCTAGAACCGCTCGGCAACTCCGGCCGGACGAGATGGAAAGCGCAGTGAAAATCGAAGCCGTTTTATTTGCAACCTACGGCTTCCAGCGACTTCTCTTCAAAGTCACCTCTCCGACTTAGACATCTGTCATAACGTTGTACCAACTTTCCTGTACCACCGTCATAGGAGGCAGATTCCTGTGCTTTCGCACAATTCTCTAAGCTGGTCTGCAGTTCGCTGTCTGTGCCAAAGCGTTGTCTTCACAGCCAGCGGTTCATCTAAACAGAGATTCTACATCTACATCTACATACATACTCCGCAACCTACCATACCGTGCGTGGCGGAGGGTACCTCGTACCACAACTAGAATCTTCTCCCCCTGTTCCACTCCCAAACAGAAAGAGGGAAAAATGACTGCCTATATGCCTCTGTACGAGCCCTAATCTCTCTTATCTTTGTGGTCTTTCCGCGAAATATAAGTTGGCTGCAGTAAAATTGTACTGCAGTCAGCCTCAAATGCTGGTTCTCTAAATTTGATCAGTAGTGATTCAAGAAAAGAACGCCTCCTTTCCTCCAGAGACTCCCAGCCGAGTTCCTGAAGCATTTCCGTAACACTCGCGTGATGATCAAACCTACCAGTAACAAATCTAGCAGCCCGCCTCTGAATTGCTTCTATGTCCTCCCTTAATGCGACCTTATAGGGATCACAAACGCTCGAGCAGTACTCAAGAATAGGTCGTATTAGTGTTTTATAAGCGGCCTCCTTTACAGATGAACCACATTTTCCCAAAATTCTACCAATGAACAGAAGACGACTATCCACCTTCCCCACAACTGCCATTACATGCTTGTCCCACTTCATATCGTTCTGCAATGTTAAGCCCAAATATTTAATCGACGTGACTGTGTCAAGCGCTACACTTCTTTTTCCCATTCTTCTGCATTAATTTAAATTTATCAATATTTAGAGTTAGCTGCAATTCTTTGCACCAATCACAAATCCTGTCCAAGTCATCTTGTATCCTCCTACAGTCACTCAACGACGATAGCTTCCCGTACACCACAGCATCATCAGCAAACAGCCGCACATTGCTATCCACCCTATCCAAAAGATCATTTGTGTAGATAGAAAACAACGGCGGAACTACCACACTTCTCTGGGGCGCTCCAGATGATACCGTCACCTCCGATGAACACTCACCATCGAGGACAAAGTACGTCAGCAGGATACGAACCTGCAACAGTAGCGGTCACGCGATTCCAGACTGTAGCGCCTAGACCCGCCTTGGCACTCCGGCGAGCTCTGCAGTGGGGCACCGAGTCAAACCCTTTCCGGAAGTCAAGGAATATGGCATCCGTCTGATACCCTTTATCCATGGTTCGCAAGATATTAAAGTCAAGTGCGGGCCCTGTGGTGGGTGAGCAAACACTTCCCATCGAAAACGTTGCAGGGGTGTCCTCTTTGCCACTGCAGTGTGCGGCCTAAAATTTGTCATGAAGAAGGAAATGCATCAGGTACGTTACCTGGGGTTGCCTAAAATCAGCCGAAATCGACAGACAGGTACCCACAATTGCTGGGAGGCACTATTTTTGTAGGCATATTTACGCCCCCACGGCGCACTCAGAACTGATAATCGAGACACGACACTATCTACGGGCATAGCAGAGACATCTGTGCAAAGCTTCATCGGAGTTTCACTGTCATTTCCATTTCGCGACCGATCGTTCCTTATTTTCCAAATAGCCCTCGTACATTGTTGTTGTGGTCTTCAGTCCTGAGACTGGTTTGATGCAGCTCTCCATGCTACTCTATCCTGTGCAAGATTCTTCATCTCCCAGTTCGTACTGCAGCCTTCATCCTTCTGAATCTGCTTAGTGTATTCATCTCTTGGTCTCCCTCTACGATTATTACCCTCCAAGCTGCCCTCCAGTACTAAATTGGTAATCCCTTAATGCCTCAGAACATGTCCTACCAACCGATCCCTTCTTCTAGTCAAGTTGTCACAAACTCCTCTTCTCCCCGATTCTATTCAATACCTCCTCATTAGTTATGTGTTCTACCCATCTAATCTTCAGCATTCTTCTGTAGCACCACATTTCGAAAGCTTCTCTTCTCTTCTTGTCTAAAGTATTTATCGTCCATGTTTCACTTCCATACATGGCTATACTCTATACAAATACTTTCAGAAACGACTTCCTGACACTTAAATAAATACTCGATGTTAACAAATTTCTCTTCTTCAGAAACGCTTTCCTTGCCATTGCCAGTCCACATTTTATAACCATATCATCAGTTATTTAGCTCCCCAAATAGCAAAACTCCTATTACCACTTTAAATGTTTCATTTCCTAATCTAATTCCCTCAGCATCACCCGACTTAATTCGACTACATTCCATTATTCTCGTTTTGCTTTTCATCTTATATCCTCCTTTCAAGACACTGTCCATTCCGTTCAACTGCTCTTCCAAGTCCTTTGCTGTCTCTGACAGAATTACAATGTCATCGGCGAACCTTAAGTTTTTATTTCTTCTCCATGGATTGTAATACCTACTCCCAATTTTTCTTTTGTTTCCTTTTCTGCTTGCTCAATATACAGATTGAATAACATCGGGGAGAGGCTACAACCCTGTCTCACTCCCTTCCCAACCACTGCTTCCCTTTCATGCCCCTCGACTCTTATAACTGCCATCTGGTTTCTGTATAAATTGTAAATAGCCTTTCGCTCCCTGTATTTTACCCCTGCCACCTTCAGAATTTGAAAGAGAGTATTCCAGTCAACATTGTCAAAAGCTTTTCCTAAGTCTAGAAATGCTAGAAATGTAGGTTTGCCTTTACTTAAACTATTTTCTAAGATAAGTCGTAGGGTCAGTATTGCCTCACGTGTTCCAACATTTCTACTGAACCCAAACTGATCTTCCCCGAGGTCAGCTTCTACCAGTTTTTCCATTCGTCTGTAAGGAATTCGCGTTAGTATTTTGCAGCTGTGACTTATTAAACTGATAGTTCGGTAATTTTCACATCTGTCCACACCTGCTTTCTTTGGGATTGGAATTACTATATTCTACAATGTCATTGGCGAACCTCAAAGTTTTTATTTCTTCTCGTATATATCGAACATTATCAGGAGCAAATAAGTTCAATGCATCTTATATTTTTGCACCTGATGATGTCTTTTAAAATTACGAAACCGGTTGTGTCTTTACTAATGGATTTACAACAAACAGCTGCTGCGGTTTTTAATCTACATGGAACTTTTAGTAGTCCTCACTCAATTACCTCTTCATTAGACAATGTCTCTGCTACAGCGGCCTGACCTTCTCTGGCTGTGCAGCCTTCTCGCAGAGGCAGAGCAGCGGTCGCGCGTGTGTTCGTCCCGGCGCGTCGCCAGCGTGGGGGAGCGGAGTTGGCCCACTTCCGCGGCAGGAAATCGCGTTTGGTCACTGCGCCCGCCCCCGGAAATGAGTTAGGCCCTACCTGACAGCACCGAGAGGCGCGCAATCTGGTTACGGCCCGCTCGCATCGCCTCCTCGCTTCCGGGAACCAACTTGTCTCCCTCCGTGTGTCGCTCCTCAAAGTCCCCCCGGATGCGGGGCCGTGCTGCGGAGGCGGAAGAGCCACCGGGGGCCGGTGGTGGCTTCCACCAGACCACTGTCATCCGTCGGTTCTCCACTACACAACCTCAAACCACGAGACAGCTAAGGAAAAGAAAAATCAGCTTCATTTTATGGCCTAATTCGGTGTTATTTTTTGCCACATTCGGTGTAATGTCTTGCAAGAATTTTTTGCAGGATTGGTTATTATTGTTGTAATTTAGTCAGTACTTTTGCCAAATTCTATATTACTTGTTTGTCAAATTCTGTGTCATTCTTCCCATGTTAGATATCATTCTCTGCCAAAGTAGATATTGGCTTTGGCCAAATACAGTGTAATCTTTTTGCAAAATACGGTGACATTATTGCCACATTCTGTTTTTTGCCGTACTCGAGGTAGTTGTCAAATTTGATATTATTTTTTGCCAAATTCGGTGTTTTTTGACGAAATTGACTCTTATTTTTTGCCAAGTTGGATGTTATTGTTCCTAATTTGGTATTACTTTGCTCCCAAATTTACTAATTTTTTTTTTTTTTTAAGATTTAGCCTTGCTTTTCGTCAAATTCTGTATCATTTGGATTGTTTGGAGGAAGAGACCAAACAGTGAGGTCATCGGTCTCATCGGATTAGGGAAGGAAGTCGGCCGTGCCCTTTCAAAGGAACCATCCCAGCATTTGCCTGGAGCGATTTAAGGAATTAATGGAAAACCTAATTCAGGATGGCCGGACGCGGGATTGAACCGTCGTCCTCCCGAATGCGAGTCCAGTGTGCTACCACTGCGCCACCTCGGTAAATTCGGTATCATTTTAGTTGTATGAGATGTTACTTTTTGCCGTATTTGGTATCAGTTTTTGTCATGTCGGATGCTTTTTTTTTTTACCAAATTCTGTGTTTCTATTTTGCAAAATTCGGTGTTACTGTTCTGCAAAATTCGGTGTTACTGTTTTGCCAAATTCAGTTCTACTTTTTGAAAAGTCTGGAGTTTTTTTTCTAGTTCGATACTGTTTTTCGCCAAATTCGGTGGGTTTTCTGACATATTCTCTGATATTTTTGCTAATTTCAGTGCTATTTCCGCCGTCACATCAGTGTTCATTATACGGAAATGAGGTGTCAGTTTAAGATTAAACATGAACCTCTGCCTTGAGGAGATTAGTCGTCAAAATTTAGTTTTAACGTTGAATAACTACCAGTCTCGAATATTCTCAGATTTATAGTATTTTTACATGGCAAAATTAGAAATGTCCGCTTTATTTCGCTGAAAACCGCTAATTTCGCGTTATTTTTCGCGAAACGGTTTTTGCGAAATTGCGAAATTGTTCTGTCTTCCTATATTATGGATATCTTCACTTATGTTTATCGCGTAGATAAGAACCAATGTAGGAACACGCGAGGCAATACTGGGTCTAACAAGCCGAAGGCCGTAGACAATGACAATCGATTAGTCTCTCATAAATTTCGCAAGTCGGTTGTGTACAACACAAATTTAAAGACTTTTAGATAATTCGGCTCAACACCCCCCCCCCCCCCCCCCCCCCTCTAACCGCTTTTGAGAAAACCGCTCCTAAAGTTCATGTTGTGCAGTCGGCGCAAAATTTAGGAAGTCGATAAATAATTGAAAACTGAGGATCTGGGTAGACTTGTATTTTACTAGAAATCGAGGAAAGAAACTTCTTCGATTGCCACTATGTACTCAAGAGATAAAGGCTGTCCAACGACGAGCCGCTGCCGTAGTGACCAAGACATGAGCAGACAACCTGCGTTAGATTTCCACGTGCATTTTTTTGTTTA
Source organism: Schistocerca nitens (assembly GCF_023898315.1). NCBI lineage: Eukaryota > Metazoa > Arthropoda > Insecta > Orthoptera > Acrididae > Schistocerca > Schistocerca nitens. Next base: position 140,081,205 of record NC_064623.1, on the reverse strand, counting down.
TATTTTTTTCATTTCGAAATTGTTGTGTAACGACTGTGCCTTAAAACATCAAACATCAAACGTAAAAATGTCGGTAAGTGCAATTCAAACTGTTACTTTGTATGACTTGACAATGAAATGTATGGTAAAATTGGTGACAGCATTAAATTTATTTTGCCATCTCACACACATCTTTGGGGTGAGATTCCGAATGGCCCACAAAAAAAGAGAGAGAGAGAGAGAGAGATACTACTGGATACGAAAGTTGTGATTTTATCATATAGACTACGTATGTTTCCAGTTTGAAAAATCCATGCACAACATGTGACACTGATTTCGTTTTGGAATTCTCAAAGTTCCCGTCATAATTTCATGCAGAAGAAGGAAGTATGGAATCTTTACTCATCATAGTATATATCCAGTTGATGTTGCGGCATAATTGATGTTTGCAACTGAATACTGTTATGCATAAAAGAGTCTAGAGGACGCCTTCACGCAGCATCAAGTGTCTGATGATAATGGTGAAGGTGGATGATAATAATGATGATGACAATGCTAATGATGATGATGCTGACAATGACCACTTCCAATGAATAAAATCAGCGTATCCTTTCGCGTCGCATGGCGAGTGTTTTTAGACTGCAGTATCTTTTATGTGGTGAACAGATGGGCCTACGTCTCATACAGCGTTCAAGCAAACTGCCACGTCTCTCCGCCGCTGAGTCCACCCTGCAAGTGTACAGTGGTACATGTGACTTACATGCACAGAATGAAAACTGAGTTTCAGAAGATCTCTGATTTCAGAATCAACGATGATGGTGAATTGGTATGATAAAGTAGTGATGATTATGGTGATCATGGTGATGGTAACGAAGATAACGATGGTGGTGGCGATGCTTTCCTGTGGATGGAAACTACTTTGTCTTTTCAGTTGCACCGAAAGGGCTTGTATTGCCGTGTTATTTATGCCGGGAAGGGTAGAGCGCTGTTTCGTGGAACACAGGAGCCAAGAAACGGGTCTCTGGCTTGGTAGGCATTCACCCAGCTTCGTTGGTAATAAGTCAGAACATAAGACATCATAACAGATATTCCAGAATATACCTTTATTTCTTCAGTTGTGTATAGTCACTTGCCAGTATGTATGAATTACATCTGGCTTGTATATTGTGCATTTCTACCGTCTGACCTAATGGCAGAAGATAAACACTCCACGATAAGACCACGAGACATATTGCTGGCACTCGCCTACTTCGTTAGAGCGACAAGTCAAATAATCTGATGGAGTGTGTACTGAAGGTCTTACAGTACGCACACCACAAAAATGATCATAAAAGTGTAAATGCTGAAGAAAATACGTCAATACGTCAGTGGTGATGGGTGGTGGTGCGAATGGGGATGACAGTGGTGAAAATAGTGATGACTGTCGTGGTGGTTAAAATGGTTATTAAGAAGGTGAAGATGAAGAAGGCGATGAAGATGATGCTGTTGCTAGTGGTGGTGGTGGTGGTGGTGGTGGTTGGTGTGATGGTGTACCTTTCCAGTCGATGACGGTCCTCCTTGTCTTTCCTACTGCGTGGCCAGTGATTTCATTGTCATATTGCCGATGCCACGAAGTGGTGGATCGACGTCTCTTGCAGCAGTCGAGCACCCAGCCGTGTGTTTGGCCGCACTGCCACAGCCGGCCTCACCTGGAGGCAACCGCCCCTGCGCGCGGTGTTTGCCCTCTGCCGCCACCTTGTTATTCTTCCGTCGCTTCCTCCCCCTCGCTGCTCCCCCTCAGACGTCCGCCACGCCCTCCTCCGGCTTTCGCTCCCTCCCGCTTATCTGCGGCCGGAGAGAACAAGTCTGCAGCAGGACAGGACAGCGAATATAAAGCAGGACCGCGCAGCCAGCAGCCTGGGCCCCGTGGCCGAGTAACGAGAGGACCGGCAAAGGGCCCGCCGCCAGGAAAACATCTCTCATTAAATCGAGACAAAGGCCGGGCTTACGTCTTCGTGACTCTCCTCTCTTGTGCACGCTCACCGCCATCCACCGGAGAAATTTTGTCCGTTCCTACCAAGTTATGCAGTGGCGATCTGTCCACTGGCGAAACACATCGAAGAATCACTTGTTCGTGACTTTATTAAATGATTCCATGCTGGCTTCGACAGTTGAATTTTAGTTTATTGGTGCACTATTTCAGCTTTATACCGTTATCAAGTTCCCTTCCTTGTTTCTTTGACCATCATTATTCTGTGATGCCAAATACTACCACACTGGTTTTTTACGGTTGTCGTACATAAACCACTGCTCTTACCTTAAGAGACGAAGGTCGTGTAGTACCACACGTGTAAGCTTTTTCGAAAATACCGGCTGATCAAAAAGTCAGTATAAATTTGAAAACTTAGTAAACCACGGAATAACGTAGATACAGAGGTAAAAATTGACACACGTGCTTGGAATGACATGGTGTTTTATTAGAACAAAAAAAAGTTCACAAAATGTCCGACAGATGGCGCTGGACAGAAAAACGTCAGTGACTGCGCATGACAATCGTGTATAAAAGCAGCTGTAATGAGAGAGAGAATCAGGCCATCCGCCGTCTCCTCCTACCATCCCATCAGCCTTACCTCGGTCTTCAGCAAGGTCCTGGAATCTATCCTCACCCGCCACATCCACCAGCATCTCCGCCAGCACCGCCTTCTTCCCGTTACCCAGTGTGGCTTTCGGCCGTCCTCTTCCGACGATCTTCTCCTTCACCTCACTCATCTCCTTTCCGACCAGCTTAATTCCCGTCGCTCAGCAATCTTCCTCTCCCTGGACCTCGAACGAGCTTATGACCGCGTATGGCATTCCGCTCTCCTCTTCAAGCTCCAAACCTTCGCCCTTCCCATTAACTACGTCCGTCTGATCGGCTCCTTTCTCTCTCACCGTCCTTCCTACGTCACCATCCATAACACCGACACCTACACATTTTTCCCCTCCGCCGGTGTGCCCCAAGACTCCGTCCTCTCCCCCCTTCTGTACCTTTTGTGTACGGCGGACATGCCGCCGCCGTCACCCCCTGTCCACCTTCTCCAGTTTGCCGATGGCACCGCCTTCCTTGCCCTTGCCCCCACCCTGCAGCGCTCCCAATACCTTCTCCAATCCCATCTTGACCGGTTCACCGCTTGGTGCAACCAATGGTTGCTCAAGGTCAATCCCTCCAAAACCCAGGCGATCATTGTAGGCAAAACCACCCCTTCCTTCCGCCTCCTTGATTTCTATCTCACCATCTATGGCCGTCCTATCGCCCTCACTCCCACCCTTAAGTACCTTGGCGTGACCCTCGACCGTCGCCTCTCCTGGACTCCCCATCTCCGGACAATCCAAGCCAAGGCACGCTCCCGACTCCGTCTCCTCAAGCTCCTTTCCGGCCGTACGTGGGGTCTGGACCCCTCCACCATCCTCCACACCTATAAATCCCTGATCCGCCCTATCCTTTGTTACGCCCATCCGGCCTGGATCTCCGCCCCCCTACCTTTTATAAATCCCTACAAATCCTTGAACGCCATGCTCTCCGCCTCGCCTATCGCATCCGTCTCCCCTCCCCCACGCGTATCCTGTATGATCTCATCCCCTTCCACACCTCCTCCTTTTCCTTGAAAGGATACGGATCCTGTACACCTCCCGCAAACTCGATCCTCCTCATCCGCTTGTCTCACCTATCCTCTCCCACCCCCGCCCGCCGCCGCGCCTGTATTCCCACGTCCCACCCGGTCTCCCTCTCTCCACCCTCCTTACCCTCTTCCAAGGTGGCTTCCGCCAGCTCCCCCTCCCTGATGATGTCCTCCTCCCCTCCATCTACCCCTCCTATCAACATTGATCCTCCCCCCCACTTCCTGTGTCCCTTCCTTTAGGCACCCTCCCTCCCTTCTCTTTCCTTTGCCCCTGTCCCCTCCCTCCATCCCTCTTCCCTCGCGCTACCCTCCCCCTTCCTCCCTTCCCCCTATCTCCCCTGCCAATAGCATCTGCTCTCCCCTCCCTCTCTCCCATCCCCCCTCCTCCTCCCTTGGCAGGTCCCCGGACTCGTACACAGTTAGTGAACATTCGCGCGCCGGAGATCAACGCCTCGTGTTCTGTGTGTGCCGTCGTTTTGTGCTTAAGTGGTTCAGTGTTATTCGTTTTGTGCACCTACGTTCACGTGTGACAATTTTTCGTCTCTGTCTGTGTCCAAGTGTCTGAACAAATTTTATCTTGGGCTCTACGCCCGTGAACGGCTCCATGTATTTTAAAAAGTGTTTGTCTCCGTTTCTATGTCCACCATATTTTGTGTTTCTCTGAGGCCACAGAGCGGCGTAGTATGCTGCTGCTGGCCTGCCTGTAAGCAGGTTTGAAAATAACAATAAAGAAAAAAAAGAGAGAGAGCGAATCAGATGCGCCAGCAGTCGCAGCACGTTGACGTTACCTGAAAATCGCTTTTAGTGAAGCTGTATTATCAGAATGGGGAATGTGCTAGTTCAGCGTTACGATCCTACCGCCATAGGAAGGGATTAGAACGAGTAAAGGTCCGTTGGCAAATGCAGCTGTGGCGAGAATGGTTTAGAAGTTCGAAGCCACGGGTTGTTTAGACGATAGACCCCGTAGTGGCCGACCAAGCACAAGGCGTAATGCTGCTGAGACAGTTCAGGAAGAAATGGAGACTGTAGCGGGTTCGTCTATGCACGGGGAAGTCAGCTCTCGTGCAGTCGCAAGTCGCACCGGCATTCCATACGCTACTGTTTGGTTGGCACTGAGGCGTACCCTCCGATGCTATCCGTACAAAATCCATCGGCATCATGAGCTGTTACCTGGCGACTTAGTGAAGCGGAGGGCATTTGCGGTGTGGGCGTTTCAAAAGATGGCGGAGGATGACGATTGGTTGAGTAACGTATTGTGGAATGACGAAGCTCATTTCACGCTCTGAGGGTTTGTCAACGCCCACAAATGCAGAATTTGGGCTACCGAAAATCCTAGAACTGTCGTGGAAACTCTATTGCACGACGAGAAAGTCACGGTATGGGTTGGATTTACTACGTCTACCGTTATCGGGACTTTTTTCTTCGAGGAAATGCGTGATTCTGGTTTTGTAACTGCTACCGTGAGGGGTGAGAGGTACGCCGATATGTTACAGAATCGCATCATCCCCAGCCTGGCTGATAAACACCTGCTGGAACGTACGATGTTTATGCAGGGTGGCGCTCCACCCCATGTTGCTAGACGCGTGAAAGCTCTCTTGTGCGCGTCGTTTGGTGATGATCGTGTGCTCAGCCGCCACTTTCGTCATGCTTGGCCTCCCAGGTCCCCACACCTCAGTCCGTGTGATTATTGGCTTTTTGCCGGCCGAAGTGGCCGTGCGGTTAAAGGCGCTGCAGTCTGGAACCGCAAGACCGCTACGGTCGCAGGTTCGAATCCTGCCTTGGGCATGGATGTTTGTGGTGTCCTTAGGTTAGTTAGGTTTAACTAGTTCTAAGTTCTAGGGGACTAATAACCTCAGCAGTTGAGTCCCATAGTGCTCAGAGCCATTTGAACCATTATTGGCTTTGGGGTTACCTGCAGTCGCAAGTGTATCGTGATGGATCGACATCTCTAGGGATGCTGAAAGACAACATCCGACGCCAATGCCTCACCATAACTCCGGGCATGCTTTACAGTGCAGTTCACAATATTATTCCTCGACTAAAGCTATTGTTGAGGAATGATGGTGGACATATTGAGCATTTCCTGTAAAGAACATCATCTTTGCTTTGTCTTACTTTGTTATGCTAATTATTGCTATTCTGATCAGATGAAGCGCCATCTGTCGGACATTTTTTGAACTTCTGTATTTTTTTGGTTCTAATAAAACTCCATGTTATTCCAAGCATGTGTGTCAATTTGTACCTCTCTGTCTACATTATTCCGACATTTATTTAGTTTTGCAATTTATACTGACTTTTTGCTCACCCGGTATATTTCCTGAATGTTTCACTGGAACATTCTTCATAATAAACAATAATATGGTACAGTATCTAATACAACCAGAAAACTCGATGACATAAGATTTCATGTTCGTTGATTTTCTTAAATTTTTACCAGCCCTTTCAATTCTGGTCGTTTAAGTTTTGGGAGGGTTTTATCGGTCACGAAACTGTAATGTCTAAGAAAGTAATTTTGTTACAAAAAGTTTTAACTGAATCCTAAATTGCTGTAAACTTGAATTTTCCATCAACTGACTTTGACTGCCAAAGAATCTGTCAACTTTTTCCTTGCTTCAACCTCCTGCTTCACGTCTTCTCATAAATCATAGTAAAAGTTGAAACTTCCTGGCAGATCAAAACTGTGTGCTGGACCGAGACTCGAACTCGAGACATTTTCGAAAGTCACGAGTTCGAGTCTCGGTCCGGCACACAGTTTTGATCTGCCAGGAATTTTCATGAAAGCGCACACTCCGCTGCCCAGTGATAATTTCATTATAGTAAAAGTTATTACCCTCCTTCATTTTTATCTTATTGAAACCGTCGTACGATACCGTATCTTTCAATCACTGAATGTTCTTGAAAAAATACAGTAAAAATATGTTGCTTCTTAATACAGACTTCATGCCCACTTCTGGTTTCTCGTAACTGTTAAAGTCTGTCACCTTACGTACTTCTCGGAAGCCGATTTTTCTCACCCGCGTCCCTGATTGTCATTTCAAGAAAGGATGACCTTTCCTATTGTTTCCTACGTGTTACTTTCATCCCATTTACGAGGGTCGTTCAATAAGTAATGCCTCACATTTTTTTTAAAAAACCCATTAGTATACATAGACAAACGACCTTGCTGGTGCCTCACATTTGATATATGTTCTGTGCGCTACGCCTACAGGACAAGAGCTTTTACTGGCAGGGAATAGATACTCTTCCACAACGTTGGCGTATGGTCACAGAACGTGATGGAGACTACGTAGAAAACAGGACATGGACAAGGCATATTGATGTATAATGTCACCAAATTCTGACTCTTAACAATAAATATGTTCTGAGAAAAAAATGTAGGACATTACTTATTGAACGACGCTCGTAGATAGCAACTTCCACACTTTTGCCTGTTAATAACAATAATAATAATCATACGAGGGCGGTTCAGAAAGTAACCTCCGATTGGTCACAGTGCGGGTTGTGGGGGGAGTAGCGACGCCATCTGTGCGTTCACGCACTCAACAGGTCAGTCGGCATCAAGCCGTGGTCGAGTGAACGTCGTACCTGCGCTAGTTTAGTTTTTGTGGCAGTTTGAAATGTGTGCTGCAATAGAAAACCCCGCCAAATGTGAAGTGCGTGCTGTCATAAGGTTTTTTACAGCCAAAGGATACCCTGCAGCAGCTATTCATCGTGAGCTTTGTGCCGTGTACGGACCAAGAGTTATGAGTGAAGGAGTTGTCCGTGAATGGGTACGTTTATTTAAAAGTGGACGAGAAAACGTTCATGATGAAGAGAGGAGTGGTAGACCATCATTGGTGACTGACGAACTCGTTCAGACAGTTGATGCAAAAGTTCGTGAAAATCGACGTTTCTCAATGTCGGAGTTGTCTACTGGTTTTCCACAGATTTCTAAGACTCTCTTGTACGAGATAGTGACAGCAAGATTGGGTTACCGTAAGTTCTGTGCACGATGGGTGCCCAAAATTCTTACCGACCACCACAAAACTCAAAGAATGGCCTGTGTATTAGACTTTCTGTCACGTTATGAGGACGAAGGAGAACCATTGTTAAACAGAATCGTGACCGGTGACGAAACCTGGATTAAGTACGTGAACCCTGAGACAAAAGAACAATCAAAGATGTGGGCACATTCAAATTCGCCTACCAAACCAAGAAAAGCCTCGCAAGATTTTTCTGCCAGAAAACTGATGGCAACGGTGTTTTGGGATGCCAAAGGGGTGTTGTTGGTTGAATTCATGGAACGTGGTACGACCATTAATCGAGACGTGTACTGTGAAACAATAAAAAAGTTACGACGGGCTATACAGAACAAACGCCGTGGTATGCTGACTTCCGGTATCGTTTTTTTGCACGATAACGCCCGTCCTCACTCTGCTCGCAGAACAACGGCCCTTCTTGAGTCCTTCAAGTGGGACGTTATCAACCATCCACCTTACAGCCCAGACCTGGCGCCAAGTGATTATCACCTCTTCATGCATTTGAAGAAATGGCTCGGGTCACAGCGGTTTGATGACGACGAAGAGCTCAAAGATGCGGTCACAGGCTGGCTCCAGGCACAAGCGGGTGATTTTTATGCAGAAGGAATTTCAAAGCTTGTGAAGAGATACGATAAGTGCCTCAATCGCTATGGAGACTATGTAGAAAAATAGTGCAAAGATATAGTTGTAAGATGTATATATCAAAATATTTTTATTTAACTTGGTGTATTTTTTTAAATCAACCGGAGGTTACTTTCTGAACGGCCCTAGTAGTAATAATAATAACAATAATTTATCTGTAGCTCATATACTGGTCCTGAGTAATTCGGCTACTATATTGATATTTAAAACAAATCTCATTTATTCTTGGGTTTCATTTGCAGATTTTTTTACATCTTCAGAATCAAGTAGTTGCGTTAGCAACCCGTCTTTTCTGTGTCAGAACCTCGCTTCAAAGTACTGTGTTTTGCAACTGCAGTCAAAAACATTGACTTCAATCGCAAGTTACGATACTCTGGCGTGAATTTCTGACACAGACAGGAGGGGCTGCGGTCGCAGCTATTTAGATCTGAAGATGATCCAGAGATCGAAACACGCCATGTAAAAAAAGGTGTAACGGAGACTGAAGAATAAACGAGAGGCTTTTTTTTCTTAAATTAAGTTCTTACGTTACCTGTTTTTCTGTTACAACCTGGCAATGCTATATTCGGTACTATCTGAACGCATCTCTGTGGTATAATATTCTCATTACCGTTATTTCATCTAGGCATGGAAACATTCTGCAGTACGAAAATATATATAAAAGTATTGAGTTATAAGTTATGTTGTCATTCAAACGTCATAAATCACTGATTAAAACAAGCTATCCCAGATGTCTGTGTGTGGTAGATGCAGAGAGCTTACAGTGTATGTAAGCCACACGTCTTGCTCTCAGGGTGTTGGAGGAACAGGTTTGCTATTGACAACACCGATGTCAGCCACATTTAATTTTCATACTTGGCCGACGTTATACTCTGTTAATGTTTGGATATCTGAAGCACAAAAAACATATTTAGCAAAGTCTTTCATATAGTTTATTCACTGGTAACATGACCGAAAAACAACCTCAATATCTTTGGAGAAGGTGCTCGCCTACACCTACATCCATACTCTGCAAACTACTGCGAAGCGCGAGGCAGAGCATATTGCCATAGAACTATGTATAAGGGTCTCCCTCCGTTCCATTCACGTAGGGATCGATATGTGGATGTACGTGTTTGGGTGGGCCACACACTTTATGTTGACACTAATGATTTATGCAATATTTTTTATCGTAGTGTCAGTGACAATTAGTTTTTGTGATTGTAAGTGAGAGGTGAACACACACATCACTAGAAGCTTATAATTTATTTGTTTCCGAAAAACAAAAAAAATGGTTCAAATGGCTCTGAGTACTATGGGACTCAACTGCTGTGGTTATCAGTCCCCTAGAACTTAGAACTACTTAAACCTAACTAACCTAAGGACATCACACACATCCATGCCCGAGGCAGGATTCGAACCTGCGACCGTATCAGTCCCACGGTTCCGGACTGCGCGCCTAGAACCGCAAGACCACCGCGGCCGGTTCCGGAAAACAATGAAACCAACTAAACGGAAAATAAGTACGAGTAAATAAATCGTAGGATACAGATATTTTCGTGATATTTTTTAGTCACGAAGCACATGTAATCCTCGCTCTTACATCGGTACGTCTTTGAGCCTTCGTCTGGAGATTGTTACGTTGACAAGAGCTCAGTGCATATCGTGAATAGGTACTTACGTAAGAATAGATTTTTGGAACGCAGAGCACTTTCGCACGAGAGCGTAGCGTAGAGTGTTCCTAAGAATTCCATATAGGCAACTCTAACCATGTTTTATTCTGGATCGATTCAAGCATTTCTTTTAGTCATCCGTCGACTGACTGGTTTGATGGAACTCGCCACGAACTCCTCTTCTGTGCCAGCCCTCCCGCGTCAGAACGGCTCTTGCACCCCACGTCCTCAATTATTTGCTGGTTATATTCCGATATCATCATTCCTCTACAGTTTTTACCCTCTGGATGGAGGTTATACGCTGATGCCTTAACACATGTCCTAGAATCCTGTCCCTTCTTCTGGCATCAGCGTTTTCCATGTTCCTTCCCTCGCCTACAATTCCTTATCTTATGAGTCCACCTCTTTTTCAGCACTCTTTTTTTAGTACCAAATCTCAAATGCTTCCATTCTCTTCCGTTCCGGTTTTTCCGCTGTTCATGATTCATTACCATACAACGGTGTGTTTCAGACGTACTTTCTCAGAAAATTCTTCCTCAAATTACGCAGACTTCTCTTCGCCAGGAATGGTATTTTTGCCTGTGCTAGCCTGTTTTCTATGTTCTCCTTGCTCCGTCCATCATGGATTATTTTACTTCCAAGGTAGCAGAATTCCTTATCTTCCCTTATTTCGTGGGCACCAAGTTTGATGTTTAGTCTCTCGCTATCCTCACTATTGCTAGTACTCATTACTCTCATCTTTCTTTAATTTACTCTCAATCGATATTCTGTTCTTCTTAGATTGTTCCTTCCATTCAGCAGACTTTGTAACCCTTAACTACTTTCACTGAGGATAGTAATGTCATCAGCGCGTATTATGAATGATATTCTCTCACCCTTTAATTTAATCCGACTCTTAAACCTCTCTTTCATTTACACCATTGCTTCTTCGATGTATAAGTTGGACAGTATGGGAGAAAGACCGCGTCCTTGTGTAATACTCTTTTTAATCGGAGTACTGCGCTGTTGGTCTTTCAGTCTTTCTGTTCCCTCTTTGTTCTTGTACGTATTGTCTTTCCCTATAGCTCACTCCAATTTTTCGCAGCCTTTCCTCTGTCTTGTATCATTTTATATACTCGAACGACTTTCGAGGTCGAGCTATCCTATGAACGTGTCTTGATGATGATAAAATGTCGTGTGACTAGGGCCTCCCGTCGGGTAGACCGCTCGCCTGGTGCAAGTCTTTCGATTTGACGCCACTTCGGCGACTTGCGCGTCGATGGTGATGAAATGATAATGATTAGGACAACAAAACACCCAGTCCCTGAGCGGAGAAAATCTCCGACCCAGCCGGGAATCGAACCCTGGCCCTTAGAATTGACATTCTGTCGCGCTGACCACTCAGCTACCGGGGGCAGACATGATGATGATGATGATGATTGGTTTGTGGGGCGCTCAACCGCGCGGTTATCAGCAACCGTACAAATTCCCAACCTTTGCTCAGTCCAAACTCGCCACTTTCATGAATGATGATGAAATGATGAGGACAACACAAACACCCAGTCATCTCGAGACAGGTGAAAATCTCTGACCCCGCCGGGAATCGAACCCGGGACCCCGTGCTCGGGAAGCGAGAACGCGACCGCAGGACCACGAGCTGTGGACTATGAACGTGGTTTGATTTTACTTAAGTGTTGCTAACATCGACACGTCATAACTTCCTCTCTGGTATCAAACTAATCGTCATCTTTCCCATCCTTCTGTATATAATGTCAGCAGCTTGGATGCATGAGATGTTAAGCAGATTGTGCGATAGTTTTCGCGCCTATCTGTCTTGTTATCTTGGGGAATCTGTAGGTACCAATCTCACAGATTCTACGCACCAGCTGGAATATTTCCTTGGATACCATCATCATTTCATGAATTCCGATGGAGTGCCATCCATCCCTTCTGCTTTATTGGATCTCAAGCCTCCTACAGCTCTTAAATTCTGACAATATTACTGGGTGACCTGTGTCATCCATATCGACGCCAGTTTTTCCTAACGCGTTATCAGGCGGGTCCCCCTCCCCTCGTAGAGGCCTCCAATGAACTCTTTGAAAGTATCCGCTCTTTCCTCAGGGTTTAACAATGGAATTCTCATTGCACTCTTGATGTCACCACCCATACATTCAGTTTGATGGAAGGTAGTCTTGACTTTTCTGTGATTTTTCTACGAGGCTCGGAACGTAAATAGTGGCAACTATTTATTCACAACCTATACAAAAGAGTTACATATTTGCACCTGTTACTATCCTTCAAAGTAGTCACCAGCGCTGTGTAGAGCCCGTTGTGAGCGATGTGGAAGGCGTAGTATACCGTTAGCAGAGCCTGTTCTATTGATGGTGCGAATAGAGCGGTCTACTGCCTGTCGAATCTCTGGAACAGTTCTGATGCGAATGCCACCGTCATTGCACAGTATTACTGTTCGTTTATGGAGCATCAGCAAAACGACCAGCTTTGCGGAAGAAGCGGCGACACTTTCTGCGCAACCCAACCATCATTTTGCACGGCAATGCGCGGGCGCATACAGCGCAAGCTGAGGCTGCTCTGTTCGCTCGATGGGACTGGGAAGTACTGTACCATCCACCATACTCTCCGGACTCAAGTCCTTGCGACTTCGATTTGATTCGAAGGAACCACTTCGTGGGATTCGCTTTAGAACTGTTCCAGAGATTCGACAGGCAGTAGACCGCTTCATTCGCACCAATAACAGAATAGGCTCTGCTAACGGTATACTACTCCTTAAACATCGCTGGCAACGGGTTCTACACAACGCTGGTGGCTACTTTGAAGGACAGCAACAGGTGCAAACATGTAACCCTTTTGTATAGGTTGTGAATAAATAGTTGCCACTTTTTAAGTTCCAACCCTCGTATATGCCGAGTAAGTCAGTTCGACCGTCATTTCTTTTCAGATGCCTTCAAATTTTTCCTGCAGCCATTTCACCTTGGATGCCCTGCATTCCCAATTTATTTCATTTCTAAGTGATTTATATTGCTGTCTTCCTGTTTTTCTCTAAACATTTTTGTAATTTATTTCTGTCTTTTGTCGATCAGTTGAAGTATTTCTTTGGTTAGCCAAGGCCTCTTTCCTTATACATGTGTATGACTGTCCAACATATGTTAGTGCCCTTTCTAGAGATGTCCACTTCTCTTCAACTGAACTGCTACAGCAACATTCCCTAGGCAGAATACAAATCCTTAGCAGAGTTTAAATGCGTCTCATCATTCCTCAGTATTCCGGTATGCCAGCTCTTACCACACTTTTTTCCGAACGATTCTCCCTCACTTCAGTTTGCTCATCATCATTACTAAATCGTGATTTGAGCTTATGTGTGCTCGTGCCGAATTCTTTACAGGCGAATGGAAAAACTGGTAGAAGCGGACCTCTGGGAAGATCAGTTTGGATTCCGTAGAAATGTTGGAACACGACTTATCTTAGAAGAAACATTAAGAAAAGGCAAACCTACGTTTCTAGCATTTGTAGACTTAGAGAAAGCTTTTGACAATGTTAACTGGAATACTCTCTTTCACATTCTGAAGGTGGCAGGGGTAAAATACAGGGAGCGAAAGCCCATTTACAATTTGTGCAGAAAGCAGATGGCAGTTATAAGAGTCGAGGGGGATGCAAGGGCAGCAGTGGTTGGGAAGGGAGTGAGACAGGGTTGTAGCCTCTCCCCGATGTTATTCAATCTGTATATTGAGCAAGCAGTAAAGGAAAAAAAAAGAAAAATTCGGAGTAGGTATTAAAATTCATGGAGAAGAAGTAAAAACTTTGATGTTCGCCGATGACATTGTAATTCTGTCAGAGACAGCAAAGGACTTGGAAGAGCAGTTGAACGGAATGGACAGTGTCTTGAAAGGAGGATGTAAGATGAACGTCAACACAAGCAAAACGTGGACAATGGAATGTAGTCAAATTAAATCGGGTGATGCTAAGGGAATTAGATTAGGAAATGAGACACTTAAAGTAGTAAAGGAGTTTTGCTATTTAGGGAGTAAATTAACTTATGATGGTCGAAGTAGAGAGGATATAAAAGGTAGACTGGCAATGGCAAGGAAAGCGTTTCTGAAGAAGAGAAATTTGTTAACATCGAGTATAGATTTAAGTGTCAGGAAGTCGTTTCTGACAGTATTTGTATGGAGTGTAGCCATGTATGGAAGTGAAACATGGACGATAACTAGTTTGGACAAGAAGAGAATAGAAGCTTTCGAAATGTGGTGCTACAGAAGAATGCTGAAGATAAGGTGGATAGATCACGTAACTAATGAGGAGGTATTGAATAGGATTGGGGACAAGAGAAGTTTGTGGCACAACTTGACTAGAAGAAGGGATCGGTTGGTAGGACATGTTTTGAGGCATCAAGGGATCACAAATTTAGCTGTGGAGGGCAGCGTGGAGGGTAAAAATCGTAGAGGGAGACCAAGAGATGAATACACTAAGCAGATTCAGAAGGATGTAGGTTGCAGTAGGTACTGGGAGATGAAGAAGCTTGCACAGGATAGAGTAGCATGGAGAGCTGCATGAAACCAGTCTCAGGACTGAAGACCACAACAACAACAACATGCTCGTGCGTCCGCCATGGGCAGGGCCCTCCAACCATCTCGGGATTTCGACGGTGTAACTCGCCAGTAGGACAGAACTTAGCTCGATATCCCTCAGGGGGACATCAGGCACCTTTCAGTCAACGTGAAGGCGAATAACTGCTTGCTTTAGGGCCACAAGTGGACCAACGCGTAACTGACTTCCTCGACTTGTGAAGTTCTTTCTCTTGAATATACAGGGTGATTCAAAAAGAATACCACAACTTTAGGAATTTAAAACTCTGCAACGACAAAAGGCAGAGCTAAGCACTATCTGTCGGCGAATTAAGGGAGCTATAAAGTTTCATTTAGTTGTACATTTGTTCGCTTGAGGCGCTGTTGACTAGGCGTCAGCGTCAATTGATGCTAAGATGGCGACCGCTCAACAGAAAGCTTTTTGTGTTATTGAGTACGGCAGAAGTGAATCGACGACAGTTGTTCAGCGTGCATTTCAAACGAAGTATGGTGTTAAACCTCCTGATAGGTGGTGTATTAAACGTTGGTATAAACAGTTTACAGAGAATGGGTGTTTGTGCAAAGGGAAAAGTTCTGGACGGCCGAGAACGAGTGATGAAAATGTAGCACGCATCCAGCAAGCATTTGTTCGCAGCCCAGGAAAATCGACTCGCAGAGCTAGCAGAGAGCTGCAAATTCCACAATCAACTGTTTGGAGAGTCCTACGAAAAAGGTTAGTTATGAAACCTGAACGTCAACTACCCGAGGCGATGGATCGGCCGCCAGGCAGCCCGTGACGGAGCACTTCATCACTGGCCTCCAAGAAGCCCTGATCTTACCCCCTGCGATTTTTTCTTATGGGGGTATGTTAAGGATATGGTGTTTCGGCCACCTCTCCCAGCCACCATTGATGATTTGAAACGAGAAATAACAGCAGCTATCCAAACTGTTACGCCTGATATGCTACAGAGAGTGTGGAACGAGTTGGAGTATCGGGTTGATATTGCTCGTGTGTCTGGAGGGGGCCATATTGAACATCTCTGAACTTGTTTTTGAGTGAAAAAAACCTTCTTAAATACTCTTTGTAATGATGTATAACAGAAAGTTATATTATGTTTCTTTTATTAAATACACATTTTTAAAGTTGTGGTATTCTTTTTGAATCACCCTGTATAATCCAATTGCTTTCTGAAACCATTATCATTTGTTTGTTCATGTACATCATATCTACCGATTTCCTGTCTCATTTTTATTTGCTGTAGATACAAGCACCCGCAGACATTCTGCATAACGAGAGGGTAGACGGTTTAGCCAAGGAAGTTGCAGAACTTACCTTAATCTCCGGTTCCCCTTCACCGACTT
The DNA here is from genome assembly GCF_023898315.1 of Schistocerca nitens. NCBI lineage: Eukaryota > Metazoa > Arthropoda > Insecta > Orthoptera > Acrididae > Schistocerca > Schistocerca nitens. The sequence goes on along the minus strand of NC_064623.1, from coordinate 140,065,354 downwards.
CTCACATCTTCAAAAATCGGATGTCAGGTCCCTGTGGGAAGAGGAATGGAAAACATCAAACGAAGATCAAGGGAAAATGTTATGGTTCGGTTCAACCCCACATAACTCTCTTACCTTCGTTTCGTAATATATCAGTACATATCTCTACAATTACTCGGATGATCTTAATTCAGGGCAGCTTCCCTTCTCATTTGTATCGCTTACAAATAAGAAATTCGAACACTTACGATTGCTGCAATTCCGACGTTGGAGACATTTATCATTTAATCTTCACTTGTTTCGGGTTCCAGCATCATGGAGAAATAAATTCCCTTCAGACTCTAGAAAACAAATGTTACCATTCCCTAGAGACGTTTCTTGTCACCTTCCTCTTGTCTTCCAGGGATTAGGCTGATTTTTCCTTGTCGGGCGGGGTGGCCGAGCGGTTCTAGACGCTACAGTCTGGAACGGCGCGACCACTACGGTCGCAGGTTCGAATCCTGCCTTGGGCATGGATGTGTGTGATGTCCTTAGGTTAGTTAGGTTTAAGTAGTTCTAAGTTATAGGGGACTGATGACCTCGGAAGTTAGGTCCCATAGTGCTCAGACCCATTTGAGCCATTTGATTGCTCCTTCTTCAAGGACTATTGTTCGTCCCATCTGACTCTGGGCGGACCAGGGTTTCTTCTTCGTCTCAAACTGCATCTCAAAAGTTGTTTATTCCGGCATTCTGCTAAAAAAAAATGGTTCAAGTGGCTCTAAGCACTATGGGATTTAACATCTGAGGTTTCCAGTCCCCTAGACTGAGAACTTCTTAAACCTAACTAACCTAAGGACATCACAAACATCCATGTCCGAGGCAGGATTCGAACCTGCGACCGTAGCAGTAGCGCGGTTCCGGGCTGAAGTGCCTAGAATCGCTCGGCCTCAGGGGCCGACCGTACTGCTCACATGGTCTTCTCATTTATTTCTGTATTTCTCTATTTTGTTGTTTACCCCGTTAGTATTGAGTTCTCTGATTTCTTCCTTGATAATGCGGCCTTACTTACGGCAGACTTCAACTGTTCTTAGGAACCTCAACTGTTCTTATCTCTCTCTGTGACAAACGGGCATTACTGGTCCGTTATTAAACGATGATAAACTGTTCTTAAACGTGTGATAAGATTTATTTTATTTAGACAAGGTGATGCGTGCTCTTCAACTGTGTAGTGGAGAAGCGAAGATTGTCAAGGACTGGACCTGCACACTTCAATCGGGAACTAGAATGAACATGATATACAACACTTATAACCTCGATATACCCTGCCCAGCCTTCGCAGATGACTTTGCCTTGTAAGCATAGCACCTAAGTTCTGTTCGAACGTCGGTATACAAAAGACTGACTTCTTTCCTAACATAAGGGGAACCCCGTTTGTAATTCCACTAGAAGGCCCCACCATTCGCAAAGTCCCTGCAGTCATATGCTTAAGAGAATGGATTTCAGCAAATGAGATCGAGAGGTTGGCAATGGACATCAGATATGCCAACTTGAATTGGTCTATCACTCCTGGAATAGCATTTACATCTCCTAGTACCTCTCCAAGAACCTTAAGATCAAACATCACAACTCAGTAGTAAGACTCTCCGTACTGTACGCGTCTGAATGCCTCTTGATGAACAGGAAGATTCCTAGGAGAGTACTAGGGCCAATAAGAGAAGAGCATGGTACCTACAGCATCAGATACAACAGTGAGTTGTACCATCTCTAAGAAAACAAACACGTCTAGGGAGAAAAAAATGAGTGGTCTTCTATGGACATCTGGCCTACATGAACCACCGCAGACTCACGAATAGTATCAAACAGTATCATTAACACAGCAGGTAGAGGAGAAGGAACGAATGGATCCCCACAGTGATATCAGATTTGGATCAACTTGAAATTTCATTAGAAACCATATGGGATCGGTCCAGATTCCCTCGGATCGCTCTGTAAGTGTCCGCCTCCATAGCTGAGTGGCCAGCGCGGCAAAATGCCTTGTGAGGGGCCCGCGTTCGACTACTGGCTGCGTAGGAAATTTTCTCCACTCCGGGACAAGGTGTTGTGTTGTCTTCATCATATATCATCCTCACCGACATGGAAGTCACCGAAATGGCGTCAACTAGACAGACTCGCACCAGGCGACCGGTCTACCCGACGGAATTCCCTAGCCACACTACATTTCATTTCATTTACCCTGTAAGTGTTCCTAACCAGCAAACAGAGCCGAGGGTCTAGCAGACCGAACTTTACAGAGGAGAGGAAGCATGCTACCAGGCAGAAATTGAAAGCTTTCTAGGCTGACAAGAAGGAGAAGATCCAAGACCCGTGCAAAGCATAAAATCGAGTCGCATCATCCTAAGCAGGACAAACAAAAAGAAATAGTTAGCAGTTTTAAAATGTGACCACAGGTCTATGGAGAGCGACGAATTTAACTATCACTGTACTTTTGTGTCGTGAAATTAACAAGGTTTTCCTTGTAAGTTAAGACTCAGTGTAAACCAAGTTCAAAACAACCTTTGCTGAAATAAAAGTACACTTGGTATCATTAAGAGTGCAGTGGGAATTTCACTGTTAAACGCAGAAGACAGAGTAGGGGGACTGGTCTGATGATGTGTTAGGAAAAGAAATTGGAATCGGTGTGGATGACCCAGACTTAGAGTCAGAATTTGAAACGGCTCTTGGAAGACTTGAGATCAAATAAGACAGGTCAGGTACATAACATTCCATCGGAATTTCTAAAATCATCGGTCGAAGTGGCAACCAAATTACTGTCAAAGTTTGTGTGTAGATTCTATCAGAGGGTTGACGTGACAACAGACTTTCGGAAAAATACGATCCGCGCAATTCAGAAGACAACAAGGGCAGGTATTGAGAAAATTATTGCCAGTCAGATTAACGGTTAATGCATCCACGCTGCTGACAGGAATAATATACAGAAGAATGGAAAAGAAAACTGAGGATCAGTTAGATGTCGATCAGTTTGGTATTAGGAAAGGTAAAGACACCAGAGAGGCTGACAATGGAAGCAAGAATAAAGAAAAATCAAGACACGCTCATAGAATTTGTCGACCCGGAATGTGAACTGGGACATGATGTACGGAATTCTGAGAAAAATAGGATTCAGTTACAGGGAAACACAGGTAATACACAATATGCACAAGAAACGAGAGAGAATAGTGATACTGCAGGAGCAAGAAGGAAATGCTCTTATGGAAAACGATGGAATCATGATGCAGTCTTTCGCCCCTACTGTTCAATCTATACATCGAAGAAGCCATAATGGTAATAAATGAAACCTCTGACAGTGGGATTAAAGTTCAGGGTTAGAGGATAACAATGATGACATTCGCTGATAACATTGCTATCGCCATAAAAGTGAAGAAAAGTTACAGGTTTTGCCGGCCGTGATGGCCGAGCGGTTCTAGGCGCTACAGCCTGAAACAGCGCTACCGCTACGGTCGCAGGTTCGAATCCTGCCTCGGGCATGGGTGTGTGTAACGTCCTTAGATTAGTTAGGTTTAAGTAGTTCCAAGTTCTAGGGAACTGATGACCTCAGAAGTTATGTCTCATAGTGCTCAGAGCCATTTGAACCAAGTTACAGGTTTGGTTGAATGGAATGAACAGTCAAATGAGTACAGAATATGGATTGAGAGTAAATTGGAAAAGGAAACTGGTAATGAGATGTAACATAAATGAGAACGACAATCTTCTTATCAGTATTGACGATCAGGGAGAACGTGAATTTATACAATTCTGTTACCTTGGAAGCAAAATTAGCAGTTGTAGACGATGCAAGGGGGACATAAGCAGACTAGCATAGGAGACGAGGGCAGTACTGACAAGAAGTCTGCTAGTATCAAACATAGGGCTTAATTTGAGGAACACATTTCTGAGAATGTATGTTTGGACCACAGCATTGAATGATAGTGAATCATGGACAGAGGTAAAATAGGAACAGAAGAGAATCTAAGCATTTGAGATGTGGTGCTACAGACGAATGTTGAAAATTAGGTGGACTGATAAAGTAAGGAATGAGAACGTTCTGCACAGAATCGGCGAAGAAATTAATGTACGAAACACTGTCAAGAAGAAGGGACAGGATGATAGGATATGTGTTAGGAAATCAGGAAATGACTCCAATGGTACCAGAGGGAACTGTAGAGCAAGGCAGACATTGGAATACATACGGCCAGTAATCGGGCACATAGGATGCAGGTGCTACTCTGAGAAGAAGAGGTTGGCTCAGGAGAGAAATTCGTGGTGGGTAGCATAAAAAGAGATCAAATTAAAACAATATGTTTATTTATCATGTTTTAAAAATCATTTTGTAATTGTTGGTGGTTAAAAGATGTAATCGTTGATGGGTGAACAGTGTAATTGTCGATGGCTAAACAAAGTGCCTCACGCTGAAGATCAAATAAAAAGTAGCAGCCGATCGGTCGGCACTGTTTAGGCCAGCCCATATGCAAACCGACAGCGGTTTGGGGTCCAACTGGCGAGGCACCCTGTAGGAAAGGGTAAGGGACAGAAAAAAAATTATAATAAGGCCGCGGCGCCATGCAAAAACGTACACAAAACATCCGTAGGGGACTGGGACAGCCGGCTAAAAAGGAAGGTATGGGGGGAGGGGGGATGAGGAGGAGAATGCAAAGAGAAAGGGAGGGACGGAAAAAAACGTCGCGTATTGAGGGCGAGAGAAAGGGTGGCGGCGGCGGCGGGCAGACTCCATGCTGGAGGCTGCAGGCGCCGATGACGCGACAACAGACGGCCCACTTCCCGTAACCTCAGCAGCCAGAGAGAGCCCGCAGCGCGCTTTGTCCCGGAGGCTAATTGTCCTGTCCATTACTGTCAGGCCACGGGCCCGTCTGCGGAAACGGCGGGCAGCGAGCCTTGTTTTCCTCAACGTGCCTTACGCGAGACGCCGCCACTAGGTTTAAGTACCTCGCGTGCCGTTGAGGTCCCGAACTGTCTAAAGAAAGGGTCGAACGCGGTCCGAGCGCTTCTTGGTTCTTCACCGACGTAAATCGCCACCCACGTGCTCGGAAAATAAGTTTTCAGCTCCCCGGTGCATGACTTTAACCCTCTCATATGATGAACAAGCGTTGCGTGTGTTTTGAAGAGGCTTGTTTCTCCATGTCTGCTCGCTAGCCACCGTTCCGTCCTAATGTGTGGTCTACAAGGTCCAGGTGGGTCGTGGCGACGCAGTAGCGACAATTCTGTGGTACAGAAGAATGGTTTAAGGACAACGTGTTTCACTTAAAACAAGATAAATGACTTCTACCGACCTACCACGAACGCGCCTGACCGCCTCCACCCTGCGGGAGTATAATGAGTGAAGGTCATTCAGCTGCAGCTACTACTGCAAATTTATGCGACCCGCAATGTTGCAACTGCCCTTCATAAACTCGCGCGGGAGTGTCATATTTTCTCGCTCACAGACCTACAGAAAAAATGAGTAGGACCTCTTTGTAGGGAGTTTGATGTAGTTAAATTTTGTACTGGGATACGTTTTCGCTGGTGGGCACGGTTTATGGATTACTAAAGAAAGCCGTACAAGAGTGACCTTCGAATGCACTTTCACCCTACACTCAACCCCCACCGATCAAGATTTCTAGTACCGCTGTCCAAAAATTTCCGACTATACGAACTATTGCCGATATTCGGCCGTTTTTGGTCTCTATTGATTGGGCTATTACGACATCAGCACAGTCGGTTACTTCGTTAACGTTATTAATTTAAACGTCCTCGTATGGGCAATGAACGAAAAACGAGTTTTGCAAAAGTTATGCTAAAACTAATTATGTAGACAATTCGATACAAACTTAACCCTTACAAACACAGTAGTTTCGTAGTCGGCTGGCCTGACGAATACAAAGATGTAACTATTTAATTTATACTGTTAAAATTCACAAAATTGTTAGATAAAATATGCACAAAGGTCAGTTCTATACTTTTTAAGTGCTGGGTTAAGTGGGTGGCGTAATAAGGCCAGTCAATGAAGATCAGAAAAGGTCGAATGAGGGAAATAATCCGTGCAATGGCAAATATTTTTATAGAGGTAGGAGTGAGTGTTTAATCCTACTGGCTGCTATTAAAATAGTGATATGCCGATAACGTTATTTGTCTGAAAGCATTTTTATTTTGCGAAATTGACGGTGTATAATGGTAAGGTGTCAGACTAATTCGTTTCCGTAAAAATTTTCTATTTAACGAAAGCAGAGCAAGGTAAACAGGAGTTGTACCTAGGCTCTATTAGTTAACAAGAGAACTGTAATTACGTAAAAGGAAACGGTCGCCATCCTAACTAGGCATAGTTGTACCCAGTGCTTGCGTGGTTCATAAAGAAAGTTAACTATTGTGGTCGACTTTACTGGATACTGAACTTCTGTGTTGCTGATAAGATACAAGGCTGTGGCGCAGTTTAGCAAGTAATGTACTAGTGATTCGACTTGAACTACGTACCTGGGGTATTAATACGTTTAGGCAACAACTGGCTCTCAGTAACACTATCTGTGCATTAAAACAGGAAGATAATGATAAATGTAGTTAAATGCTTACTGCTGACTTGGACAAGAGGTTCTTTTGTCAATTTAATCACAGAAAAGTACTATTATGAAAGTACAATTACGAAGTAGTTGTATCTTTTGTATTGGTTATTATTTGAATTCTCAAGGAACATTTACTTGCTTAAATTATTTAACTCAAGTGGAGGACATGATTCTTGGATGTAATATAGTTTGAACATTTGTAGCCAGTTGCTTATTCTTGATTGGTGTTATTGTAACATGACATTTCAAATCTGGCTCAACTATTAGCATGCGGACCCAGAAACTAATCTATCGGTAGACTCAGATCGAGGCTGAACACTTTAGACATAGCACAATATGGGGAACACCGTTAACAACATAATAGATGAAACTGTAAACACTATTATTTCTATAAGAAAAATCTTTGAACTAAATACTTTAAATCTTCTGTTAGCAGCTGTATTTTGATGAAACTTTAACTGTCCATTTACCAAAACTACGTGGAGGATTTCAAAACTTATGTTAACTAAAGAATTATGTACTTTACTCCTCCGCAAATTTTATTAACTTTTGTTAAGGGGCTCCGGAAAGGCTCAAAATCATGAAAAGTTCAATTTTTACTTTTTTGCGTTTTCTGAATCTGCAGACTATTACCTTTTAATAGATATATAATTTAATCAATTCCGAAGACTACAACTATTTTTAAATTTTTTTTGAAATGTGTTCTACATGGGCGTGACCCACTGTGGCGCTGTTAAACTGCTGTCAAATGGTGTTATTATTAACGTCCGTGTTCATCAGGTACATTTTAGTGATGTGAGATAAAGTATGTGTTGTGGCTAACCTGTGATGGTTCAATACATATCGCTGGTGTGATTGTCGATTGTTTCATGTTTATTTACTCTGTCGTTATCTCGAAAATATTCGTAATTAATAATGTTTCTTGAGTCTCTGTTTTGTTGAAGTATAATAATGAGTAAAAGTAAAGTTATTAGAAATCCTCTGAAGGCTTTTAAGAAAAGGAGAAATGTTGGAAAGCCAAAGGTATGTGTTATTACTGTAAACAATAAAGACGATGAAAATCCGCAACATAGCTTGTGTCCCAAAGAAGAAGACAGTTGGTGTAAATATAACAAAGGATTGCTAACTGGTGAAGTGTACACTCATAAGCATAGTCTGCCTCATGCAATAATGGAGGTGATAAAACCTATTTTCAGAGACTTAGCAGCACCTGAACTGTTGAAAAAGTGTATTCACGGAAAAACTCAAAACCCCAATGAAAGTGTAAATAGTGTTATATGGTCGAGAATCCCCAAGACTGTATTTGTTGGAATAGAAACACTTCACTTTGGTGTGTATGATGCTGTTGCGACTTTCAATGATGGCAACATTGTAAGGTGCAAGGTATTTAGAAATATGGGAATGAAGATAGGTTCTAACATGGTATGAGCGATGCTTGCTTTAGACAAGAAACGCCTTCAGGCTGCAGACAGGGCTGTAAAGAGTCTAGAAATACAAGCAAGAGTAAACAGGAGGAGGAACAAGAGGAAGCTGGAGAAGGAGTTTGCAGAGGATGAAGATAATCCATCCTATGGACCTGGAATGCACTAAAAAGGTAATCCAATCTTTGTCGCTCGATTCCCAAAACTTTTATTTTCTCATACTAATTACATGTTTTCTAAGGATCTTCCAAACATATTTGTTTCAAACTTTCAGTAAACGTTACACAGTACCTTCTGCATAATTTAACACAGCCTTTTTCCAAAAAACTGTATATTTTTGAATATATAAATAAAAAATTGCAAAAAAATTTTGTGAATTTTCATTACAATTGAAAAAATGATCTTTAATTACTGAACTAAAATTTTGTAAAATCCCTGTGTTAAGTTGTAGCCCATATTCCAATAAATAATCTGTAAAAAGTTCAACTTCCTACCTCAAATACTTTGTGAGGAAAGATGTAATTTATAAGCGTTATTTTAACATTACAAGTATAGGGCGTTCCGGAGCTCCTTAAGTAAGGTAATTGCTTTCCAGTTCAGTGAAACAGAATACTCGGATTCATCGTAGCACTTTGGGTAGGTAAAAGGTAAAAGACTAAGGATAAAATACGGTGGCTCAATACAAAATTTACAGAACACAGACTACATTAGATTAGATTAGATTAGATTAGATTAATACTTGTTCCATAGATCATAAATACGACACTTCGTAATGATGTGGAACGTGTCAGGTTAATAAAAGATGTCTGTACAAGATATTACATTACACAAAATATTGCATGACACTAATGTTTAAGTTTTTTTTTGTTTGTTTTTTCCCCCTCCCTTAATTTATATCTAAAAATTCAGCCAATGAGTAGAAGGAGTTGTCATCTAGAAATTCTTTTAATTTATTTTTAAATGTTGGTTAACTATCTGTCAGGCTTTTGATGCTGTTTGGTAGGTGACCAAAGACTTCTGTGGCAGCATAATTTACCCCTTTCTGTGCCAGAGTTAACCCTGCATAGTGAAGATCATCCTTTCTCCTGGTGTTATAGCTATGCACACTGCTATTACTTTTGAACTGGGTTGGATTATTAACAACAAATTTCATAAGTGAATATATATACTGTGAGGTTACTGTGAGGATCCCTAGATCCTTAAATAGATGTCTGCAGGATGACCGTGGGTGGGCTCCAGCAATTATTCTGATTACACGTTTTTGAGCGATGAATACTTTTCTACTCAACGATGAATTACCCCAGAATATGATGCCATACGAAAGCAGTGAATGAAAGAAGGCATAGTAAGCTAATTTACTGAGATTCTTATCACCAAAATTTGCAATAACCGTAATAGCATATGTAGCTGAACTCAGACGTTTCAGCAGACCATCAATGTGTTGTTTCCAGTTTAACCTCTCATCAATGGACACACGAAAAAATTTTGAAAATTCTACCTTAGCTACAGACTTCTGTTGAAAGTATATATTTATTACTGGAGTTGTGCCATTTACTGTATGGAACTGTATATACTGTGTTTTATCAAAATTTAAAGAGAGTCCGTTTGCTGAGAACCACTTAATAATTTTGTGAAAAACATCATTTACAATTACATCACTTAGTTCTTGGTTTTTGGATGTTATTAGTATACTTGTATCATCAGAAAAAAGAACTAACTTTGCATCTTCATCAATGTGGAATGGTAAGTCATTAATGTATATCAAGAACAGTAAAGGACCTAAGACCGAACCCTGTGGGAGCCCGTACTTGATAGCCCCCCCAGTTTGAGGAATCAGCTGTTGTTTTAACATTACATGAACCTCTTATTTCAACTTTCTGCATTCTTCCAGTTAAGTATGAATTAAACCATTTGTGCACTGCCCCCCTCAAACCATAATGATTTAGCTTATCTCGTTATTGGAAACCAAACTACGTAACTGGTCCTCACAGTTACACAATACCCAATTAATAATTTGAGATGAAAATGGTGACAGAGACGATCTCCTGTACTATTCGAAAAAAGGCGGCGAAAGTATCTATGGCTCTTCCTTTGTCACAAGCGTCGGATTTTCACAGTACGGAGCTAACCAAACTATGTCATGTGAATAATAAGCCGCATAACTTCCGCATAAAGAAAGAAGCTTTGCGGTTCGACTGCCGGATCCACCATTTCTATGCCCGCCTAGCCAGTTCCGTTGCGGACCGACTTCCCACCTAGTTGTACATGATTACAAACCTACATTCCCTATGCGTAAGCCAGTAAAATGTAACATTTTCATTGTTTTACAACGAATTAATTTTGAAACTAGATCCATACATTTATTACACTTATATAAATTATCATAAACAGTCAACAAAATATTTAAGAAACTATCAGCCTCGATTGCGGTAATGAAACCAACCTTTACCTAGGTTTCAGCCCAAATAATTGAGCCTTCTTCAGGAGATATACCTGAATCTATAATTTGTCTAAGAGGGCATGGTCTAGAAATAAAACTAAAGCAGTCCGAACAGGCGTAGTAACATTTTAAAATGTGGTACATAAGTAGTAAGTCAACACAAAGACTTAACTTAAACTCTGACGTGCGCCTTGTCTCCATGGACGCCGTGCAGTGGGCCTCGGGGGCTCACGTGAAACAGAGTAGCTACTGCAATCGAGGCTCATAGTTTCTTATGTATTCGATTATGACGATTGCTGACTGGGCTGCAATGTGGAAAATACACAATCAATAAAACATTACATGGATGTTACATTAAAGAGCATAGTTGTACAGAAATCACGTTAAGGAAAAGTGGGAAGAGAAGTTAGAGAAGACCATTACAGGTTATATTGCTAAGAGTGTCATGAACAACTTACTAGAATTCCTGAGTGTGATAGTAGGGGTGCGTTTGGAGGTCAGTTTGTTTAGGTTTTTCTTGAACAACCAGAAATCTACGTCATCTAGCGAAAACGTGTCACAATACAAAATTTTACTACATTAAATTTCCTTTAAAAAGGTCGTGTTCATTTTTTCTGTATGAATAATAACTACTGGCTACACGATGAAGACGACGTGCTACAGACGCGAAATTTAACCGACAGGAAGAAGATGATGATGTGACATGCAAATGATTAGCTTTTCAGAGCATTCACACAAGGCTGACGTTGGTGGCGACACCTACAATGTGCTGACATGAGGAAAGTTTCCAACCGATTTCTCATACACAAACAGCAGTCGACCGGCGTTGCCTGGTGAAACGTTGTTGTGATGCCTCGTGTGAGGAGGAGAAATGCGTACCATCACGTTTCCGACTTTGATAAAGATAGGATTGTAACCTATCGCGATTGCGGTTTATCGTATCGCGACATTGCTGCTCGCGTCAGTCGAGATCCAATGACTGTTAGCAGAATATGGAATCGGTGGGTTTAGGAGGGTAATACGGAACGCCGTGCTGGATACCAACGGCCTCGTATCACTAGCAGTCGAGATGACAGCATCTTATCCGCATGGCTGTAACGGATCGTGCAGCCACTTCTCGATCCCTGAGTTAACAGATGGGGACGTTTGAAAGACAACAACCATCTGCACGAACAGTTAGACGACGTTTGCAGCAGCATGGACTATCAGCTCGGAGACCGTGGCTGCGGTTACCCTTGACGCTGCATCACAGACAGGAGCGCTTGCGATGACGTACTCAACGACGAACCTGGGTGCACGAATGGCAAAACGTCATTTTTTCGGATGAATCCAGGTTCTGTTTACAGCATCATGATGGTCGCATCCGTATTTGGCGACATCGCGGTGAACGCACATGTGAGGCGTGTATTCGTCATTGCCATACTGGCGTATCACCCGCCGTGATGGTATGGGGTGCCATTGGTTACACGTCTCGGTCACCTCTTTTTCGCATTGACGGCACTTTGAACAGTGGACGTTACATTTCAGATGTGTTACGACCCGTGGTACTACCCTTCATTCGATCCCTGCAAAACCCTACATTTCAGCAGGATAATGCACGAGCGCAAGTTGCAGGTCCTGTACGGACCTTTCTGGATACAGAAAATGTTCGACTGCTGCGCTGCCCTGGCCAGCACATTCGCCAGATCTCTCAACAATTGGAAACGTCTGGTCAATGGTGGCCGAGCAACTGGTTCGTCACAATACGGCTGTCACTACTCTTGATGAACTGTGGTATCGTGTTGAATCTGCATGGGCAGCTGTACCTGTACACGCCAGCCATGCTCTGTTTGACTCAATGCCCAGGCGTATCAAGGCCATTATTACGGCCAGAGGTGGTTGTTCTGGGTGCTGATTTCTCAGGATTTATGCACCCAAATTGCGTGAAAATGTAATCACATGTCAGTTCTAGTATAATATATTTGTCCAATGAATACTCGTTTATCATCTGCATTTCTTCTTCGTGTAGCAATTTTAATGGCCAGTAGTGTAGGTTGCAAAAGAATGCAAACATCTCGGGCGTGGTTTATGAAGGCCAGGTATAGCGTTACGGGTTGCATACCTGTCATTTCACACATATTTAAGACAGAGGCGAAGAAGAGTGTGACCAGGTCATGTATTTTAAGAACATCGATGTGCAAGTCAGTGAATAACTTTTGTGGAAGAAAAGTCCGTCAAGCAGTCGACATGTCATAGAATCTGTTTAAATGAAGATTACGTCTACAGGTCTCCATCTTTGTGGCTACACATTATCACTGAAGTAAACACCTAGCCACGGCGAAAAAATGGTTCAAATGGCTCTGAGCACTATGGGACTTAACATCTGAGGTCATCAGTCCCCTATAACTTAGAACTACTGAAACCTAACTAACCTAAGGACATCACACACATCCATGCCCGTAGCAGTCGCGCGGTTCGGGACTGAAGCGCCTAGAACCGCTCGGCCACCCTGGCCGCCCTAGCCACGGCGAGTGATGAACATCAACATCTACGCAGAAACAACCGAGGCGGCACAACGATAACAAAATTTAGTATTCTCCTGTCTATCAGTATCTCCTTTCAGTATGCACCTAATGACAACGATCCATTAGCAGCAGTTGGAGGATTTTTCCCAGCAACCTCCGAAAAAGCACAGAAAAGTAGCTTATTTTAAATGGCCACGGCATCCTCTTTCGACAATCCAGTCATCCAGGGACACCAGTGGAATCAGCAGAATTATCGAAAAGTCGAGCAGTGATGAATTTTGAAGGGGAATGTAACGACACAAAAGATGTTATCATCGACAATGGCCACAAAACCAAGCGACAACTCATCTTTCACCGTGCTAAACTTCTTAAAGATAGTGCTGGTCTGCTAATACACCCAGAATAACAATTCGGGATGTTATATAATTTGATATGGGGCTGTGCTTGGTTAACTGACATCTTGTTTAACATCTTGTTTAACATCTTGTTTAACAAGGAGAGATATCCCAACGCCTTGATGCAAAGTTTGCGCAAGAATGAGGAATAGGTGAGGAATCTGAAAGACATTTAAATTTCTTCATAATAGTTATCTGAAGCACTTGCAAAAGAATGGCTTCTGTATTATGTCGTAAAGTTTTTTCGGAAACGTCTCTGTTGCAGACGGTAATACTATGGCAGATGTATGGCGTAAAAGGGTCAGGAGGAATAGAACTGACTCAAAAGAAGGTCTGAAAAAAAGCAGAAATGATAGTGGTTGCTATTGTGCCAGAGTTGACTGCAAAAATTACTCGTAATATGCAAGAGCTTCGAAAGCGACCGTAAATCAAAAGGGATCTCTGAGAAAGTACTGAGTTCCAATGTTATTGCTGTTCTTCAGTACAGGTATAATATGTTCAAGAACGGGGTAATATTGGAGAACAACCTGTATGACTCGTGGATCTTGCGGAGGTGGGGTGGGTTGTCTGCCTCGATAGTACAGGTGCCAGACTAACGTACCGTTCTTAAAGGGGCTGCAGCCTCGTCAGGGCAAAAGTCTGCACGATTGACTTATGTGGCATCGTAACATCAACCACCATGCCTGAAAGCAATGGGAAACTACAAACGGTATTTTCCACAAGGGCATACAACTCTACTGTACGGCCGAATTATGAGGGCATCGTCATGGATGACATATTCCGCAAGAAAAGCAGTGGAATATCCTCTCATTCTGATCGGGCGAGAACTACTGGGGATGATGTCGTCATCAGGAAAAAAACATGAAACCTTACTAAAACAAGGATTCGCTTGATAGGACACATCATGATCATCAAGGACTCGTGAAACTGCTAATGGAGGGAAGCGTGTGATGTAAAAATTGTAGAAGGTCAGCAAGTCAACAATGCATTAAATAGGTTTACACTGATGAGGTTGTAGCAGTTACTTCAGAGAGGGACAGGCTGGCATAGGATAGAGTAGCGTGGAGCGCTACACTACACCAGTCTTCCGACTACAAACTACGTAAACAACATTGAAGGACAATTACACTGTGGCTAATATTAAAGACACGCTACTGCTGAGCTGTGATATATGCTGAGGTGACAAGTCACTGGATACCTCTTAATATGGAATCGAGCCTCTTTTCGCCCAGCGTAGTGCAGTAGCTGGACATGGCATACACTCAACAAGTTGTTCGAAGTCCTCTGCAGAAATATTGAGCCATGACGCCTCTAAAACCGTCGATAATTTCGAAGTTCTTGCCAGCACACGAAATTTGTACACGAACTGACCACTTGATTATGTCCCATAAATGTTCGACGGTATTCATGTCAGCCGATTTGTGTGGCCAAATAATTCGCTCGGACTTTCCAAAGAGTTCTTCAAACCAATCGCGAACAGTTGTGGCCCAGTGATATGGTGCATTGTCATCCATACAAAAATCCATCGCTTGTTGGGAACACGAATTCCATGAATGGCTGCAAATGGTCTGCAAATATACTCTCGCGGTTCTAGGCGCGCAGTCCGCAACCGTGTGACCGCTACGGTCGCAGGTTGGAATCCTGCCTCGGGCATGGATGTGTGTGATGTCCTTAGGTTAGTTAGGTTTAAGTAGTTCTAAGTTCTAGGGGACTGATGACCACAGCAGTTGAGTCCCATAGTGCTCAGAGCCATTTTTTGCAAATATACGAACATCATCATTTCCAGTCAATGGCCGGCCCATTTGGACCAAAGGATCCAGTCCAATTCATGTAAACACAGCCCACACCAGTATGGAGCCACCACCAGCTTGCACAGTATCTCGTTGACAGCTTGGGTCCTATCTTGTTGACAACTTGGGTCAATGGCTCAACCCTACTATTACCTCTTACGAACTTAAATCAACATTCGTCTGTCAAGGCCTCGGTTTTCCAGTCATCTAAGATCCAAAAAAATGGTTCAAATGGCTCTGAGCACTATGGGACTCAACTGCTGTGGTCATAAGTCCCCTAGAACTTAGAACTACTTAAACCTAACTAACCTAAGGACAGCACACAACACCCAGCCATCACGAGGCAGAGAAAATCCCTGACCCCGCAGCCGGCCGAAGTGGCCGTGCGGTTAAAGGCGCTGCAGTCTGGAACCGCAAGACCGCTACGGTCGCAGGTTCGAATCCTACCTCGGGCATGGATGTTTGTGACGTCCTTAGGTTAGTTAGGTTTAACTAGTTCTAAGTTCTAGGGGACTAATGACCTCAGCAGTTGAGTCCCATAGTGCTCAGAGCCATTTGAACCATTTGAACCTGACCCCGCCGGGAATCGAACCCGGGAACCCGGGCGTGGGAAGCGAGAACGCTACCGCACGACCACGAGATGCGGGGCATCTAGGATCCAACCGATATGGTCCCGAGCCAAGGAGGGGGGGGGGGGGGGGGCTGCAGGCGATGTCGTGCTTGTTAGCAAAGGCACTTGCGTCACTCGTCTGCTGCCGTAGCCCATTAACGCCACATTTCGCCGCACTGTTCTAACGGATACGTTCGTCGTACGTCCCTCATTGATTTCTCCGGTTATTTCACGCAGTGTCGCTTGTCTGTTAGCACTGACGGCTTTACGCAAACGCTGCTGCTCTCGCTCTTTAAGTAGAGACAGTCGGCCACTGCCTTGTCTGTGGTGTGAAGTAATGCATGAAATTCGGATTTCTCGGCACATTCTTGACACTGGGGATCTCGGAATATTGGATTCCCTGGCGATTTCCGAAGTGGAATGCCCCATGCGTCTAAAGCCAACTAGCATTCTACGGTGAAAGTCTGCTAATTCCCGTCGTGCGGCCGTAATCGCGCCGGAAAATTTCTCACAAGAATCGCCTGAGTACAGATAACAGATCCGTCAACGCACTGCCTTTTCATACCTTTTGTATGGAATAGTACCGCGATCTGTATAAGTGCATATTGCTATGCCATAACTTGTACTATTTAACAAAACATTATTTTAGTGTGTTAAATAATTAAAGACCACAGTTTACATTTTTAAGGTGTTGCATCATTACTGTTTTTTATCTTCGTTTTGAGCAACTAGGATCACATAAAATTTCCTCTTCTTCCTTTCATGTTTCCTATTTTACACTACTCTCTCATTTTGTCCCCATAATACAGGGTGATTCAAAAAGAATACCACAACTTTAGGAATTTAAAACTCTGCAACGACAAAAGGCAGAGCTAAGCACTATCTGTCGGCGAATTAAGGGAGCTATAAAGTTTTATTTAGTTGTACATTTGTTCGCTTGAGGCGCTGTTGACTAGGCGTCAGCGTCAGTTGATGCTAAGATGGCGACCGCTCAACAGAAAGCTTTTTGTGTTATTGAGTACGGCATAAGTGAATCGACGACAGTTGTTCAGCGTGCATTTCGAACGAAGTATGGTGTTAAACCTCCTGATAGGTGGTGTATTAAACGTTGGTATAAACAGTTTACAGAGAATGGGTGTTTGTGCGAAGGGAAAAGTTCTGGACGGCCGAGAACGAGTGATGAAAATGTAGCACGCATCCAGCAAGCATTTGTTCACAGCCCAGGAAAATGTCTGTTTATGGGGCACTGAGAATCCGCGGGGAACAACTCAGTATGAACGTGACTCGCCTAAGGTGGACGTTTTCTGTGCCATTTCAGCCAATAAAGTTTTTGGTCCCTTTTTCTTCGAAGGTACTACTGTAACTGGACTACAGTATCTGGAGATGTTAGAGAATTGGCTGTTCCCTCAGCTCGAACAAGAAGCACAACAATTCATATTTCAGCAGGATGGAGCGCCACCACATTGGCACTTATCTGTCCGTAACTACCTGAACATCAACTACCCGAGGCGATGGATCGGCCGCCAGGCAGCCCGTGACAGAGCACTTCATCACTGGCCTCCAAGAAGCCCTGATCTTACCCCCTGCGATTTTTTCTTATGGGGGTATGTTAAGGATATGGTGTTTCGGCCACCTCTCCCAGCCACCATTGATGATTTGAAACGAGAAATAACAGCAGCTATCCAAACTGTTACGCCTGATATGCTATAAAGAGTGTGGAACGAGTTGGAGTATCGGGTTGATATTGCTCGAGTGTCTGGAGAGGGCCATATTGAACATCTCTGAACTTGTTTTTGAATGAAGAAAAACCTTTTTAAATACTCTTTGTAATGATGTATAACAGAAGGTTATATTATGTTTCTTTCATTAAATTCACATTTTTTAAGTTGTGGTATTCTTTTTGAATCACCCTGTATTTTCCTTCGTTCTGTCTATATTGTTCCGAATTTCGTATTTCTTTGGCTTGAAAGCGTTCTAAATTTAGTATTTTATTCCTAGAAAGTTTTCTGTCTGTTATTTCAGATTCTTTGATGGTGTTTATTCCTAGTTCTTCCCGTATTTCTGTAATCAGTGTTAGCCGGCCGCGGTAGTCTGGCGGTTCTAGGCGCGCAGTCCGGAACCGCGCGATTGCTACGGTCGCAGGTTCGAATCCTGCCTCGGGCATGGATGTGTGTGATGTCCTTAGGTTAGTTAGGTATAAGTAGTTCTAAGTTCTAGGGGACTGATGACCATAGATGTTAAGTCCCATAGTGCTCAGAGCCATTTGAACCATTTTTGATGTCCTTAGGTTAGTTAGGTTTAAGTAATTCTAAGTTCTAGGGGACTGATGACCACAGCTGTTAAGTCCCATAGCGCTCAGAGCCATTTGAACCATTTGTAATCGGTGTTATTACCGATTTATTTTTCCAGAAATGCAGAAATATTTCCTTAGTGAAACCGTTCTCATTCAGTACGTAGTGGTGTAAAAAATTAGATTGATCTTAGATTTGCCATCAATTCTAATATTTTCTATATATTTTCGTTGATCTCCTCGTTGGTGCTCATTTTGCAGCCGTCCGCAGTTTGTATTTGATCCATTTTTTCCTAATAAACCATTCTGTTGTATCTAATTTATCTTTCATCGTTAAATATCCACTTACATACGAACATTCTGATCCCACCACTGTGCTAAATTGTTTTAGATTTTCTAAGTATGCATTTCTTGTTGTAGATATTTATTTCTTGTCAGACCACATTCTGTTTCCCTTATATTAAGTCTTACATATGTTACAAATTGTGGTGTTCCATCCTACTATATTGTTTCTCTAAACCACTTCAACTTACTATCTCTATTCTGCGTAATTCTGTTTCCGAACCACTCCACTCTCTGACCCTTTTTCTGTTAAGACCCAATTTTCTCAGGACAGGGTGGCTGTATCTAGTTGACATTTATGTGAGATACAAAGGACTATGAATCCTTGGCGGTACAAAAACTTTCAGCTTCCAAATCAATGTAACCAACAAATAAGGTCATCTGTATCACAAATTTTGATACCCGCAAACTGACCTTATAGGGTATTTCCCTTTGATCTCGAATCATGAAATTTGCCAAGAAGCAAGGTTTCAAAGTATAAGTAAAGCAAAAATTCCGAAAATCGTTAATTTTTAACCATACGCACGAAAAAAAATATTTTTGCCATATTATCCGACGGTCCGTCAGTCTGTCTATTATGACTCCTTTTCTCAGGAAGGAGCTGGCATATGGAGTTGAAATTCATGCCATATGCGGTTCCTTGGAGGTGTAAAAAGTTAAGCACGGGATCAATTAAATCAGAAGATACGGCCATTTATGTCATTTTGACATCGTCGCAGTATCGATATCGATAACAGGCAAAAACACCGAAATTATCGATTCGCGGGATGGATGAACTGTCTATGTATAATTAAGATTGTACAGAACCTCGCACTTACCTGGATTTTGTATGTTTCTCGTGAATTTGTTCTTTGGCGTGTAGTTTTGAGTCCAGATCTATTTGCTATCATTAGCAGAAAATTTATTTGAGTGTCCGATTCTGTCAGTTTTTCTGAAATGTTGCGAAGTCGTCCGCAAAAGCTAGGCAGTTTAGCTCAATTCCACTTATTTTACTTCCCAGAATTTTAACAATTTTGTAATTTTTTTAAGTCTCCAAATTCAAGGTGCTTATTATTTTTTCTAAAACGCCGTCAAACAGTTCAAAAATGGTTCAAATTGCTCTGAGCACTATGAGACTTAACTGCTGAGGTCATCAGTCCCCTAGAACCTGTTGTTGTTGTGGTCTTCAGTCCTGAGACTGGTTTGATGCAGCTCTCCATGCTACTCTATCCTGTGCAAGCTCCTTCATCTCCCAGTACGTACTGCAGCCTACATACTTCGGAATCTCCTTAGTGTATTCATCTCTTGGTCTCCCCCTACGATTTTTACCCTCCACGCTGCCCTCCAATATTAAACTGGTCATCCCTTGATGCCTCAGAACATGTCCTACCCCTAGAACCTAGAACTACTTAAACCTAACTAACCTAAGGACATCACACACATCCATGCCCGAGGCAGGATTCGAACCTGCGACCGTAACGGTCACTCGCTTCCAGACTGTAGCGCCTAGAACCGCTCGGCCACTCCGGCCGGCAGTCAAACAGTTAAAGCGACACAGTGGCCCCTTGTCTAAACCAATTTTTGTTTTAAATGGCTGAGATACTTGTTCATTTAATGAAATTTCGTCTCTTCGTTAGATTTGTGTTGTGTACATAGATCCGCGTAGTCAGCGCGTACACAAGTTTCCCAATAGAGCGCGCCCCGCTAAGCACAACAGCGCAGGCGCAGCGCTCGTCCGTCTACGCACTACGAGATGGCGCTGCCTTAGAGACGGACTAAATTCTGCTTCTGCCGATCCGCGTATTAATATGTAACGCAGCCAATGAGACTGCTGCTAACGTAGAACCTTTTCCCCTCGCGGATCACACTCACGCAGTGATACCTGAACGCTCGATGTATTATAACGAGTGTACAGACCTCCGATTAGTCAGTATGCATTAGTCTGCATTAGTCTATAGTCAAGTTTCAGTCTGCGCCTAATAAGATTATCATATTCCTGTACATAGCCATGAAGAGAAATGTATAGACACTTTGTCAACTATGAGAGATATGTGAGAATAAGATTAACGTTACAAGGCGAAAGGAACTTCACATTGTCAATTGTAAACAGCATCCAGACTCCAGTTACGTAATGTTTATGCTTCTTATTATTTTAATAAATGTGTGTGAAAATTAATCAAGTTCTGTTTAAAGTTGGTCGCCGTCAATCTGCTACTCTAAGCGTGCAAGTGGCATTTCTATCGTCTGACCTAACGGCAGAAGATGAACACGCCACGATAAGACCACGAGACATATTGCTGACACTCGCCTACTTCGTTAGAGCTAAAAGTCAAATAATCTG
Organism: Schistocerca nitens; assembly: GCF_023898315.1. Lineage (NCBI taxonomy): Eukaryota > Metazoa > Arthropoda > Insecta > Orthoptera > Acrididae > Schistocerca > Schistocerca nitens. Next base: position 140,044,697 of record NC_064623.1, on the reverse strand, counting down.
ATGGTGTGTGTACTGAAGGTCTTACAGTACGTGTAGTGGACTGTTAAGGCAGCCAGTCCACAGTGAAGTAGCCGAAAGGGCACGCGTCAACTCACGCCGTCTGGCGTTAAGTGTAGAACAGGATTCGTAATGAATGTGATAAAGAAAAGAACGTAGCTACTAGAACACTTAACTTTTATATCGTCCTTTGGTATACAGCATTCTTGATGATACAAGTGAGACTATCTTGAGATACATGCAATGGTACAAATGGCGCCTTGCTAGGTCGTAGCCATTAACTTAGCTGAAGGCTATTCTAACTGTCTCTCGGCAAATGAGAGAAAGGCTTCGTCAGTGCAGTCGCTAGCAACGTCGTCGTACAACTGGGGCGAGTGCTAGTCCGTCTCTCGAGACCTGCCGTGTGGTGGCGCTCGGTCTACGATCACACAGTGGCGACACGCGGGTCCGACATGTACTAATGGACCGCGGCCGATTTAAAGCTACCACCTAGCAAGTGTGGTGTCTAGCAGTGACACCACAGTACGCACACCACAATTTGTGTGTGTGATATACTGCCAGAAATAGTGGAGAGACGGAAGGTGAGTGACAGCCTGTGCATTAACTATGGTTTGGAAGCGACAAGCGTGAAGATAGCTGGCACGCGGGGAGTGTGATTTTTGTCGTCATCGGCTGCGGGACGGGGAGAGATTTTTTTGCCCCCAACCACCCCTGACAGCACCACGGGAGGGCGGTCGCCTCCGCCGCCGCCGCCGCCGCGATCTGCATACGACGCTCGCCGGTTACTCAGCTGGCCACAGGGTGTCCCGCAACGAGTGCCACCATCGGCCGCCAATGCAAATGCAGCATCCACACCACTTGCAGGTCATAGCGGCAAACTGCGTCCCCGAATTACGACACGCCCGAGACGGTTAGCAGGAGCCCACTACAGTAAAAAAACAAATGTCCCGGTATTGTCAGAGTGTATAAATTCCGTCTTTGGGACTAACCCTAAAATGATGCCAATTGCATTATATCATGATGGTTTGAGAATATCGCATCTGTTTTCGTAAGTATCACTGTAGAAAAAAAATGCAACAAGCTACACATTTTCAATGAATGAGGTGGCTCAGTAGTTAGCATACTGGACTCGCATTCGGGAGGACGACGGTTCAAACCCGCGTCCGGCCATCCTGATTTAGGTTTACCGTGATTACCCTAAATCGCTTCAGGCAAATGCTGGGATGGTTCCTTGAAAAGGGTACGACCGATTTCCTTCTCATTCCTTCCCTAATCCGAGCTTGTGCTCCGTCTCTGATGACCTCGTTGTCGACGAAACGTCAAACACTAATCTCTTCTTCCTCCTCCCTGCAAACTTGTTTCATGCTAAAACTTTTCCAGATTAGTTTATCCATGTATAGTGTGTTTCACAATTCATGTTGCACACTTACAGAGACTGCAGAGCGTATTTAATAGATCACATTTTACGTAGCGACCCCCTGACTGGAAAAGTCGTCCAGCAACGCTACAGAGCGTGAAACTTACAGGCTCTGGCGCCTGTAAATGTATGTATATTGATGCCGTCACGTTACAATCTTTCAAAGATGATGGAGAAGCATAAATGTATCAATTTGAAATAAGGGTCCCTGCACAGGAAACGAACGAGCTGAGAGTTATCAGCGAAAACCATTCTGATACCTCTGACACTGTAATACATGTTCTAGTACTGTTTTTGCTGAGAATGTAGGGTAGGCAACTTTCAGAGGTGGTATTTCCGACCAAAACAAGGCAGAAATGTCCAGTAAAAAAGGGGTGTGAATTGCATACCTGAGGAGCTATGGGGAGTTGCTAATATTCGTTAGTGTGAAACACCTTCTCTATTGAACAACTGTTCATAGCTCTTAAACTATGCAGTTTAGAGCTTATGTTTACTAGACATTTTTTTCTCGTTTTGATCATACTAGTACCTCTGAAAGTTTCCTACCCTACAATCTTAGCAACAACAGTACCGGTACACGCATTCCAGTGTCAGAGGTAACGGATTTCACTTACACTTTTGTCTTGTCCGTTTGCGGTACAGGTACCCTTCCCTCAGAGTGATACATTTAGCCTTCTCCATAATCCTAGAAAGTTTGTAACATCATCATGGAATCACATACACATACAGACGCCGGCGCCTATAACTTTAACTCTCTAGCCTCGTTGGATGAGGTTTCCGGACAATGGTTCCCATGTAAAAGTTGAGCTACCAAGTTCCCTCTACAACCTCCATAAGCGCGTGATATGGATTATGAAACACATTGTGTAGTAAAATATGAACTGGGGTCTCAAAGCAGCAGAGAATCAGAATACAGATTAAGATATAATACAAAACCTTATATGAAACTACATAGTATTTTGTTAATCCTAGAACGGACGGGCTGTGTCTCTCAGACCCAGACGTATTTTGCTTTAAAAACCCGCAGGAGTACACAACTTACAAGTAAGCCATTAATTGCAGCTTTCAGTGAACGTTCCTAGAGGACACCACTTGATTCATCGCTCCTCTTTGTTCCAAGCTGATTGTTCACGTGGTAGTAAACGTGCTCTAGACCTGAGAGGCTCAACTGGTCAGTTTACGGTAGCTTTTCCTGCTTATGCACTTTTCTTGTTAATTGTTATACTGACAGTGAATAATATAATTGCTCGAAAGTGGCTAGTTAGCGTATACTAAATCAGGAAGAAATTAAAGAGCTTATTACAAAGTGATGATAACGTCTGGTACTTAGATCCTAATGTTGTTCCTGAAAGTGCTAGCAACACAGAAAGAGAAACGAGTGACTAACTGCTAGACGGCGAAGATAACGTCGTTATTCCTGTCAGCTACATAAGGACACTAACACTAACTGAGATTCTCTATCGACAAGCGTCGTTGGTTCCGGTCCCTCTTCCAGTGAATCAGCACACTGTTATTTGTCGAGAGAAGTACCAACTAAATGGTCGATAAATGTCCCCAACCAAAATATCAGTACCAGGTCTCACAATACAATTTCGCAATTTCCTTGTGTTGGTGAGAAAGCCAGAAATGCTAACAGCATTTTCTAGGCCTGGAAACTGTTCACTGGCGACGATTTGCTAGATCTGAGAACGGAGAGCAGAAATGCTTACACTGATCGCGTAAAACATATTTATCACAACATCCGCAACTGGGCTGCATGGTGAGATTGAAAATATCCACTTCAGTTGTGAGTAATTTATTACAAACACGAGCGGTTTCCGAAAGAGTACATTCCGATTTCCAGCTGTACAAATTTACTAAAACAAGGGACGAAATGTAGTCTACGTCCGTGTGGTATACGTGGAACAATAAAAAGTAACTACCGATGGTAATTCACTTACAAGCGTGGCGGAAAAATGGAGATCGGCATGACAGTGTGGTAGGATAGTGCTAGGGGGCAGCGCGTCGTAGGAGGTAAACCAGCGACCGGTATGCGTGGCCGGAAAGAAGCGAAGAGCCATCATGTGGCAGGAGAAGGAAATGTAGAACTGTGTCGCCTGACCGGTTCGAAAACTCTCAATAGGGCGAAAATTCGCTGAAGAACCAAAAAAACTAGTATAGCAGCCTAATGTAGTGCAGGGCCCCAGCAAGCACGCAGAAGTGCCGCAACACGACATGGCATGGAATCGACAAATTTCTTAAGTAGTGCTGAAGGGAACTGACACCATGAATCATGCACGGCTGTCCATAAGACCGTAAGAGTACGAGGGGTGGAGATCTTTTCTCAACAGCACGTTGCAAGGCATCCCAGATATGTTCAGTAAGGTTCATTTCTGGGGGAGGGGGGGGGGTGGCCAGCAGGAGTGTTTGGATTCAGAAGAGTGGTGTTTTACTGGAATTACTCTGTAGCAATCCTGTATGTATGGGGTGTCGCATTGTCCTGCTGGAATTTCCCAAGTCGCTCAGAATGTAATGCTTACGTACGTGTCACCTGCCAGAGTCGTATCTAGACGTATCAGGGGTCCCATATCACTCCAACTACAGACTCCGCACGCCATTACAGACCCTCCATCAGCTTAAAAAGTCGCCTGCTGACATGTAGGGTCCTTGGATTCATGAGGTTGTGTGCATACCCGTACCTGTCCATCCGCTCGATACAATTTGGAACGAGATTAGTCCGACAAGGCAACATGTTTCTAGTCATCAACAGACAAATGTCGGTGTTAATGGGCCCAGGCGAGGCGTAAAGCATTGTGTCGTGCAGTCGTCAAGGGTACACGAGTGGGCCTTTGGCTCCGAAAGCCTACATCAACGACTGTTTCGTCGAATGGCTGGCACGCTGACACGTGTTGATGGCCCACCGCTGAAATCTGCAGCCATTTGCGGGGTGACTGAACTTCCGTCACGACAAAACGATTCTCTTTAATCTTCGTTGGTCCTGTTGTTGCAGGATCTTTTTTCCAGCCGTAGCGATGTCGAAGATTTGGTGTTTTGCTGGATTCCTGACATTCACGCCACACACGTTAAGTGATAGTACGGGAAAATCCTTATTTCGTCACTACCTCGGAGATGCTGTGTCCCATCGTTCGTGCGCCGGCTATAACATCACGTTCAGGCTTATTTGAATCTTGTAGCTGCGGTGAACGATATAACAACTGCGCCAGACACCTGTTGTCTTATATACGCGTTGCCGACCGCAGCGCCGTATTCTGCCTGTTTACGTTTCTCTATATTTGAATACGCATGGCTATACCAGAACAAAATTTACGTAAAACAGGTCATAAATCGACGTTAGCAAAGGATACGTAAAAATTAATGTTACTAATGCAGTGTGTTCATAACAGTGGTTGCCAACCTTTCTTAGACCACCCCCGTTCTTCCCCCTCCTGCCGTCTATTGCCTCCCCCATCCCCCACATTATCACCAACTTTAGCACCTAACTAAACTGCAGAATGAATGACTTTTGGTGGAACACTTTTATTTTTAAAATAGTGGAGGATGAAGCTTCCTAAAATGAATGATTTTTAGGTGTGTGTGTGTGTGCGTGCGTGCGTGTGTGTGTGTGTGTGTGTGTGTGTGTGTTACAACGAATAACGAAGGAATTAGTGGTGCGTCGCAAGTGCTATCGACAACTGCTTCTCAGATAAGAAAGCTGACTATCCACAGTGAGGGTACCATTCGTTACAAAACGTACTTCCCCTGCATTACTCCTCTTCATGGCGGTATTTGCATGACCTGCATACTGCAACCATATTTAAAGTCAACCAAGTTAAAATGTGTGCGCTGTACTTACTGTTTGTAAATCACTTGATTGCTGCACACCATACTTCTGAACTGGCAGAAATTGGAAGATATCAGGCCGTTAATGCTTTGTGTCTGACCACAGCCACTACTTGTAATAGTAATAATAGTAATTAATAACTATAATTCCGTGTCAAGCATTATAGCCACCCTGATGTGGCTACTGTAGTATCGTGCTGTCAGTTAATTAATTTATCTCTTTCGAAGCGGGTAATGAAGCAGTTTATGGACTGCTGCAGGTACTCTCAGGAACATCGAGGAGACATTTTCTTGGGATAATTGGCATTTATTAGGTATATGTTTCTCTTTTATCATCAGCGATGTATGGGACAAAGCACAGGCGGTGTGTGTAGTGGGTGGACTACGTAAGAAACCTGTAATCCCCACCTCATTTATTCTACTAATTGGGAAAAGTAATTATTGATAACATATAGTTATTATAGAGTCTTACAAAATTATGATAACAGTAATTATCTTTTGAAAATAATTTAATTTCTTCACTGAGAGAGAATCGAATTGTTTACTTTTTACCCCTCAGAAAATTTCATTTTATCCCTCAGAGCATAATTATTAACCCCAGGTTGGGAACACTGGTTTAGGAGCATGATGATTTTTGTTAATGAAACATTATTCGTGGAACACTGTTATAAACGACTCTACTGACATACGAGAAAAAGGAGATTAAAATTCTTTCAAGACATATGCAAGGCATGAATAACGACAGAATAGTTAAACATGGGTTTCGAAAAAGACGGTCGTGTGAAACCCAGCTCGCGCTATTCGTCCACGAGACTCAGAGGGCCATAGACAAGGGTTCACAGGTAGATGCCGTGTTTCTTGACTTCCGCAAGGCGTTCGATACAGTTCCCCACAGTCGTTAATGAACAAAGTAAGACCAATTGTGTGATTGGATTGAAGAGTTCCTAGATAACAGAACGCAGCATGTCATTCTCAATGGAGAGAAGTCTTCCGAAGTAAGAGTGTTTTCAGGTGTGCCGCAGGGGAGTGTCATAGGACCGTTGCTATTCACAATATACATAAATGACGTTGTGGATGACATCGGAAGTTCACTGAGGCTCTTTGCAGATGATGCTGTAGTGTATCGAGAGGTTGTAACAATGGAAAATTGTACTGAAATGCAGGAGGATCTGCAGCGAATTGACGCATGGTGCAGGGAATGGCAATTGAATCTCAATGTAGAGAAGTTAATGTGCTGCGAATACATAGAAAGATAGATCCCTTATCATTTAGCTACAAAATAGCAGGTCAGCAACTGGAAGCAGTTAATTCCGTGAATTATGTGGGAGTAGGCATTAGGAGTGATTTAAAATGGAATGATCATATAAAGTTGATCGTCGGTAAAGCAGATGCCAGACTGAGATTCATTAGAAAAATCCTAAGGAAATGCAATCCGAAAACAAAGGAAGTAGGTTACAGTACGCTTGTTCACCCACTGCTTCAAAACTGCTCAGCAGTGTGGGATCCGTACCAGATAGGGTTGATGGAAGAGATAGAGAAGATCCAACGGAGAGCAGCGCCCTTCGTTACAGGATCGTTTAGTAATCGCGAAAGCGTTACGGAGATGATAGATAAACTCCAGTGGAAGACTCTGCAGGAGAGACGCTCAGTAGCTCGGTACGGGCTTTTGTTAAAGTTTCGAGAAAATACCTTCACCGAAGAGTCAAGCAGTATATCGTTCCCTCCTACGTATATCTCGCGAAGAGACCATGAGGATAAAATCAGAGAGATTAGACCCCACACAGAAGCATACCGACAAATCCTCCTTTCCACGAACAATACGAGACTGGAATAGAAGGGAGAACCGATAGAGGTACTCAGGGTACCCTCCGCCGCACACCGTCAGGTGGCTTTGCGGAGTATGGATGTAGATGTAGATGTAGATGTAGATCTTTCACTTACTAAACAATTACAAATCAGAACTTACATGGCGAAGAGATGAGAGAAACTGGAAGATATATCGAAAACGTAGGAGTCAACTTTAAAGAAACAACAGAAAATGCAGGCTTTCAGGACAGAAAGAAATCAAGAACTGGAAGAAAGTGGACACAAAAAAAAGAACAACATTCTCGAAGAACGAAACAAGCGTCATCCCTAAGGAACATGCAGCTGAAAACTAAGAAGCAGAAAAAATGCTGATTTATCATACCCTCTCAGAAGATTATTCGAAAAAAAATTCATAACTTAAATTTAAAAAAATTATTTAAAACAATGGTTTCACGTTACCACATGTGCGTTCGACATTACTGTCTTAATTATTCTTTCATTTGGGTCTCCGAACATAAATTATGAGCGACACCTGGCTTTATTAAGTTTGACTACCGCTTTTGGTTGCGTCAGTTAATAGTCCTGCACTTTGGAGCACACATCGAGCCATTTAGACAATATGGAACTTTAGACATTGATAGTAATTTTATGATAGCGGCTCTTGTTTGGTGTTAATGTGCGTGCCATGATTTTTAAAAAAATTGTAGGTCAGTGATGTGACTGTTATAAACCTTTTTACAGACTTTTTTACGCACTGAGGCTGTATCCGCATGGTGCGGAACCGGTTTTACGTCTCCGAGCGACTGCAGCAAAACAGTTAAGGTGGCACATAGCGCTCTGTCAGCTGTAACAGTACTGCAGCACCTCAGTGAGTGTCCCTTCAGTATCTTAAAAAAATGAACCACACACAACAAATGTGATGACCATAAACTGAGTTATTCCATGTGCCTCAAATTTTATATTGCCCAAGCCGGTACGAGTTCAAGCACAAAATACAGAGAACACACGCATTCACCCAGGCTGAAAATATAAAGTAAATAAACTTTTGCTGCTCACATCTCCCAAGACGGCCACACACAGCTGACAAAAGTCATGGGACACCTCCTGATCTCGGTGCATATCTCGTCTGATACTTCATGATCATGTGACCAGTCATGAAATACTCACATGGTATGGGCACGCGTAGTTGAGGGTATGGGAAAACGCCGTTCAAAAATGGTTCAAATGGCTCTAAGCACTATGGGACTTAACATCTGACGTCATCAGTCCCCTAGACTTAGAACTACTTAAACGTAACTAACCTAAGGACATCACACACATCCATGCCCGAGGCAAGATTAGAACCTGCGACCATAGCAGCAGCGCGGTTCCGGACTTAAACGTCTATAACCACTCGGCCACAGAGGCCGGCGGGAAACTCCGTCTACGGTGGTGCGGGCACATCGACCATACCAAGGTACAGTAACAAAATGAGGGTTTTCGTTGAAAGTCGGTGGTAAAAGACGTATTCGAACATTTTCTTTTGTTGTACTACCGGTTTCAGTTACACACCATCTTCTGATACGAAATTTAAACATAAACACCTTGCATACTACGCAAATGGAAACGTAGGACTGAAGCTATTAACACTTCCTTCGATTAAAATACGTCACTCACGTTCAGGTTGAGAAACCTATGATTTATTATCGTCAATGACTGTGACGGTAGCTGAAGTCCTACGTTTCCATTTTCGTAGTATGTAAGGTGTTTTTGTTCGAGTTTCGTATCAGATGATGGTTTGTAACCGAAACTGGTAGTACAACAAAACAACCAGATACAGATGTGTCTTACGAGTTTTTGTGAAAAGACGTACTGGCAGATCAAGGCAATTCTCCACGTAGACTCCAACCTGACGAAGCACAATATCGCGTCAAGTGGAGGGAGAGAGAGAGAGAGAGAGAGAGAGAGAGAGACATTGAGAGGGAGAGAGGGAGTGAGAGAGAGGGAGAGGAGATGGAGGGGGAGAGGGAGAGGGAGAGGGAGAGGGAGAGGTAAAGAAGGAGAGGGAGAGAGATAACCAAAATTGGTGGCCTCGGTACATTGCGGGACCGATGCTGAGAAACAAGCTGATTTATGTGAAAGTAATGTAGAAACCGCGTCTTTCAGCGAAAATAAATGTTGCGTGTAACTTTTTTCTGACATTCCAGATTATCAGTATTGTAGATTATCTGTACGAGCCTCGATTCCATGTATAAGGGGCAGTCAAACGAAAACGAGAGAGATGGAAAAAAGTAAATTGTTTCTTATATAAAAATTAATCACCATAACAGTTAATACAGTCATCCCACTTTGAACAAAACGTTCAATGCCTTCAAGGAAAAATGTTTGCTGTCACGTATGGAACCATGATTGTAACCAGGTGTGATTGACTTAGAGCGGGTCAAATCGGCCTCCACGAATGTCTTTGTTCAGGGCTCCAAAATATGGAATTCACGTGGAGAGACATCGAGTTTGTATGGAGGTTGGGTAACGGCTTCCCAGCGAAACTTCCGCATATACGTCGAACCAACCTGTCACATATTGCTGAGGTTGTTTCGTCTATGGGACACTCATACAGTACCGTTCCCTCCCCTTCCATATTTCTGGAGCCCTGGAGAAAGAGGATTGTGGCCGTCGATTTTCTTCGGACGAAGAGATGCACGCGTGAGTGGGGCCTTGGTTCCACAGGCGACCGCAACCATTTTTTCCATTAGGCACTGACCGTCTTGTCTCACAGTAGGACAGATGCAGTAACAGTTTGTAATGTTATGTGTGCCTCACTGCTTGTTTTCTTTAACTAATTTGTGCCTGATTTTATTCTGAGAAGCTCAGTAATGTATGTAAATATCGAAAATGTAAATGTGATTCAAAAAGTACTTGAGGTGAAGTGAAGCGCAGCTGGAGAGCAAGAAACTCTTTAGCGCGCAATCCCCGCAACGATAGTATTAGAGAATCTTTGAGTATGGACTCTAAGAAAAAAACACAATTGATTTTTTGTTTATCTGTATCTTGGGGAAAGAGGACGTGTTGCTAGGCCGTCGCTCAGAACGTATTGTTACATTTAATGAAAATTGATATTTTAGTGATAAAACCGAGTGAATTATGTGTAAGAGTTGCCAAACATTTATGTATACAAATTTTCTGGAAGTGAAGAATAGAAATATCTTGTTTTTGGAAAAGGAGGTGAACTCCATTGTCGTCAGTTGACAGAATTGTAAGTGTACAAAGTTCACTAAAATACAGGAAAAGAAATGCATTCTCTGTAGTTTTCATTCAATAAGTAACAACCTCTCATAATTTCTTAATTACAGTAATTGGCTTATGTTCTTGTACAATAGTATGGTGCTGAACTCCACTGACCAATTTTGATGTAGCAGGACGTGTAGTTTGAAGGAAGTTTGTGTGCTAAGCAATCTCCTTTTCTCACGAAAAGCAAATCGCTGTTTGATCTTACTTACTTGCAACAGTGCTCCCTTGGGTATGAAAAGCTACAAAAATTTGGGCGCAAAGCTATCCGCAATACGGCCAAGTAATTAACAGAGTTGTGTTTTCAACCTTAAAGAACAATAACTTCCTCCAAATTGCAATACGTCAACAGAAGCTGATCATTCAAGGAGGCAGCAACCAAAATTCAGGTACCAGTTACGACTTAAAGTAAAAGTCTCAATCAAAAATCAATCTCTCTCTCTCCAAACACATATATAAATATTCATATTATTATATTAAACAAAAAAAGTCATTTTATAAGTGTTGTGTACATAGTTCCGCGTAGTCAGCGCGTACACAACTTTCCCACTAGAGCGCGCCCCGCTAAGCACAACAGCGCAGGCGCAGCGCTCGTCCGTCTCCGCACCACGAGATGGCGCTGTCTTAGAGACGGACCAAATTCTGCTTCCGCCGATCCGCGTATTAATATGTAACGCAGCCAATGAGATTGCTGCTAACGTAGAACCTTTTCTCCTCGCGGATCACACTCGCGCAGTGATACCTGAACGCGCGAAGTATTATAACGAGTGTTCAGACCTCCGATTAGTCAGTCTGCATTTGTCTGCACCAGTCTGCATTTGTCTGCATTAGTCTGTACCAGGCAAACTGTTAATGCATCTGTCCTACTGTGAGACAAGACGGAAAGTGCCTAATGGAAAAAAAAATGATTGCTGTTTCAGTGTGCACCTAAGAAAATTACCATATTCCTGTACATAGCCATGAAGATAAATGAATAGACACTTTGTGAAGTATCAGAGATATGCGAGAATAAGATTAACGTACCAAGACCAAATGAACTTCAGATTGTCAGTTGTAAACAGCATCCAGAATCAAGTTACGTAATGTCTACGCTTTTTATTATTTTAATAAATGTGTGCGAAAATTAATCAAGTTCTGTTTAAAGTTGGTCACCGTCAATCTGCTACTCTAAGCGTGAAGGTGGCATTTCTATAGTCTGACCCAACGGCAGAAGATAAACACGCCACGATAAGACCACGAGACATATTGCTGACACTCGCCTACGTTAGAGCGACAAGACAAATAATCTGATGGTGTGTGTACCGAAGGTCTTACAGTACGCACACCACAATAAGTTATGCCGAAAGCTTTTGAAATAATAAACAGTTAATTTGTTTTTCCATGTGCCTCGCGCTCATTATAGGGACCCATCGGATGAATCAGTACCTACAGCACTCGGCAAACATCCCTGATCAACCTCCTGAATTTTGTCGCAGACCGTGTCTACGCTGCAGATGTGTCGAACCATCTCCGACGTGACGCGAAGCGGCGGGCTTTCTCAGCGGCTCCGCTGACTAGCTGTCAGCAGACGACGGCAGTTGTCAGACCTAAAACAGCTGAAGAGGGCAAGTGGCGTGTCGCACAAAAGAACGGCCGGCCTGCCGCGGGGGTCCTTTCTTCGGTGACGCTGCGCGCCTCACAAAGGACCGCCGAGTCCTCAGGACGGTAGACGGCGGAAGGGCTGCGCGAAGGCCCAGGTCAGGCCCTCGGCAGTCTGCAACGCGACGCGGGAGTACTCGGGACAACACGTCTGGGCTGCACTGCGCTGTGGTGAGTACGACCCGACATACCGAATCTCGGCGTCTGCTCTGTAGGAGGCAAGGGAGATTGATGAAATTTTCCCGAGTTATCAGCTGAGCCGCAGTGTTCCTCTGCGACAACGTTTCGACAAGTTTCCTACACATCGTCTTCAGGAGAAGGTGTCGCGTTCGTGTGCAACTAGTTCCTTTACAGCCGCTGGACCACAGACTGCTCTGCTGAAGAACCGACGGTTTGGCCAACTGCGTGCTGATCGTGAACTGGGCATGTAACTGACCCTTCCTCTCAAGATGACGGGCAGGAAACTTGTCGAAACGTTTCGATTCGGTAGGTAGCCCTAGATGATTTCATCAAAGAAAGAATATGGTTTTAAGTGGCTTCTATCTTTCCGTTGTGTTCTTGTTGTGGTCCTCAGCCCGAAAGCGGTTTGATGGAGATTTCCGCGCGGTTCTGTCCTGTGGATACCTGAAACTTCCTGGCAGATTAAAACTGTGTGCCGGACCGAGAGTCGAACTCGGGACCTTTGCCCTTCGCCGGTAAGTGCTCTACCAACTGGGCTACCCAAGCACGACTCACGCCCCGTCCTGACAGCTTTACTTCTGGCAGTACCTCGTCTTCCACCTTCCAAACTTTACAGAAGCTCTCCTGCGAACCTTGCAGAACTTTGGAAAGTAGAAGACGAGGTACTGCCAGAAGTAAAGCTGTGAGGACGGGGCGTGAGTCGTGCTTGGATAGTTCAGTTGGTAGAGCACTTGCCCGCGAAAGGCAAAGGTCCCGAGTTCGAGTCTCGGTCTGGCACACAGTTTTAATCTGCCAGGAAGTTTCATATCAGCTGCAGAGTGAAAATCTCATTCTGTGGATACCTGACCATCTCTGCATAACTACTGCAACCTACATCCATTTCAAACTGATTACTGCTCGGACGTCTGCCGGCACTACCAGTTTTCTTTCATTTCGGGTGACACAGCCATAAATTTATTGAAAGATAGTTCCCATTTTCCAGCGTGTCTGTTGTAGACTGTCAGTTTTACCACGGCCAGTTGGGATCCACTGTTTGCCCAGTGCCTACTCGTAATTTTACACCGTCATCCTTTGTGGGTGTATTAAAACGTGCAGCTATCATTTTAATACGTAACCGTTATTTACTAAACGCGAGAGAGACAGAACAACGTTCCGTACTTGTAGGAAAAGGAAAAGCTGACATTCATAGGAAGAAAATTTAGGAAATTTAACTCATCGACCTAGGAAGTGGCCTTTAAGGGGGGTAGGACCTCAGACAGGCCGACTTGGAGCAGGAGAGGCACCACACGACATTTCAATTTCCACTGTATACTTTTACAAATAAATTCATAAAACTTTCTCAACACGACCAGGGAGGTTTCAGGATTCAAACTCATAGCAATGTAAGTTCAAAAGTATAACAAAATAATTTTTTTTACGTGTGAAATTTCATCATTTTTTCACTTACTATTGGCTGCATTTGTTGCTATAGGTACACTTTTCTTCACAAGTAATAGAGATTCTTCGATGAATTTTGCACAGCATACAAAACATACTTACAGGTGTATGAAACTCTAGAATTTATTTAATTAATGAAAAAATGAATGAGCTGTTACATTTTAAATTTCATGTTTAGAAAAAACTCCAATTTTATGGTTAATTATCTCAATTTTTAGCACAGTCTTTAATATATTTGGAAAATTCTACAGTTTCATACACCTGTAAGTATGGTTTGTATGCTGTGCAAAATTCATCGAAGAATCTCCCTTACTTATTAAGAAAAGTGTACCTATAGCAACGAATGCAGCCAACAGTAAGTGAAAAAATGATGACATTTCACATGTAAAAAAAAAAATTGTCATATTTTTGAATTGCCACTGCTATGAGCGTGAATCCTGAACCGTTCCTGGTCATGCTGTCAAAAGTTTTATGAATTTATTTGAAAAGCATAGACAGTGGAAATTAAAATGTCCTGTGGTGCCTCTCCTGCTCCAAGTCGGCCCGTTTGACGTCCTACCCCCATTAAGGCGCTTGTTCGACCGATTTTCGAATTAGTCGGACCCTCACCCGTTAGGACTGATAATCAGTCACAATTTATTTCCGCAACGCGTATCAGGCGGTTAAGCTTCCATCATCATCAGGTGGATTCACGTTAGTAAACAAGACACGCAAGCAATGAAAATACGACTGTGGTTAGCCTGTGGCAGTGCTGGTAGTGGCCACCAGTATCCACGTGTCTTATTAACTGAGATAGACTCACCTGTTGATGGATGTTTACTGTCTGAAAAGTGCAGAGTCGAAATAAAATAGATTAGTGCTGTTTAAGGGGCTCCGGAACGCCCTATACTTGCAATGTTAAAATAACGCTTATAAATTACATCTTTCCTCACAAAGTATTTGAGGTAGGAAGTTGAACTTTTTACAGGTTATTCATTGGAATATGGGCTACAACTTACACAGGGATTTTACAAAATTTTAGTTCAGTTATTAAAGATGATTTTTTTTCAATTGTAATGAAAATTCACAACATTTTTTTGCAATTTTTTATTTATATATTCAAAAATATACAGTTTTTTGGAAAAAGGCTGTGTTAAATTATGCAGAAGGTACTGTGTAACATTTACTGAAAGTTTGAAACAAATATGTTTGGAAGATCCTTAGAAAACATGTAATTAGTATGAGAAAATAAAATTTTTGGGAATCGAGCGACAAAGATTGGATTAACTTTTTAGTGCATTCCAGGTCCATAGGATGGATTATCTTCATCCTCTGCAAACTCCTCCTCCAGCTTCCTCTTGTTCCTCCTCCTGTTTACTCTTGCTTGTATTTCTAGACTCTTTACAGCCCTGTCTGCAGCCCGAAGGCGTTCCTTGTCTAAAGCAAGCATCGCTCGTACCATGTTAGAACCTATCTTCATTCCCATATTTCTAAATACCTTGCACCTTACAATGTTGCCATCATTGAAATTTGCAACAGCATCATATACACCAAAATGAAGTGTTTCTATTCCAACAAATACAGTCTTGGGGATTCTCGACCATATAACACTATTTACACTTTCATTGGGGTTTTGAGTTTTTCCGTGAATACACTTTTTCAACAGTTCAGGTGCTGCTAAGTCTCTGAAAATAGGTTTTATCACCTCCATTATTGCATGAGGCAGACTATGCTTATGAGTGTACACTTCACCAGTTAGCAATCCTTTGTTATATTTACACCAACTGTCTTCTTCTTTGGGACACAAGCTATGTTGGGGATTTTCACCGTCTTTATTGTTTACAGTAATAACACATACCTTTGGCTTTCCAACATTTCTCCTTTTCTTAAAAGCCTTCAGAGGATTTCTAATAACTTTACTTTTACTCATTATTATACTTCAACAAAACAGAGACTCAAGAAACAGAATTAATTACGAATATTTTCGAGATAACGACAGAGTAAATAAACATGAAACAATCGACCATCACACCAGCGATATATATTGAACCATCACAGGTTAGCCACAACACATACTTTATCTCACATCACTAAAATGTACCTGATGAACACGGACGTTAATAATAACACCATTTGACAGCAGTTTAACAGCGCGACAGTGGGTCACGCCCATGTAGAACACATTTCAAAAAAACTATAAAAATAGTTGTAGTCTTCGGAATTGAATAAATTATATATCTATTAAAAGGTAATAGTCTGCAGATTCAGAAAACGCAAAAAAGTAAAAATTGAACTTTTCATGATTTTGAGCCTTTCCGGAGCCCCTTAAAAGAACCTGTAAATTTAGTTGATATTCACAACAGTTACGGTTAGGGCTAATCTACAATGTTCGCACTCAGTCCGCGGACTCACTTTTGTTTCAACTGAAGCCTTAGGCAACCATTATTACCCCAGCAATTCTTCACTAGAGACGCTTCCGAGGAGAGTTTACGTGACGTATGCAGTCGGTGGCCTCCTGCCAACTGTTTCTGGCGCTGTCGAGGACCCCCCGCAGACTCTTGGAACGTCGCGCTGACGGAGAGTTTTCTTAATGGAAAGTCTCTTTCCAGTCCAACGTTTACCCCAGGGAGTTACTGCTGACTCCACCCTAGCCGCCACCGTAAAGCAAATTGTTGTATTGATTCGAGGTCCTTCTGCAACCACCCTCACTCAGCCCCCCCTCCCCCCCCCCTCTCTCTCTCTTACTGTAGTTTTTATGGACTAACTGGACGCTTACTATAGCTGCAAATCATGCTGTTAAATCTAGTAGTGGACTATGTCTCGTATTAACAGACTGCATCTCTCATTCGATTTTATATACACACTGGCCATTAAAATTGCTACACCACGAAGGTGACGAGCTACAGATGCGAAATTTAAGTGACAGGAATAAGACGCTGTGATATGCAAATGATTAGCTTCTCAGAGCATTCACACAAGGTTGGCACCGGTGGCGACACCTACAACGTGCTGACATGAGGAAAGTTTCCAACCGATTTCTCATACACAAACAGCAGTTGACCGGCGTTGCAAGGTGAAACTTTGTTGTGATGCCTCGTGTAAGGACGAGAAATGCGTACCATCACGTTTCCGACTTTGATAAAGGTCGGATTGTAGCCTATCGTGACTGCGGTTTATCGTATCGCGACATTGCTGCTCGCGGTGGTCGAGATCCAATGACTGTTAGCAGAATATGGAATCAGTGGGTTCAGGAGGGTAATACGGAACGCCGTGCTGGACCCCAACGGCCTCGTCTCTTTAGCGGTCGAGATGACAGGAATCTTATCCGCATTGCTGTAACGGATCGTGCAGCCACGTCTCGATCCCTGAGTCAACAGATGGGGACGTTTGCAAGACAACAACCATCTGAACGAACAGTTCGACGACGTTTGCAGCAGCATGGACTATCAGCTCGGGGACCATAGCTGCGGTTACCCTTGACGCTGCATCACAGACAGGAGCGCCTGCGATGGTGAACTCAACGCCGAACCTGCGTGCACGAATGGCAAAACGTCATTTTTTCGGATGAATCCAGGTTCTGTTTACAGCAGCATGATGGTTGTATCCGTGTTTGGCGACATCGCAGT
Organism: Schistocerca nitens; assembly: GCF_023898315.1. Taxonomy (NCBI): domain Eukaryota; kingdom Metazoa; phylum Arthropoda; class Insecta; order Orthoptera; family Acrididae; genus Schistocerca; species Schistocerca nitens. The sequence continues at coordinate 140,027,534 of NC_064623.1, read as the reverse complement.
GAACAGACATTGGAAGCGTGTATTCGTCATTGCCATACTGGCGTATCACCCGGCGTGATGGTATGGGGTGCCATTGGTTACACGTCTCGGTCACTTCTTGTTCGTATTGACGACCCTTTGAACAGTGAACGTTACATTTCAGATGTGTTACGACCAGTGGCTGTACCCTTCATTCGATCCCTGCGAAACCCTACATTTCAGCAGGATAATGCACGACCGCATGTTGCAGGTCCTGTACGGGCCTTTCTGGATACAGATAATGTTCGACAGCTGCCCAGGCCAGCACATTCTCCAGATATCTCACCAATTGAAAACGTCTGGTCAATGGCGGCCGAGCAACTGGCTCGTCACAATACGCCAGTCACTACTCTTGATTAATTCGTGTTGAAGCTGCATGCGCAGCTGTACCTGTACACGCCTTCCAAGCTCTGTTTGACTCAGGCGTATCAAGGCCGTTATTATAGCCAGAGGTGCTTGTTCTGGGTACTGATTTCTCAGGATTTATGCACCCAAATTGCGTGAAAATGTAATCACATGTCAGTTCTAGTATAATATATTTGTCCACTGAATACCAGTTTATCATCTGCATTTCTTCTTGGTGTAGCAATTTTAATGGCCAGTAGTGTATAACCTGGACTTTTTGCTAATGAATCATTGTACATCTGAAAACGTCCACGAGTTATTTTGATAAACACTCCGCCCACAGCCCTCGTGAAATTTTTGAATGAAGTCTTTATGTTTTAGGCTGTTAAAATATATACTGCGATTCCAGTTTCGAAGCATGGTCATTGTGAAGCATTGTGGGACGTTATGACCCATGCAACAACATAATGTTATTGACATGATGGAACACAGTGCCCAGCAGTTTAGAAGGCAATTTTTTCTCTCTTGTTACTTCGTCTGCCTCGCCCGATATGGGCGAGAGAGGCTGGGCTGTTAGTGGTTCTATATTCTGCTCTTGAACCAAGAGCGTTGTTCAGAATGTAACAAAGACGAGAAACGAATATGAGGACTCGTCTTCGTTTTTAAATTAAAAAATATTAATGATGGACAGTTAAAACGATGACAAATGTATACAATTATAAAAAATACAGATGTAACGTGGTGATATTCTTCTCTATACAGAGATACTGTAGCGCTGCACTTTCCTTTAGAATCTAAAGGACCTGCACTGGGTGACAAGTATGATGGGTGGAAAGATTATGTTCCATAGGGTTCATGGGTGCGGGTAAAAAGATAGGGGTCTGTTAGGTAGGAAAACTATGGAGATTATAGGAGTTGAGATGGATACTCGTAATACACACGGTAGGAAAACCAGAATGTGAAGAGTAGTATGGTGTGTTGGTAGGGTTGTGGTTACAAGAGGAAAGGGATGGGGAGAATGAAGAGCAGAGAGAATCTGGTTTGCAGATAGTATAGGAGATGCGGAGGTGTTCGACTTGTGTGAGGGAATTTCATGACTTGGTAGAGGATACATATGGGGGAAAGTAAATCGACGTGGAAAACCAGATGGAGTGCCCGGCGTTCGAAGATTTGGAAGGACTTCCAGAACTTTGATGGATCGGCGAGGCTTGCAACATTCTCATAGCAGAGGATGGGTCGGATCATGGTTTTGTAAGTACAGAGAACAGTGGACGGGTGTAATTATCAAGTTTGGCCTGTTAGTAGTCTTAGTAGTTTTAGTCAATTTAGAAAGCAAATAAACATCGTCGTATAAATCTACCCGGTCTTTCATACACCTTGTGTGTGCACGTTAGAAAGGTGATGAAGAAACGGTGAACAACAGACATGATAACAAAAACAGCATCCGTCTGTCACGCCTGATAAACGAGATTCTGAACGTAAGTGCTTACAGCGGATTTTGTTTTTATTGGTTGAAATGATTCTGAGCACTATGTGACTTAACATCTGAGGTCATCAGTCCCCTAGAACTTAGAACTACTTAAACCAAACTAACCTAAGGACATCACACACATCCATGCCCTAGGCAGGATTCGAACCTGCGACAGTAGCGGTCGCGCGGTTCCGGACTGAAGCGCCTAGAACCGCTCGGCCACACTGGCCGGCCTTGTTTTTATTATCATGTCTGCTGTTCACCGTTATTTCACCAGCTTTCTAACGTGTACCCGCATAGTGTACGGGACAGCGGATAGATTTGTAACACGACACGTATTTGCTTTTGCACTGCTGGGAATAATGTTTCAGCATTTCACAATTTTACGTTGTTGGGCGGGTCACAACATTCCACAATGCTTGACAACGACCATGTCTCGAAATTGCAATCGCAATAATGTTTTAACAGCCTATGCCGAAAAGACTTCATTCAGAAGTTTGGCTTTATTACTGCACTCCTTTGTGAAGCATTTCAGTCGACCGCTGACTAAAAGGAATGGAACACATACACTCTCTAGCCATATTAATGTAACCACCGTCCATGCTCGTCGCCAAAGTGGCAGCACTAACAGTGGAGGGTACACAAACCGTGTCGGGAGGACACGGAGAACAGTGCTGTCGTTGTCGTGATGCGGAAACGGAGGGATATACAGGGTGTTTCAAAAATGACCGGTATATTTGAAACGGCAATACAAACTAAACGAGCAGCGATAGAAATACACCGTTTGTTGCAATATGCTTGGGACAACAGTACATTTTCAGGCAGACAAACTTTCGAAATTACAGTAGTTACAATTTTCAACAACAGATGGCGCTGCGGTCTGGGAAACTCTATAGTACGATGTTTTCCACATATCCACCATGCGTAGCAATAATATGGCGTAGTCTCTGAATGAAATTACCCGAAACCTTTGACAACGTGTCTGGCGGAATGGCTTCACATGCAGATGAGATGTACTGCTTCAGCTGTTCAATTGTTTCTGGATTCTGGCGGTACACCTGGTCTTTCAAGTGTCCCCACAGAAAGAAGTCACAGGGGTTCATGTCTGGCGAATAGGGAGGCCAATCCACGCCGCCTCCTGTATGTTTCGGATAGCCCAAAGCAATCACACGATCATCGAAATATTCATTCAGGAAATTAAAGACGTCGGCCGTGCGATGTGGCCGGGCACAATCTTGCATAAACCACGAGGTGTTCGCAGTGTCGTCTAAGGCAGTTTGTACCGCCACAAATTCACGAAGAATGTCCAGATAGCGTGATGCAGTAATCATGTCGGATCTGAAAAATGGGCCAATGATTCCTTCGGAAGACATGGCGGCCAAGACCAGTACTTTTTGAGGATGCAGGGACGATGGGACTGCAACATGGGGCTTTTCGGTTCCCCATATGCGCCAGTTCTGTTTATTGACGAAGCCGTCCAGGTAAAAATAAGCTTCGTCAGTAAACCAAATGCTGCCCACATGCATATCGCCGTCATCAATCCTGTGCACTATATCGTTAGCGAATGTCTCTCGTGCAGCAATGGTAGCGGTGCTGAGGGTTTACCGCGTTTGTATTTTGTATGGATAGAGGTGTAAACTCTGGCGCATGAGACGATACGTGGACGTTGGCGTCATTTGGACCGCAGCTGCAACACGGCGAACGGAAACCCGCGGCCGCTGTTGGATCACCTGCTGCACTAGCTGCGCGTTGCCCTCTGTGGTTGCCGTACGCGGTCGCCCTACCTTTCCAGCACGTTCATCCGTCACGTTCCCAGTCCGTTGAAATTTTTCAAACAGATCCTTTATTGTATCGCTTTTCGGTCCTTTGGTTACATTAAACCTCCGTTGAAAACTTCGTCTTGTTGCAACAACACTGTGTTCTAGGCGGTGGAATTCCAACACCAGAAGAATCCTCTGTTCTAAGGAATAAACCATGTTGTCTACAGCACACGTGCACGTTGTGAACAGCACACGCTTACAGCAGAAAGACGACGTACAGAATGGCGCACCCACAGACTGCGTTGTCTTCTATATCTTTCACATCACTTGCAGCGCCATCTGTTGTTGAAAATTGTAACTACTGTAATTTCGAAAGTTTGTCCGCCTGAAAATGTACTGTTGTCCCAAGCATATTGCAACAAACGGTGTATTTCTATCGCTGCTCGTTTAGTTTTTATTGCCGTTTCAAATATACCGGTCATTTTTGAAACACCCTGTATCTGGTCTCCTAAAACTGCGTGATCATTAGCTTTTGGGACAAGGGTGGAAGCATTTCCGAAATGGCTAAGTTTGTAAGCCATTCACGTGCCGCCGTGGTCAAAGCATACTGTGCATGACAAAATGGCGTTACTGGGAACCGGCTCAGGGGCAACTGTGGTGCACCACTAGCCATAGATGAGAGAGATCAGTGAGTCTCAGGAGATGTCTACGGACGGAAAGACGCTCAACTGTTGAACAAATGACCACCCATTTGAACCAAGGGGCTACTAACAGCGTCTCGTCAACGACTATTGTTGCGCATAGGCCTCCGCAGTTGGCTAGTGATTCATGCGTCCATGCTGACTGCTGAAATTTGATCAGAGTACCACCAACATGTGGACTTTTCAAATGAATCACGTTTTATACTCCGTCGGACAGATGGCAGTTGGCGGCTACGGCGTGAAACTTCTGAAAGTAAACACTCTGTAACGGGAATATGCATCTCTTCTTGGGGATCATGTCCACCCCTCACGCAGTTTGTTTTCCCTTAGCACGGTGACATCTACCAGCAGGACAACGCAACGTGTCACCCAGCTCTCAGTGTACGTGCGCGGCTCGAAGAGCACCAGGGTGAGTTTACCGTACTCCCCTGGCCACCAAACTCCCCGGAATTACACCTTCTCGGGGACCTGTGGGGCCACCTCAACCGGGCTGTTCGCGCGGTGGAACGTCAACCGAGCACCCTGGCGCAGCTGGCGACGGAACTGGGGTCGGCTTGACTCCACATCCCTGTCAGTGCCTTCCAGCACTTCATTGACACTCCTCCTGTTGAAGGGGCCCACGCTGCAAAAGGTGCTTATTCAGAATCTTAAGGGGCCCCGGAAAGGCTCAAAATCATGAAAAATTCAATTTGTACTTTTTTGCGTTTTCTGAATCTGCAGACTATTACCTTTTAATAGATATATAATTTATTCAATTCCGAAGACAACAACTATTTTTAAATTTTTTTTGAAATGTGTTCTACATGGGCGTGACCCACTGTGGCGCTGTTAAACTGCTGTCAAATGGTGTTATTATTAACGTCCGTGTTCATCAAGTACATTTTAGTGATGTGAGATAAAGTATGTGTTGTGGCTAACCTGTGATGGTTCAATATATATCGCTGGTGTGATTGTCGATTGTTTCATGTTTATTTACTCTGTCGTTATCTCGGAAATATTCGCAATTAATTCTGTTTCTTGAGTCTGTTTTGTTGAAGTATAATAATGAGTAAAAGTAAAGTTATTAGAAATCCTCTGAAGGCTTTTAAGAAAAGGAGAAATGTTGGAAAGCCAAAGGTATTTAGAAATATGGGAATGAAGATAGGTTCTAACATGGTACGAGCGATGCTTGCTTTAGACAAGGAACGCCTTCGGGCTGCAGACAGGGCTGTAAAGAGTCTAGAAATACAAGCAAGAGTAAACAGGAGGAGGAACAAGAGGAAGCTGGAGGAGGAGTTTGCAGAGGATGAAGATAATCCATCCTATGGACCTGGAATGCACTAAAAAGTTAATCCAATCTTTGTCGCTCGATTCCCAAAACTTTTATTTTCTCATACTAATTACATGTTTTCTAAGGATCTTCCAAACATATTTGTTTCAAACTTTCAGTAAATGTTACACAGTACCTTCTGCATAATTTAACACAGCCTTTTTCCAAAAAACTGTATATTTTTGAATATATAAATAAAAAATTGCATAAAAATGTTGTGAATTTTCATTACAATTGAAAAAAAATCATCTTTAATAACTGAACTAAAATTTTGTAAAATCCCTGTGTTAAGTTGTAGCCCATATTCCAATAAATAATCTGTAAAAAGTTCAACTTCCTACCTCAAATACTTTGTGAGGAAAGATGTAATTTATAAGCGTTATTTTAACATTGCAAGTATAGGGCGTTCCGGAGCCCCTTAACAGACGGTTACAGTAATGTGACTCAACAGTGTATCATGTTACAGTATTATCACCTATTTGCAGGACTAAAAACGGAGCGAGGGGGCTCAATGGACTCGCATTCGAGAGGATGACGGCTCAAACCCGCGTCGGGCCATCCTGATTTAGGTTTTCCGTGATTCCTTAAATCGCTTTAGGCAAATGCCGGGATGTTTCCTTTGAAAGGGCACGGCTGACTTGCTTCCCTATCCTTCCCTAACCCGAAGGGACCGATGACCTCGCTATTTGGTCCCCTCCCCCAAATCGACCAGCCAACCAGAACTAAAATCTCCTCCGTAGAAAAATGCTGGGATGTTTCCTTCGAAAGAGCACGGCCGATTTCCTTCCCCATCCTTCCCTAATCCGAGCTTGTGCTCCGTCTCTAATGACCTCGTTGTCGACGGGACGTTAAACACTAATCTCCTCCTCCTCCTCCGTAGAAATCAGCATGGACTCCAAGGAACAGTGACCTTCAACGGTATCCAGGTTGATGCCGTGTTCCTTGACTTGTGGAAGGCATTCCGTACAGATCCGCACCGTCCTCCAGTGATCAAAATATGGACGAAGAGAGTTTCGGACCAGATTTCTGACTCGATACAGGACTTACTAGTAGAAAGAACGTGTCACATCGTTTTTAACAGGGTGAAGCTGCCGTATGTGAAGTAACTTAGGGCATACATCACGAGAATATTATGCAGTTGGCGGCCGCTGTGGCCGAGCGGTTCCAAGCGCTTCAGTCCGGAACCGCGCCGTTGCTACGGTCGCAGGTTCGGATGCTGCCTCGGGTATGGATGTGTGTGATGTCCTTAGCTTAGTTAGGTTTAAGTACTTCTAAGTCTAGAGGACTGAAGACCTCAGATGTTAAGTCACATAGTGCTTAGAGCCATTTGACCCATGTTTTTTGTTACGCAGTTGCTGACGTTCGCAACCCTGAGGGGAAGGAGAAAACTAAATGAGGGTTACGTGGTGTTATTTCACTGATCATAAACTCGAGTCAAATTTATAGAGAAGTTGGCCACATATCTGTTCGACGTAACACATCTCTCGTCTGGATGTGTGCACTTATTCTGTTGGGAACGGTGTCTTTCAAGCCATTTTATATTTTCCTGAGGCAGGTATTTACATTTATGAACATTCAAATCTAGTTGCCAATTTCGGTACCACTTTGAAATCTTATTAAGATTTAACTGAATATTTATGCAGCTTCTTTAAGACAGCACTTCTCTATAGATAACTACATCACCTGCAAATCGTCTGAGGTTAGTATTAATTTTGTTCGAAAGATCAATATACATATAATCAACTGCAAGGGTCCCAACATAGTTCTCTGGGGCACATCCGATGTTACTTCTACAGCTGACGAAGACTCTCTCTCCAAGATAACATCCAACTTCCTCGCTAGCAAAACATCCTCGATCTGGTGACAACTGTACAAGTTGTAGAGAACTTTCAGTTCCCTTTATTGTATCCGTGCTACCTTCAGAATTTTTAAGTGTGTACTTTAATATTGTCAAAATTCTTCGTTGAACCTACAGATGCTATAAACGTAGGTGTGGCTTTCTTCAACATACCTTCTTGTTGTTCCTTTGTAATGAAAGTAAAGAAATCATTGATCTTTCATTATTTCGGTTGGAATAAAAGTAAAGAATATTAACGACATGCAAGGTGACAGAGAACGCGTGTGCTTTGGCCTTCGGCTGTGGCGTCGACCTGGCCGGAGCAAGTCCATAGGAGCGCGTGCCTACGATGTTCTTTAGCTACGTTGCTACGTTATAATTGTCAGTTGTCATCAGGACAGTGTTTTGTGTAGTCGAGAGTGCGTTACGTCGCAGGTGAGTGTCTTCGAACGTGGGCAGGTCGTCGTTGGTGCTTCTGTAACCAAAGTAGCCGAGGTGCTCAGTGTTTCCAAAGGCAACGTATCGATGATTTACACCGCACACAGGGAAAACCGAAAAACATCATTCACCTGCGCCAAAGCACGGATTAAACTGTGCGTTGAGGGATCGTGACGGACGGTTACTGAAGTGGAATGTGACGGTAAATAGGAACCCCGACAGCTGAAAAAATCACTGCAGAAGGGAATGTCAAACTCGCGGACCCTGTAAGCACCAAAGCTACCCGATCGGTGCCCCATAAGGAGGGAACTGTACAGCAAAACCGCAAACCGCTGCCCATTGCGACAAATCCCCGTGACGGGAGAACGGCGTGCCGAAGCCACAAGACTGCTCAGCGACGGAAGAAAGTACGTAAGATGTTCAGGTGAGTCTCGTTTCACACTGTTCCCAACCTCTGGCGTAGCTTACGTCCCAAAGAGTGACACACGGTGGAAGGTCGGTCATGATCTGGGTATCCATATCTCGGTATTCCGTTGGTCGCTTGGTTACTGACCGAGATCGCGTTACTGCCAAAGATTGTGTGAACATTTTGACTCGTCAGGTCGATCCCATGAGACAATATACACTCCTGGAAATTGAAATAAGAACACCGTGAATTCATTGTCCCAGGAAGGGGAAACTTTATTGACACATTCCTGGGGTCAGATACATCACATGATCACACTGACAGAACCACAGGCACATAGACACAGGCAACAGGGCATGCACAATGTCGGCACTAGTACAGTGTATATCCACCTTTCGCAGCAATGCAGGCTGCTATTCTCCCATGGAGACGATCGTAGAGATGCTGGATGTAGTCCTGTGGAACGGCTTGCCATGCCATTTCCACCTGGCGCCTCAGTTGGACCAGCGTTCGTGCTGGACGTGCAGACCGCGTGAGACGACGCTTCATCCAGTCCCAAACATGCTCAATGGGGGACAGATCCGGAGATCTTGCTGGCCAGGGTAGTTCACGTACACCTTCTAGAGCACGTTGGGTGGCACGGGATACATGCGGACGTGCATTGTCCTGTTGGAACAGCAAGTTCCCTTGCCGGTCTAGGAATGGTAGAACGATGGGTTCGATGACGGTTTGGATGTACCGTGCACTATTCAGTGTCCCCTCGACGATCACCAGTGGTGTACGGTCAGTGTAGGAGATCGCTCCCCACACCATGATGCCGGGTGTAGGCCCTGTGTGCCTCGGTCGTATGCAGTCCTGATTGTGGCGCTCACCTGCACGGCGCCAAACACGCATACGACCATCATTGGCACCAAGGCAGAAGCGACTCTCATCGCTGAAGACGACACGTCTCCATTCGTCCCTCCATTCACGCCTGTCGCGACACCACTGGAGGCGGGCTGCACGATGTTGGGGCGTGAGCGGAAGACGGCCTAACGGTGTGCGGGACCGTAGCCCAGCTTCATGGAGACGGTTGCGAATGGTCCTCGCCGATACCCCAGGAGCAACAGTGTCCCTAATTTGCTGGGAAGTGGCGGTGCGGTCCCCTACGGCACTGCGTAGGATCCTACGGTCTTGGCGTGCATCCGTGCGTCGCTGCGGTCCGGTCCCAGGTCGACGGGCACGTGCACCTTCCGCCGACCACTGGCGACAACATCGATGTACTGTGGAGACCTCACGCCCCACGTGTTGAGCAATTCGGCGGTACGTCCACCCGGCCTCCCGCATGCCCACTATACGCCCTCGCTCAAAGTCCGTCAACTGCACATACGGTTCACGTCCACGCTGTCGCGGCATGCTACCAGTGTTAAAGACTGCGATGGAGCTCCGTATGCCACGGCAAACTGTCTGACACTGACGGCGGCGGTGCACAAATGCTGCGCAGCTAGCGCCATTCGACGGCCAACACCGCGGTTCCTGGTGTGTCCGCTGTGCCGTGCGTGTGATCATTGCTTGTACAGCCCTCTCGCTGTGTCCGGAGCAAGTATGGTGGGTCTGACACACCGGTGTCAATGTGTTCTTTTTTCCATTTCCAGGAGTGTATGTTGTGAGAAAAAAACGTGGGGAATTACTAGCTGAACGACTCTCGTATTAATAAGAATTTTCCGAAGATCCGATCAAGGCAGCATGATTCCGCCGAACCGGCCATTGTGAAATAAAATAAGTATACCAGCCAATCGGGGCTGCAGAAGAGTTTCCTATTCACCGACGACAGATTGCTGCATCTGAACATGTGCAACCATCTGGTGATTCAGTTCCTCTGATGGATATAAGTAGGGGTAGCATGGTATGATGTAATTTGAAAGGAATGAACAATGTTTTGAAATGCCTGACTATTCTGATATCAGATCAGCTGAGATGATTGCTTACTATTACGACCTGACGTGAAAGCAATTAATTAGAACTTTCTTTCATTAGAAACTTCCTAGCAACTTAAAACTGTGTGCACGACAGAACTTCGAACCTGGAACCTTTGACTTGCGTGGACAAGTGGTACACCCCCCCCCCCCCCTTCTCACCCGTCCGACTGAGCTATCCAAGGACGGCTCACGACCTGCTCTCCTTCATTATTTTCTTCTAGGTAATAGACCCTAGCGGTGACCTTTACGTGAAATTAGTAATTTGAAAGCAAAATCTTCTGGGCTGTTAGATCGCATCAAATTTATTCTACACGACCACTTTCTCATTCCTCTGCTGACAAGGGAACCTCCCCATCGCACCCCCCTCTGATTTAGTTATAATTTGGAACAGTCGATAGGCCTTGAAAAACTGAACACAGATCAATTGAGAAAACAGGAAGAAGTTGTGTGGAACTGTGAAAAAATAAGCAAAATATACAAACTGAGTTGTTCATGGGCAGATAGGTAATATCAAGGACAATCGGAACGCAGGAGCGCCGTGGTCTCGTGGTAACGTGAGCAGCTGCGGAACGAAAGGTCCTTGGTTCAAATCTTCCATCGAGTGAAAAGTTTAATTTCTATTTTCAGTTTATGTGGCAAACTCTTATGTTTTCATAACTTTTTTGGGAGTGGTTATCACATCCACAAGAAAACCTAAATCGGGCAACGTAGAAGAACCTTTTTACTCATTCGCCAAGTGTACAAGTTAGGTGGGTCGACAACATATTCCTGTCATGTGACGCACATGCCGTCAGCAGTGTCGTATAGGATATATCAGACGTGTTTTCCTGTGGAGGAATCGGTTGACCTATGACCTTGCGATCAAACGTTTTCGGTTCCCATTGGAGAGGCACGTCCTTTCGTCTACTAATCGCACGGTTTTGCGACGCGGTCGCAAAACACAGACACTAAATTTATTACAGTGAACAGAGACGTCAATGAACGAACGGACAGATAATAACTATGCAAAAATAAAATTTTCACTCCAGGGAAGACTCGAACCAAGGACCTCTCGGTCTGCAGCTGCTCACGCTACCATGGGACCAAGGCGCTCCTAAGTTCATATGGCCTATGTGGCCCATGGACTACTCAGTTTGTATATTTTGCTTATTTTTTCACAGTTCCACACAACTTCTTCCTGTTTTCTCAATTGATCTGTATTCAGTTTATCAAGGCCTATCCACTGTGCCAACTTATAACTAAATCTGAGGGGGGTGCGATGGGGAGGTTCCGTTGTGAGATATTCTTCAGGATCTTGCGGTGTCCACAGCTGAATGATCAGTGTCAAAGGCCATTGTCGCGTTCTTTTATAAAGATAGAGATTTACCGCGCTTATGACGGAGATGTTCCTGTTGCTACTATGGAAGAAAGAGATTTTTCTCGCACTTATGATGGAGAAGAGTTGTTGGTTAAAATTCTTCCTCTTGCAAGTTTTTGGCGAACAAAAAGGAAACGGCAGAGCAAGAGATGGGGGTGTTTATCAAAAATACTATTGTCTACAGAGGTGGTTCCTTGGACGTTGTTCTTGCTCGCACACCTCCTTGATGGCGGGCAGCTAGTGCTTCTATCGAATGCCGGTGGCCCATCAATTGCAACAGGAAGATTTATAGCAATCACTCTTCTCCAGCCTAAGTACTGGAAAAATCCCTTTCTATCGAATGACGATGCCCCACCAATGGCAGCCCCAAGAATTTCATTCAATAATCCCATTTCTGCAGCCTAAGTGCGTGAAAACTCCCCCTTCACAGGTGAACGTGACACTGGTCTTAGACAATGTTCAGTCAGCCGTGGACACAGCAAGATCCCGAGGAATATCTCAGCGGAGGGATCGGAACATCGATCGTATACCAGAATTATGACTTGGCCTGACAAACCAGAAGATTTTACCTTCAGTGACAACGGCCAAAAATACATTCCAGCATCGCCAGGAGCCTTGTGACAGAAGCAAATTAGCTCGCATACAGAATAACGGTGCAGCAGTGTGCTAGGGAAGGGAAGTGACTGAGAGAATACCTGTTAATAAACAGCAGAAGGAGGGGGCAACCCTATAGACACGACAAAACTACGTGCTCTTCTGCACAGTATCATTTGCCGGAAGCCTCTTTTAGATACTTGAGTCTGGCTGTTTTCCAGAAAAAGATGCGAGAGTACGGGGAGGGTTGAAGTTCCAGGCGCCTCCCATTGGGCGACGACCTCGGGAAGGTCGGGTGCCGCTGTGTTAGCTGCAGTGCCGGTGAAGAATCAGCGCGAGGACAGACGCGATTCAGACAAACACGGGGTGCTGACGCGCTCTCGAGTCTGATCTGGACGAACGCACTCTCGTGTGGAGAGGCCGGGGGAGAGTGCGGTGTTTGTTCTGCCGCGGCAAACACGCGCTGTCTCTGGAGAGCTGAGCTGAGGTGAGGTGAGGGTCCATCTGATAAGGCGGCAGCGGCGCACCGGGATAAGCCAGCCGGAGGTGTGTGTGTGTGTGTGTGCGCGCTGGGGGAACGGCCGACACACTGCGGCCACCACAGACTCTCCAGATCTCGCATCTGCTCGCCCCGACACCTCTGCCAGGGCACTGCAGACCGCCTACCGGACAGAGGAGGGGGAATCTTGTGTGCGAGGCGCGCAGCCACTGCGGCAGCCCCTCTGAGTGCCCGACACTCCATTTGAAACTGAACCGGTGTGTCCATATTACGAGGCTGTGCTGAAAAGTAATGTCTCAGAAATTTTTATCCCGTTCTCCATATTGGTAGTGGCATTACACATCACGCATATTACTGGGTCGATTTCCCCGCTTCACTGACACAAGTTGCAATCCTTTGCCGCAAGAGGGCTCCGGATTGTTGCTTGTAACACGGCGTTGTGTAACGTAATTCCATCGGTGCAAGAGAAACGCCGACTTCCAGGAAACTGAAAACACGAATTCGATGCGTCCGTCCATATTCTCTCCTTCAGCAAGACAATGCCAGGCCACACATGAGCGCTACGATATACTTATATACAGGGTAGTTCATTCATACTGACCGGGCCAAATATCTCACGAAATAAGCATCAAACGAAAAAACTACAAAGAACGAAACTCGTCTAGCTTGAATGGGGAAACCAGATGGCGCTACGGCTGGCCCGCTAGATGCCGCTGTCATAGGTCAAACGGATATCAACTGCGTTTTTTAAAATAGGAACCCTCATTTTTATTACATATTCGTACAGTACGTAAAGAAATATGAATGTTTTAGTTGGACCACTTTTTTCGCTTTGTGATAGATGGCGCTATAATACAAACGTACAAGTAGGTGGTATCACGTAACATTCCGCCAGTGCGAACGGTATTTGCTTCGTGATACATTAACCGTTTTATAATGGACCGTTTACCAGCTGCGGAATCGGTCGATATCGTGATGATGTATGGCTCTTGTATTCAAAATGCCCAACGGGCGTGTGCTATGTATGCTGGTCGGTATCCTGGACGACATCATCCAAGTGTCCGGACAGTTCGCCGGATAGTTACGTTATTTAAGGAAACAGGAAGTGTTCAGCCACATCTGAAACATCTGCAACAAATGATGATGCCCAAGTAGGTGTTTTAGCTGCTGTCGCGGCTGATCTGCACATCAGTAGCAGACAAAATGCGCGAGAATCGGGGATCTCAAAAACGTCGGTGTTGAGAATGCTACATCAACATCGATTGCACCCTTACCATATTTCTGTGCACCAGGAAATGCATGGCGACGACTTTCAACATCGTGTACTGTTCTGCCACTGGGCAGAAGAGAAATTACTGGACGATGACAGATTTTTTGAGTGCGTTCTATTTAGCGACGAAGCGTCATTCACCAACAGCGGTAACGTAAACCGGCATAATACGCACTATTGGGCAACGGAAAATCCACGATGGCTGCGACAAGCGGAACATCAGCGACCTAGGCGGGTTATTGTATGGTGCGGCATTATGGGAGGAAGGATAATTGGCCCTCATTTTATCGATGGCAGTCTAAATGGTGCAATGTATGCTGATTTCCTACGTAATGTTCTACCGATGTTACTACAAGATGTTTCTCTGCATGACAGAATGGCGATGTACTTCCAACATGATGGATCTCCCGCACATAGCTCGCGTGCGATTGAAGCGGTTTTGCATTGCATATTTCATGACAGGTGGATTGGTCATCGAAGCACCACACCACGGGCCGCAGGTTCACGGGATCTGACGTCCACGCATTTCTTTCTGTGGGGAAAGTTGAAGGATATTTGCTATCGCCGCCTGTCTGTTTAACTAGCTTGCCCGGTCTACGACGCCCGAAGTCTGTCACGAGGGGTGGACACACAACGCCCCCTTGGTTTCGCCACGTGTTAAGGCACTCACCACAACATTCCTCGGACACCCGACTAATCGTGCAATTTCCGAAATGCTCGTGCCGAGTCTCCGGGGCATCGCAATCTGCCCTCGGTCAAACTCACATAGCTGACGCGCCTTCTCCATTCTACACACAGACAGCACTCTTACTGATACTACATGCACCGTGCGTGTGTCTGACTAGCAGTCATTCCTCGACACGTGACGCTGCTACCGTCTAGTTCAAATGGTTCAGATGGCTCTGAGCACTATGGGACTCAACATCCTAGGCCATCAGTCCCCTAGAACTTAGAACTACTTAAACCTAACTAACCTAAGGACATCACACACATCCATGCCCGAGGCAGGATTCGAACCTGCGACCGTAGCAGCCCCGCAGTTCCGGACTGCAGCGCTAGAACCGCACGGCCACCGCGGCCGGCTACCGTCTAGTTGTACGCTAATTAGCATGTACTTTGGTACGTGATAAAGTGTCTTATCTCTTGTACCGATCATGATATTGAAGCGGGTATGGTTATTTTTAAACAGATTGATGTATTCTTCCTTACGACATAAGAAACCGAATGAAAAGACGAGTGCAGTGATATAATGCTTGTTAACGATGAAGCTGCAACTCTTCGCAAAATAATTCGAGAAATGTTCAAAATGGTTCAAATGGCTCTGAGCACTATGCGACTTAACTTCTGAGGTCATCAGTCCCCTAGAACTTACAACTACTTAAACCTAACTAACCTAAGGACATCACACACATCCATGCCCGAGGCAGAATTCGAACCTGCGACCGTAGCGGTCGCTCGGTTCGAGACTGTAGCGCCTAGAACCGCATGGTCACTCCGGCCGTCCGAGAAACGTACTAAACTGGGAAAGCACTGTGGCCAGATCCAGCTATTGCGTTATAAACATCGCCAAGTGGAGCTGTCATGCGAGGCTTCATCGTTATACGCAGGAAGACAGGCCTGCGCTCTTAGCAAAAAACGTCATTTCCTACAAGACGTAGATGCAGGGTAAGTTATGATTTTTGTATACGAAACTACGGCATGTACTAGTTTCCAGCGAATCAGATGGGGCATTTCAAATGTGTGTACGTTTCCTGGCTTTTGTGGAAACAACCACAGTTTCGTCAGGCAATTTTCCATGTAGTCCCTCCACATTGCTGATTACCTGTCAGGGGTGAAACAGAATTTTCGGTCATTAATACTTCATAATAATAAGAAGCCCTATTCAAGAGAAAAAGAAACGATTTTATTAACTTTTGTACATTTGAAATAGAAAATTAGTCATACCTAACTTATCTTTGCCTGGAGACTCCTGAATGCTTCTTAAAGCAAACCATCTGCTGTCGGACAAATACGTCTATGAACAATACTTGTAATTAGATTTAAGTAAATTAAACAGATTATTCAGAATGACTGACGACATGTTACCCACAAAATAAATAATTTTAATAACGAAATGCAGTCTTACACTGTGCTCAAGTATGTGATCAGATTGTTTATCATCGACCGCAAGGCTCATTTGCAGTCGCCGTTCGAGAGTTAGATGAACAGGTGAAAGTACATTGGATGGTATGTCGTTGCATGCTATGGCGATTCGACGGCGCATACCGTCTTGCGTAGTTGGGGCTTCCTGATAAAATGCATCTCTCTTGTTCCCTATATAAAGAAATGCCAGCCATTGTACTGCAACATTCCGTCGTATGCAACGGCCTTTTCATTCAGTATTTGAGTTGCACCACGGGAGGAGTGAGCTGGGTTGCCGTCGTCTTCGAACCACATGTTCTGTCGCTTATCTAGTGGTACCTCTTCTAGAAGGACAGACCGAATGTTCGTAAGAAATCGTGGATACGTATTGCGATTTAACATCCCTGCCATGGAGTAAGATCCCACAGTGGAATTTTGTATGATGCCACATCAGAAGTCTACGCTTGACTGTCGTTGGAGTTGTACCAGACTTAGCCAGCGTGGATTTTCAGCTGCCTAATAGTGCATTACCGTTGTTCGTCAACGTTGCTCCGTCGATCAAGCGGACACTTTGGGGAACGTAGTATCGTTTCTGAAGCGATGCAGAGCAAACCAACTAAATTCTATACGACTTTCGAAATCAAGTCGCCCGAGTGCCTGATGCAGTGACAGGTGGTAAGGATGGAATTTATATCGATGCAAGATGCGAATGGCACTCCTCTGACAGATCCCACGTTGGCAGTATGTCTCGTGCCGCCATTTGTCGTATAAAAGTTACCGTGTAGAAACGATCTGCCGATAGACGACCAGAGCTTGTGCTGGTTCTGCAGTGAAACAAGTAAACAGTCGAAAGGCTTTTTTTAAAATTTATTTGCTTTCGGAACGTGCCCATACAGCCGTTTCAAAGTCGAAAGACTCGATACAACAAGGTAGCTAGCACGAACATGAAACTTCCTGGCAGATGAAAACTGTGTGCCGGACCGAGACTCGAACTCGGGACCTTTGCCTTTCGCGGGCAAGTGCTCTACCGACTGAGCTACCCAAGCACGACTCACGCGCCGTCTTCACACCTTCAATTCCGCCAGTACCTCGTCTCCTACCTTCCAAAGGCATAGGTCCCGAGTTCGAGTTTTGGTGCAGCACACAGTTTTAATCTGCCAGGAAGTATCATATCAGCGCACACTCCGATGTAGAGTGAAAATTTCATTCTAGTAGCATGAACATATTTACAACGCAGGTTCCGGCTGATTTGACTTTCAGTTTTCAAATATTTCCTGGGTCTTTTCCGAAGAGCTTCAACCACAAAAATAACCATTGTATCACGGTAGTCGCCTTTTCAGGCGCTTTCAGATGCCGCCAGAAAGAGTGTATCATTCTATTTAAGAAAGCCATATTTCTTTCAATATATCGATCGATGCAAGAGTTAAGACTCATTATCACATACCAAAGTGCAGGGTGGGGCAAATAAAAGTGGCCTGGAGAACAAAGTTCCAGGGTAGAACGAAACACAGAGGAAGAAAGGAAATACAGTATTAACCTAACTATAGCAGATGTTGAAAGTGACCACCATTCATCTCTTGGCATTTTTGGGCCCTGGTCAGCAAGTTGCTTAAGGCGGATCGAAGCTGGACTGCTGGAATTGCTGAAATCTCATTCTGCTCCAGTTCTTGAAGACTATGATGGTGGTTGGGATGCACCTTAGACTTGAGGGCTGCCCATACAAAGCATTCAGACACTGACTGATCAGGGGACCTGAGTGGCCAGCAAGGGCCGCGACCAGACTGACCTCTGCTGACAACTCTGCCAGGCGTGTAAATGTGCTCCGAGGAACAGGCGGTGGATCACGTGGGGGGCGTACACGTGGTACCCACGTCACGGTGTGTGGTTACATGCATATAGTCACGCCCAATCGTATCCATTCGTCAGGGCCACATTTATTTGCCCAATCCTGTACAGACCATTTCGTTTCGATACCTGGTTACTGTTCGCAAAATACAAGGGGTGTCACGTTTTGCATGGCTCATCCTGCATACGTATATCACATGTCTCATGTCAGTTCATTTCACGGGCGTAGCGCATCTACACAGGCTGTCCTTGAGGAATCATCAATATTCAGGGATATGACAGGAGTAATCATGCAAAGCCAAAAACTTCATATGGATGTATGGTTTCCGAGACAGAGCACATTTAATGTATACGTAAAATATAATGTACGTATAAAAGCTAGAACGATGCATTTCACAATGCAAGATGAAACCGGACTGCGCACCTCATCTTGCAGCCTACGAGATTCGGAATAGAGAGGCAGATTTCAACACGTCACTAAAACAATTCCCAAGGGCCTGAGAGAAAGAAGCTTGCACTGTACAGCCGACGTGTGTTCTACAGCCGACGGGTTGTATTGAATGCGGTGCTGCCAACTTAATCGATAGAAAAATCGCTTTGATCACCAGAAGCTCCTTGATTCTCATCCCCACAGTACGCCCAAACACCGAAACACCATGAGGCTGTAAGCATCTGCATTAAAATCTTGCCTTCTGTCTGGTGAGACGGCCTTGTTGGTGCAGCCATAGGCGTGGGTGATTTTGATCTGTATCGATGTGAGTCGTCTACCCTGGAGCCACTCATCCCAATTGGAGGCTCTCCCCACTGGAGCCACAACAAAGGCTACCTGACGTAGTAGCTGCTGTCTGGAGTCCCATTGCCCCATATTGGACAGGCACCCACTCTTCAGCACACATGAAGAGGTTACAACTGACGTATCTGCAGTGCAATCCCTATATCGTCAGGGGTCTTCAATCATGAGAGTATATGATGAGCCCCTCGATGGATTGGCTGCCAGTCTGTGTATCACGTGCAGACATAAATCCACGCAAATAGTAGATGCAGAAAGCAACATGGTCCTTCCCCAAATGGACCACACTTCTGTAAAATAAGGGAAAATGGAGGTCAAACCCTAAAAAGGGGACCGTAAGTAGTAAAGCCGAAAAGGTTGAGTGTAAAGTTGAGAGAAGAACTCAGACAGACAGGTGTCCTAGTGATAGCCTAGTAGTCAGTATAAAAGCTTGACGAAATAGAAGAATCCTTTCGGTCGCCACTTAACAACAGCCTAGATAAAACCACAGTTCTAGTCTAGCCCCAACACCGTGTGGTGACATACGCCATAAAACGGCTTTTGGAGTAGAGATGTAGATGTTAAAGTGACATGCAGATTAATATACTCCCGACCAGTACTCTTACTCTCGGGACATGCCGCGTTGCCTCCGACATACACCATGCAGGGTATTACAAAAAGGTACGGCCAAACTTTCAGGAAATATTCCTCACACACAAAGAAAGAAAATATGTTATGTGGACATGTGTCCGGAAACGCTTACTTTCCATGTTAGAGCTCATTTTATTACTTCTCTTCAAATCACATTAATTATGCAATGGAAACACACAGCAACAGAACGTACCAGCGTGACTTCAAACACTTTGTTACAGGAAATGTTCAAAATGTCCTCCGTTAGCGAGGATACATGCATCCACCCTGCGTCGCATGGAATTCCTGATGCGCTGATGCAGCCCTGGAGAATGGCGTATTGTATCACAGCCGTCCACAATACGAGCACGAAGATGGTTCAAATGGCTCTGAGCACTATGCGACTTAACTTCTGAGGTCATCAGTCGCCTAGAACTTAGAACTAATTAAACCTAACTAACCTAAGGACATCACACACATCCATACCCGAGGCAGGATTCGAACCTGCGACCGTAGCGGTCGCGCGGTTCCAGACTGTAGCGCCTAGAACCGCACGGCCACTCCGGCCGGCCGAGCACGAAGAGTCTCTACATTTGGTACAGGGGTTGCGTAGACAAGAGCTTTCAAATGCCCCCGTAAATGAAAGTCAAGAGGGTTGAGGTCAGGAGAGAGTGGAGGCCATGGAATTGGTCCGCCTCTACCAATCCATCGGTCACCGAATCTGTTGTTGAGAAGTGTACGAACACTTCGACTGAAATGTGCAGGAGCTCCATCGTGCATGAACCACATGTTGTGTCGTACTTGTAAAGGCACATGTTCTAGCAGTACAGGTAGAGTATCCCGTATGAAATCATGTCGGTGAATCGAGGAAGTACAGTACATACTGACGAAACTAAAATGAGCTCTAATGGAAATTAAGCGTTTCCGAACACGTGTCCACATAACATCTCTTCTTTATTTGTGTGTGAGGAATTTCCTGAAAGTTTGGCCGTACCTTTTTGTAACACCCTGTATAGTGTTTTGCGTAGAGTGTATGTAGATGTAGATGTAGAGCTGTCGGTCGAGAGCTCTAGGAGTTTGATCCGCCTGACTCGGCTGAAGTCCGGCGATGTTTTATTGAACTGTATCGCTGCGTGGCAATGCATCGTGCGGTGGATGGCGGCGGTCTTCTGCTCCGAGAAAGAATTTGGTTAGGGATTTTAGAGCGCCATAGTTTGCGGTGCGGCGCGTATCAGGGGTGCGGTGTGCAGATAACGGGGCTATTAATCTGTGGGGAGGCGCCAGGGCGAAGTGGCAAGCCGGCGAGGCGAGGCGGGCTCGTCTGCGCTCTCCGGGAAGAGTAATGTCCGAACGGCCGCCTGCGGGCAGCCGCGGCAGGGTAGGGGAAGGGAAGGGGGGGAGGGTGCCAGTGACATGGAGGGGTGGGGGTAGAGGCTGGCTGGAGGAGAGGGGAGTGGACGGCGGGCAGTGTCCTGGGAGCTGGACCTGGGGGTGGGGGTGGGGGGTAGCCGACGGCCGGCCTGGTCGATACTCCGCTGGCAGCTGGGTGGAGGGTGGAGAGGGGGGGAGAGGCGGGCAAGGCCGGGCCAGGCCTTCTTTATCAGCGTCTCCAGGGACCGGTTGGGGGGAGGGCGGCGGCGGCTGTCGTCTTGAGACAGAAGGGGCGGGAGCGGAGCAGCCACGGAGAGCGATAATGTGCGGGGGTGGGAGAGGGGGAAGGAGTGGGGGGGGGGGAGAGGAAAAAAGGCGCGGTCAGCGGCCGCCCAACTCCAGGCCGAGAGATCCCAGGGCGAGCTGAGGTCTACCAGGGACTCTGCCAGTGTGGATCACTCTACAAACACGACCGAACCACAAACAAACCTCGGAGAACACATGGGGACAAAACACGTGCCCTTAGCGCTAGGATTTCACCCGGTACAAGTCCCGCCCATTCACCCCCCCCCCCCCCCTCCATGCCTATCCATAGTTTGAGGCCCTCCCCTAAACAGCCGCCAGCTCCACGGAGTGGAAGCTACATCAAAGTTGTTATCGTTTCAGTCCAACACATGTTACACTCTGGTGAGGTTCAGGAATGATAAGAAATTTAAAATTTTCATCAACAAATTTTCATTAACTTATTCACTTATTATAGTACGTTTATTTGAGGGAGACAGCAGAGCAGAGTGCGAAAACAATGGTCTTGAATCTGTCATGTCTGTAGTAAAGCCACGTATGCAGTCGGCTAACTCTGCTGTCTAAAATCAACGTTGTATAGAAGTAAGTGAAAGTCGTTTTGTTTATGTAGGCCCTTATAGTAGCTCACGAAAACTAAAGAATATAAGAATGCCATAAAGTAGAAATGCCTAACGAAAGCAGTAGGCTATTTGCTTCTACACCATATTTCGTTAATATTTGCATGGGTAATGGGTGAATTTTAACTTTTAAATTATTCCAATGCCATACCTGCGCATTATAAACGAGGTTATAAAGAATAGGGGCTGTTTCTGTGTGATTAGTGTCCTACATGCTGTTGCAAACGTCTCAGGAAAACAATCTGTCGTTATTCTTTGTCCTGTCTGTTTTTAACAACAAGATTTATTAATTTCGTAAATTTCATTCACACCATTTATTAAAAATAATGATGATGTGTATGTTTGTCGCAGAGCAGTTGCGGAGGAAATAAATGCTGCAGTGTTTCACAGCTGTAAGACGTCCTTCATGCTCTGCTAGTTCTTCTTCCCCCACTCCACCCCCCAAAAAAATTTTTTTTCAGCAGAACTATTCAGTGAATAACACACAACACAGCTTGGATCGATCTAGCAAGAACAAAGTAATTTTGATGCCATCTGGAAGTATAGTGAACATTAGTGCTTGTTTCACAAATACTGTCTGAGTTCTGAAACTCAAGTGTCAATTATACTGAGGTTCCTCTTTCTCCAAGCAAAATATTCTTTGAGGGTAGATTTATCCTGTTGTAGCGTTGGGTGCTTTTTCTCACACAGAAGAATGTTTTGTCATAGGCTATTCATCTGAATACTGAGTTCTCGTATTTAAAGAATTCAGTACTGAATTTTTTTTCTCTTATATTTGCTGTGGAAGTACCTGGCACAGCTGAGGCCAGGTGTGCACGTTTTTTGTAACTTGTGTTTTAACTATATCGCAAAATTTAAGACCGAGCAAGATATTAATTTAAGATTCACTCCAAGTGCAACCGAACGCGGCAAACCACGTGGGTCAACTAAAACGATGCCCAGGCGCCGAACAAAGACTGGGAAAACCGGGGATGAGTGGGCTGGACTTGTTCCGGGTGAAATCCTAGCGCTAACGATTCCTGGACAAAACACCTGTAGAGCAACGGAGGAATATCCAAACCTGGTGGCAACACATTACAGAATGAAGACTGAGGTTTTATGGACATGTCGAAACACTCCCAACAATGGTGCTGAACGCAAAATTATGATATTAGTTGTATATACTTAGAATAAAAGGAAATAAGTGTCTGATTCTCTCACATGCAATTCCTGAACGTGGAGGCTATGTATGTGCGTGTAGATTGAGCATAACTAGATTCCTCTATGTGACATTGTAAATAAGGTTTCAAATTACATGTGAATAATAAAACAATATGAATATTAACATATAGCAATACAATTATATCTTACAGGCTGTTAATCATAACTGATACCAAAATTATCCCCAACACAAATGAAATTACAGAAATATTCAGATAGCTGAAGGTTATACATGATCAATTCCTCTATACAAGGTTTTATTTGCGGCAGTAGATTACAAAAACAGAAAAACAATGTTAATATATCATAAAAGCTAGAAGACTATATTAAACAAATCAAAAATAAGTTACATAGAAGTCCAAACTGTGATAATTCAAGTGTAATATTGCTTAAATTGATTACAATTAAACCCAGTATATGTGGCAAGACAAGGTTGTGAGCCAGGAAGGGGAATCTGCATGAATGTCCAATGAAATCTCTGATACTCTGTGAGACAAAACTGGGAGCCTACAGTATATGTCGAATGAACTACATCATCAGTTGTGTGACACAATCATTGTGAGTTAGGCCCATCTACATCCATATAGTATTGATCAATATCAATTTCGCAGCCCTTCTACACCTTCTGTCAAAATTAATCACTGTCTGTTCTGGTGTCTGTGTCAGTGTCAGAGCTTGTATCTTCCCAAGTAATGTGTTGAGGTTCTGTTACCGTCTTGTTCTGGCAGTAGGATGTTGATTTTTGTATATGTCAAGCAGTGTCGTTGACACTGAGTCAGCCAGACTATTTACGGTGTTCCATTTATCTGGGTCTCGAAGAACCGCACTGACCTCGTCATCTCTTATAGCAGGTAGTTGCATAGTGTTGTATCCAAGGACCCAACCAACCAACTCGCGCACGCGCGCCCTGACCGTGACATCGCTGGCCACAGTTCCTGTCGCGGCCGTCGGCGTCTCAGCGCGTTACCGCCGACGGAAGAGGTCGCGCCATGGCTGAGCTCTGGTCCGCAGTGCCCTCTGCCTTTTGCATATAAGAAAGAGCGCTGGCCCCGAGACGGACAGTCTATTGTCGATTGTCTATTGCTAGCCTTTCGTGGAGATTATAGCGGAGCCATTGCAGTGTGATATTTGCTATTGTATTCGACTAGGCTCAGTACACGAATTACTCTTGGATATTACTTGGACTTGGTGCACGTTTCGTCAGAAATAAAGATAATTTATCTCTTCATTCTAGCTGGCGCAATTCTTGTCATTAATTATTTTTCGGCCAACAGACATAGCTACATCCTGGTCACTACCCACGCTTTATACAATTTGTGGTGGCTGCCCCAAAAGTACCGCCGAGGACCTTGGGTTTGGGAGCCATCACTAAATATAGGAAAATCAAAGAATACACCCTTGATCCAACCAGATAAAAAGGAACACGAAAGAACCGAAAAAAAGAAAAAGAGGGAACCAAGTGAACTAAAAACAGAAAAATAACGCACCTCCTCGCAAAACCAGAAAAACGAAGCTGAAAGCTCTGCATAATCCAACAGCGTCGAGACCCAAATGATAATGCTAATAATATCAGTTACACCCCTTACAGACTGTAGAAGGATTTTCAAAATTATGATAAGAAATGAGCAACTTCTCCACGGAATCGAAAAACAAACAAATATGTGGAACACTCTGACAAAGGAGAACGCACAGGACGTGTGTTACGACGTCTGGGAATGACTTGCGTGATACTGTGTGGGACTATAGAGGGTAAATGTTTTTGGGGAGGCGGGAGAGGACAGAGATCACAAAATATTCTACAAATAACTGAGGACATTAGATGAAATACTGCTCTGACATAACCAGGTTGCGCACTGCAGAAGAAGTTAGGACAGACTGCATCAAAGCAATCAGATGACTGATGACCCAAAAAGAGATGGGGTACATTGTCACGATTGTGGCTGTTAGAGTGAAGAAAAATATATTAATATGCATCAGTCACAGTAATATCTAGATCTCGACTCCAAAAGCCGTTTTATGGCGTATGTCACCACATGGTGTTGGGGCTAGACTAGAACTGTGGTTATATCTTGACTGTTGTTAAGAGGCGACTGAAAGGATTCTTCTGTTTCGTCAAGCTTTTATACTGACAACTGTCTTAGTTCTTCTCTCAACTTTTCACTCAACCTTTTCGGCTTTACTACTTAGGGTCCCCTTTTTAGGGTTAGACCATTTTTCTTATTTTACAAGAGTGTGCCCCATTTGCGGAAGGACACTGTTGCTTTCTTCATCTACTATTTGAGTGGATATATGTCTGCACGTGATACACAGACTGGCAGCCAATCCATCGAGGGGCTCATCTTGTACTCTCATGATTGAAGGCCCTTGACGATATACGGATTGCACTGCAGATACGTCAGTTGTAACCTCATCATGTGTGCTGAAGAGTAGGTG
The DNA here is from genome assembly GCF_023898315.1 of Schistocerca nitens. NCBI lineage: Eukaryota > Metazoa > Arthropoda > Insecta > Orthoptera > Acrididae > Schistocerca > Schistocerca nitens. The sequence goes on along the minus strand of NC_064623.1, from coordinate 140,002,282 downwards.
CCTGTCCAATATGGGGCAATGGGACTCCAGACAGCAGCTACTATGTCAGGTAGCCTTTGTTGTGGCAGGGACGTGGACCAGGACGTCAAACGGGCCGACTTGGAGCAGGAGAGGCACCACAGGACATTTCAATTTCCAGTGTCATAAAACTTTGTCAGCATGACCAGGAAGGATTCATGATTCACAGTCATTGCAGTGGAAGTTCGAAAACATAACGAACAAATTTTTTTTACTTGTGAAATTTCATCATTTTTTCACTTACTAATGGCTGCATTTGTTGCTATACGTACACTTTTCTTCATAAGTTAGAGAGATTGTTCGATGAATTTTGCACAGCATACATACCATACTTACAGGTGTATGAAACTCTAGAATTTATTTAGTTTATGAGAAAATGAATGAGCTGTTGTATTTTAAACTTCATGTTTTGAAGAAACACAAATTTTGTAATTAATTACCTCAATTTTTACCACAGTTTTTAATAGATTTATTTGTAACAGTATAGACTGTGGAAATTGAAAAGTCCTGTGGTGCCTCTCCTGATCCAAGCGGCCCGTTTGACGTCCTACTCCCCTTACAAGGATACTGTTTATTAATCCCGATGTAGTCACATAGCTTTAAGTAACTAAGTGATACAGCCAAAAATTACTTGTCACGAGTTCAGATTGTCAAAAGAAAGAAGGCATTAACGTGTAACAAAATTAAGAAAGAAATAATGTGCAGTAAATCCAGAGAGACGCGATTTGCTTTAAAAGAATAGTTAGTAGTAATTTAAACGGGTAGCTATCATAATCGGATATGTCATCCGTAACGCCCCCCCCCCCCTCTCCTTTAGACAGAAACACATTTATGCAGAAGACGATTGTGATTACAGTAAAGACCAAAGTTAGCAGGTGAACTGCTTTTGGGCTCTTTTTTTGTCTAAATTGTAAGAGATACCGTAGTCATAACTGCAAATTATGGCAGGTAAAGACTTGTCGCAGCTGCAGAATGCGTCATAACCAAGACCCTAGTGATATAAACTCTGTATGCGGAGTGATTCACAAGTAAGGGAGGCTGTTTTACTGTCTCCACAGTAGCGTCTTCAATTTGTAAGGAATTTCACTGCGATGTGACGTGCAGTGGACGTTTCACTTGTCTGAAACTTATCGCATTCTTTGACGTCCACATATAATGCTCGTGCATATTTGTTATTGTATATCCTGTGCTTTGAATAGTAAAGTAGATTATCAGAAAAGAACGCACGCTTTTCTCTCTATGTTTCCAAATTTCTTATATTACATGACCTAGGTGTCAGATTACAAGACCAATTTCTAGTTCACTGATTCAGTTGTGTTCGTATATTTCGATATACCATGAAAATGAAATAACCTAAAACCACCAATAACATTAATTAACAATATACACCGAAGATATAAAGTCATAGTCTGTACGCCGATGGTGTAATGTATCATGGCTTACCCGTTAAATATAGTGTTCTCACTACACAATATCTATCATAGAATATATCAGAGTCGACACTCACAAGGGGAGGCCGCCAATTGTGAAATTCCGATTCGATTCATACTGCGCATAATAAAAGCTCATGGCCAGAGGTGTAATGTGACAAAGCACCAAGATGCACTTCTCAGCCGTTGTCGAGAAAATCGACAGTTAAAAGAAACCGTTGCGGTGAAATACTCTCTACGATTAATAATTTTTACAGCGTCGTGGCGCAGCGGTAAGCGCTCGGGTTCGTAATCCGAAGGTCGGCGGATCAAATCTCGCGCCATGCAACTTTTTTTTATTATTAATTTTTTGTAATTCAAATGTATATATATATATATATATATATATATATATATATATATATATATATATATATATATATATACACAAACTATTAATGAATTGCTTATGCATGTTGGTGAAGGCGGATCGCTCTCCAATTGTACCGCCTCCATTTTTCCGTTTGTTTAACAGGGTGTACCAAAGCTCTCAGTCCATACTGATTTTCGACGATGTTATAAGTTGCGCTAGGGACCGCATCTACCTTCTTTCGAAGTCAGCAGGCAACTACGCTGTTATGCGGCGGCTCGTTTCGGCCCATTCAACATCTGTCGTTCAAGTGTAACGAGCGAGTAACGGAGTTTATATTTCATACCTGGCACAGCAAATTTGTGTTCGTGGGGTCTCTATTCCAATTCGAACGTTTGACTTACGCTATACGTATTCGTTTCGGAATATCGTTTCTACGTCTTCCGTTATCTATACGTGGTTAACATTATGAAGACAATAACATTTGTGAAATACAACTTTGTTTGCGGAAAACATAATGATGTTCGAAGTCGCCAGTTTTTCCGCGACAAACGACTTTCAACAACTTATTATATGCATAATTGTTGCAACTGTTTGCCGGGAATTATATATATATATATATATATATATATATATATATATATATATATATATATATATTTGAATTACAAAAATCAAATACTAAAAGAAAAAAAAAGTTGCATGGCGCGAGATTTGATCCGGTGATCTTCGGATTACGAGCCCAGCGCTTACCGCTGCGCCACGACGCTGTGGAAAATTATTAATCGTAGAGAGTATTTCACCGCAACGGTTTCTTTTAACTGTCGATTTCGATTTTCTCGACAACGGCTGAGAAGTGCGTCTTGGTGCTTTGCCACATTACACCTCTGGACATGAGCTTTTATTATGCGCAGTATGAATCGAATCTGAATTTCACAATTCGCGTCCTCCCCTTGTCAGTGCGACGGGCGAACAACTAGTAATAACGCAAAACTTTTTTTTTTTCTGAAAGCAGGTTGACTTTAATCAGGACTTCAGTACACCATATTACTTCCCATTCTTTTGGCTACAAAACCCAGTTTTTCAACATAATCTCCGTTCAATGCGACGACGTTACACCACGTTACTGGGAGGACTTTTATGCCTGCACGGTACTACTGTACTGGTCGAAGTAGGAGCTGTTCCGGCGTGACGTCAAGAGCCGGCACGTCGGCCCGGAAAGGTACACCAGGCTGTTAGATGACGTCAGCCAGTAGAACGCTCACTAGGACGGCACCACGATAGGAGCGGCACCAATACGAAGAGAATATAATCGCCGCTCCAGATAGCCTCGGCCACACGGAAGAAGACGGGGCACTAGAGACGAGCCGTTATCCTAACTCTTTAGTCGTGACTTATGTTTTTCTTGCATGGAAATTGTGTATATCGAAGGACACTGATTGTTTGCATGTTGCGACAGCACGTTGTATATAGGCAAAGTTGAGAGGTGGCATGAGCCCCGTCATATTTCTATCTTACTCTGAGTAATTCGATTTTCCTCTCTAATTGCATGCGGTGAAAAGTTGCCATTCCTTCACAAGCGGACTTCCCACGCAGCGTCTCTCGTCACCTGGGTGGCCCAGTGACAGGCGGGTACTGCTGATCTTGAAAGGGTTAAGCTGACGGGTGTGAGCGAGTCGAGTGGATGCTTTCCAGACGCCGACATTGTCATAAGAGCGGGGGCGACACGCCCACAGGGGTCTGACGGAGCGGCTGGGCTAGAGATTCCGTTACTTCGCAGAAACTTAGTGAAAACACTTTCTGGCGGGCTACCAGCGAGGCGTGGGAATGACTTGTGTTCCCAGGCAGTCTTGGCGGGCAAATTCCCGCGTTTTCTGCAAAAATCATATCTGTGATTGGTGTGCTCAGGGAGCCCGTGACGTAGCAAAATCGGCGCAAAAATTGGCGCCAAGTATCTCCTTTGGTGGAATAGTAGTGCGTCGGCAATAGAGTGGAATTTTCCGCCTGTTTTCGAGTTGCTGATTGGAACGTTTAACCACGGCCACTGTCGTGGGGGTGGGAATGTTCTTTGTTCGGCTAGTACGGGTGCTCTTGAGAGAGTCGGCTCACGCCTTTCAGTCAGAGTAGGTTACAAGGCTGAGCTCTGGCTGCAAGATCAAGGTGTAGTTTCTTTTTTAAGGAGAAAGGTTCAAGGACACATACTTTATTTAATGTTCATAGTAATAATAAATAATAATAAACAATATCAACAACTTCTATTTCATAACAATTTCCGGATCCTTTGATCCAAAGACAAACACCCTGTTGTTCATTTATTTTGCGATGATTCCGAGTCCTCAAAACAAAAGCCATGTTACTAGTAAAATAAGATGTTCCCATGTACCTATTGAACACCTCACAAACTTGAAATGTACGAAAAGCAATAACATCTCTGTTATTAAAAGCCTCTAATCCAGAAACAACTTTAACGGTACTACCATCGTACCATACAATAGCAACAGTTGGCTGTCTAATATACTTTCATTTAATTATAACTGTTTGACGAAGTTGCTGAAGTTTCGACTTCAACGTAACTTTCCGAGTACACAATTGTTGAGGATTACCCAAGATCCATAAGAACAACGTTCCACTGAGACCGATCGTAAGCGCTCCTGGATCACCGACATATAAACTGGCAAAACACTTGGCCTCTCTGCTCCAGCCACACGTGTGGAAGACCGACACATACATTAAGGACTCAGGACATTTCATTGAGAAGCTGAAGAAACTGAAACTTGCACCAAACGACATCCTGGTCAGCTTTGATGTTGTTTCGTTATTTACGAAAGTGCCACTCAGTGACGCTCTGGAGCACATCGGTTCCATTTTTCCGCTAGACATCAGGAAGCTCTTCCATGCATGTCTCACCACGAGCTATTTCACGTGGAATGGCGATTTCTACGAACAGCTGGAAGGCGTCGCCATGGGTAGTCCTCTCAGTCCAGTGGTGGCCAACTTCTTCATGGAACAATTCGAAGCACAGGCACTGGACTCGGCGACTTGCAAACCTAAGGTGTGGTACAGGTACGTCGATGATACTTTCGTGGTGTGGAGCCATGGTGAAGAACAGCTCAGTGACTTCCTAAGACACTTGAACAGCCTCCATGCCAACATAACATTTACCATGGAAGTAGAAAAGGACAAGAAACTGCCATTTCTAGATGTTCTGGTCACAAGGGACGGCGAAGATCTGGGACACAGCGTGTATCGAAAACCGACTCACACTGACCGATACCTGCACAAACTGTCAAACCACCACTCGAGCCAGAAAAGGGGCATGATTAGTACGCTCGTAACGAGAGCAGGACGAATATGTGAGCCGCAACACCTCAAACGAGAAATGCAACACCTGGAAACTGTTCTGAGGAGCAATGGTTACTCCACAAATTATATTAGAAGTGTAACAGAGCCCAACCCTCGGCGAAGTAAGGAACCGGAAAAAGAATTGTCGGGTACGGCCTTTCTGCCATACATTCCCAGAGTGACGGACAGAATCGGCCGTATATTGCGCAAACATGGCGTAAAGACGATTTTCAAACCGACAAGGAAGATCAAAGAGTGTCTTAGATCGGCGAAGGAGAAAAGAGACCCATTTGCAATGTCGGGAATATACCGCATACCATGCACATGCGGAAAAGTTTATGTCGGAATGACTGGACGATCCATTAACACCAGGATCAAAGAGCATAAGCGACATTGCAGGTTGGGGCAGGTGGAGAAATCGGCCGTGGCAGAGCACGCACTGAATGAGACCGACCATGTAATAAAATTCGCCGACACGGAAGTTCTGGCTGTAGAGAAGCACTATCACACGCGCTTGTTCAGAGAAGCTGTAGAAATACAAAAACACGCGAACAGTTTGAACAAGAAAGAGGAAAGCCTTAAGGTCAACGGATCCTGGCTTCCCGTACTGCAGCGAACGACCGTCGCAGGTAGCAAGAGGAGAACCGCACCGGAAATGACCGCAGAGAAGCCCTCGGACGTTGGCGCGCCAGGTACATATAGCCTGCGCCCGCGAGCTCGGCTCCAGTTCACCACCGGCAATGGAGGGTGAAGCTTTGACAATGCCAGCCACTCGTGCTGGCGAAACGTCAGAAAAATCATTAGATGAACGTCGGCCGAAGAACCCGAGACAGAAGCCAATAGGCAGTTTGTTTCCGAGTACAGTTGGCAATTGAGCGTTCTGCGTACAAGCGGCGTATGTTGTCCGTCTTGAGCAGTTTTGGCTAAAGCTGACTGTATCGGAGTTACTGTGTGGCTTCGCTATTTAAAATCAATCACTGTACCGTCGGTGATTGTGTGGCGAGCCTTCTTCCTCTCCCTCAAAGGCGCATTTGTATAGATAGGAAGTCTTTAGTCTGGAACAACCAGACTAGCATAATTTGTTTCGGGCTATACTCGCGGCATTATCATCACAGCTTGGTAATGTATGTCCGCAGCACCGGCAGACTAGGGAATTTTGCTCTGTGATAATCAGAGCTCAGCAGAGCGCGTGTGTTCCCGTTTTTTCTTACGTGGTTCTGTCTTGGGTGTTCATTGTCTGAGTTCTCACTACTGTAACAGCAATTAATGTTGGGTTGGCTGGGTGTTTCTCTTAAGATTTGAGTTGCAAGGAATTGGCTCCACATACCACTTGATCATAAACGTCACTAGCTAGTTTACGGACAACTTCACCTTCACAGCATTTATTTGAGTATCCAATTTGACGTATTGTAAATGTGGTGTCACTGCCAGACACCACACTTGCTAGGTGGTAGCTTAAATCGGCCGCGGTCCATTAGTACATGTCGGACCCGCGTGTCGCCACTGTGTGATCGCAGACCGAGCGCCACTACACGGCAGGTCTCGAGAGACGTACGAGAACTCGCCCCAGTTGTACGACGACGTTGCTAGCGACTATACGGACGAAGCCATTTCTCTCATTTGCCGAGAGACAGTTAGAATAGCCTTCAGCTAAGTTAATGGCTACGACTTAGCAAGGCGCCATTAGCCTTAAATAGCTTGTATATAAAGAGTCACTTGTATCGCCACAATCTCCAGATGTCTCATCAAGAACGATGTATACAAGGATGTATTAAAAGTTAAGTATATTCCAAAGATACGTATTTTCTTTATCACATTCATTAAGTCTCCTGTTTCCGACCTCACTCCATCCTTCGTGAGTTAGCGCGTGCATCTTGGCCGCCTCTTTCAATTAGTGTGCGTAGTGTTGGCAAGTCTGCCGACACAACAGTAAATGTTTCATGTGTTGTGTTTATTATTTCGACTTTAGTCATAATAAATCAAATTGTTATTTTGGACAGAACTTTCAGTCTGTAGATCGGTAGAGCAACCCCTTCAATTCTCACCACGTTAATGGAACTTGTTTATCAAATTAATTTCTATCAAATTAAATTATTGCAGGTGGCAAACTCTTTTCTACTCCATTTTCAGGGTCGATTAGAGTCAGTTCGCGTTTCTTCTTAATCCATATGCAACAGCAGAAGTCGGAGTTAGAAAATGGGCTTAGAGCATCGTTTCCATATGAAGATTCTAGAAGAATTTAGTGTTAAATACACTGCTAGCTTCGGCACCTCGCAAAGTTAAGTATTGTCAATTCGGTCGGGCACACAGTTTTAATCTGCCAGGAAGTTTCATATCAGCGCACACTCCGCTGCAGAGTGAAAATCTCATTCTGGAAACATCCCCCAGGCTGTGGCTCAGCCATGTCTCCGCTATATCCTTTCTTTCAGGAGTGCTAGTTCTGAAAGGTTCGCAGGAGAGCTTCTGTAAAGTTTGGAAGGTAGGAGACGAGATACTGGCAGAAGTAAAGCTGTGAGTACCGGGCGTGAGTCGTGTTTCGGTAGCTCAGATGGTAGAGCACTTGCCCGCGAAAGGCAAAGGTCCCGAGTTCGAGTCTCGGTCGGGCACACAGTTTTAATCTGCCAGGAAGTTTCATTGTCAATTCAGTTTACTCCATTAATAAGATTTGCATGAATGTTGTCTAGCTATCCGAGAAAGCAGCTTCCTAGGCACCCTATATTACACGAGTGTGCAGGATCGCACGGGACCCAACGCTTTGCATCAGTAACCTGCATAACGTCCCCATCAACCACACACTGTTTCCCGCGGATTGCGTGCTTTATTGGGCCAAACAGATGACCCGCCAGAAGGTGCAAGATCCGGCCTGTAGGATCGATGAGGAAGACGAAGTTATGTGAACTCCTCTACGGTACGCCGATTTGTGTAGGGACCTTGCGTCGTCATGGAGAAGGAGAAGTTCGTTTGCATTTTTGTGACGATGAACACGCTGCATCAGTTTCCTGAGGGCAGCACAATACACTTCAGAACTGACCGTTGCACGTGAGTGAGGACGTTAAATGTGATAACCCCTTCAGAGTCCCAGAAGACCGTCGCGAAGAGTTCACCGGGTGAGGTGACGGCTTTGAACGTTTTCTTCAGAGGAGAGGCGGCGTGGCGCCACTCCTTGTACTGCTTTGTTCTTTCTGGTTTGAAGTGATGGATCTATGTTCCGTCACATGTGACGATATTCGACAAAACATTATCACGATCAGTCTCGTAACGCGTAAGTAACTCCGCGCAGACAGTCGTCTGTTGCTCTTTATGGTCTTGCGTCAGAGGGCGAGGAACGTAGCGAGCACACACCTCAGAGTACCTCAACGTGTGAACGAGTATGTCAACACTGCCAACAGAGATGTCCTGTTAAGCGGCGAGGTGTTTGAGTGTGATCCGTCGATCACCTCGAATGAGAGTGTCCGCACGTTCCAACACTGCAGGAGTTGAAGCCGTGTGCGACTGGGCGGTACGCGGGAGATCGGACAGATCTGTCGACCTTGTTGCGATGGTGGGAGAAGCCTCGCCCAACGACTCACCGCGCTTTTGTTCTGCTTGGAACGCACCTCTGTTAAAAACCCCATCTTACAGGCCACGTATAGCGCTGCCACCTATGGTAACTTCATGAAACTATAGTTCAGAAGCGTGAATATTCCACGATGTTCCACAATAAATTCCGCATTTTCAACTTAAATTGGCCGTGAAAAAAAATTGTTGCATTACTTATTGAACGCTCCTCGTAATTTTGAAGATGGACTTAATGACTTTTGTAGAGAGACGTGTAGAGTGTAAAAACTGTAGAGGAAGACAGATGTTTGGATACATCCAGAAAATAATTGTGGACGTACAGGGTGTTTCAAAAATGACCGGTATATTTGAAACGGCAATAAAAACTAAACGAGCAGCGATAGAAATACACCGTTTGTTGCAATATGCTTGGGACAACAGTACATTTTCAGGCAGACAAACTTTCGAAATTACAGTAGTTACAATTTTCAACAACAGATGGCGCTGCGGTCTGGGAAACTCTATAGTACGATATTTTCCACATATCCACCATGCGTAGCAATAATATGGCGTAGTCTCTGAATGAAATTACCCGAAACCTTTGACAACGTGTCTGGCGGAATGGCTTCACATGCAGATGAGATGTACTGCTTCAGCTGTTCAATTGTTTCTGGATTCTGGCGGAACACCTGGTCTTTCAAGTGTCCCCACAGAAAGAAGTCACAGGGGTTCATGTCTGGCGAATAGGGAGGCCAATCCACGCCGCCTCCTGTATGTTTCGGATAGCCCAAAGCAATCACACGATCATCGAAATATTCATTCAGGAAATTAAAGACGTCGGCCGTGCGATGTGGCCGGGCACCATCTTGCATAAACCACGAGGTGTTCGCAGTGTCGTCTAAGGCAGTTTGTACCGCCACAAATTCACGAAGAATGTCCAGGTAGCGTGATGCAGTAATCGTTTCGGATCTGAAAAATGGGCCAATGATTCCTTTGGAAGACATGGCGGCCCAGACCAGTACTTTTTGAGGATGCAGGGACGATGGGACTGCAACATGGGGCTTTTCGGTTCCCCATATGCGCCAGTTCTGTTTATTGACGAAGCCGTCCAGGTAAAAATAAGCTTCGTCAGTAAACCAAATGCTGCCCACATGCATATCGCCGTCATCAATCCTGTGCACTATATCGTTAGCGAATGTCTCTCGTGCAGCAATGGTAGCGGCGCTGAGGGGTTGCCGGGTTTGAATTTTGTATGGATAGAGGTGTAAACTCTGGCGCATGAGACGATACGTGGACGTTGGCGTCATTTGGACCGCAGCTGCAACACGGCGAACGGAAAGCCGCGGCCGCTGTTGGATCACCTGCTGCACTAGCTGCGCGTTGCCCTCTGTGGTTGCCGTACGCGGTCGCCCTACCTTTCCAGCACGTTCATCCGTCACGTTCCCAGTCCATTGAAATTTTTCAAACAGATCCTTTATTGTATCGCTTTTCGGTCTTTTGGTACATTAAACCTCCGTTGAAAACTTCGTCTTGTTGCAACAACACTGTGTTCTAGGCGGTGGAATTCCAACACCAGAAAAATCCTCTGTTCTAAGGAATAAACCATGTTGTCTACAGCACACTTGCACGTTGTGAACAGCACACGCTTACAGCAGAAGACGTACAGAATGGCGCACCCACAGACTGCGTTGTCTTCTATATCTTTCACATTACTTGCAGCGCCATCTGTTGTTGAAAATTGTAACTACTGTAATTTCGAAAGTTTGTCCGCCTGAAAATGTACTGTTGTCCCAAGCATATTGCAACAAACGGTGTATTTCTATCGCTGCTCGTTTAGTTTTTATTGCCGTTTCAAATATACCGGTCATTTTTTAAACACCCTGTAGGTTGCTAGTCTGAAATGAAAGGGTTGGCACACGAGAGGAATTCGTGGCTGATCGTTTGACTGATGACTCAAAAAGTTGCGGTGAATATGGATTGTGTCCCCCGTTCGCCTTTATGACGGACTTCTGTAGGAGAACGGCAGTCCATTATTCCTCAAGACCAGAAGCTGGAGAAGACAGTGAACACTGGGGTCTGGAGTGCTGCTCTGGCTTAACCCAAATGTGTTCCATTGTGTTCAGTTCGGGACTTTGGGCGGACCAGTTCATTTCAGGAACGTCGGCCGTCCCTCGTTATTGCCTCTCTCTCTCTCTCTCTCTCTCTCTCTCTCTTTCTCACACACACACACAGGCTTAGGACAGAATGCATTGTCCTGCTGATACAGTCATTGCCTCCGTACTGTTCCTCTCCTGTACACAGTAGAGCTGTGAAATCTGTTCATATGCTTCCGCATTTAGCGTTTTCTCAAGCGCAATGAGGGAACCCAACGGCAGCCACGAATAACATCCTCGCATCCCAACACCAGCTCCGTCCTACCTCACTGTTGACGCTGCACGTAATGGCAGCTAGTGTCCTCCGAGCATACGCCAAGTCCTAAGCCTTCGGTCTGATTTCTACAGGGCACAGCATGATTCATCACTCGTTCCCGGTCATCGACTGTCTAGTGACGTCACTCTTTGGTCAACCTGGAGCGTCGCTTAGCCCTGATTACAGAAATGCGTGGCTTATGAGGCGCTGCTCGACCGTCCTCCCCCACTCTTGTTAACCCCGTTCCCTCTGCAACGCTCCGTGTGTACATGATATGTGTCTGGTCTTGGTTTATGCGTGGGTCTGGCTTCGCGTTCCCACTTTACAGTCACACCACCAACAGTCGACGTGGGCAGCTCTGGAATGGCTGAAGTGTCGCATGTGGTATTACTGCTCGGGTGACATCTGGTGACTAGTCCGACTTTCAACTTACTGAGCCCTCCAACCAATTCTGCTGTTTCTGTCCGTCTGTCGCCAACGCAGTATTCCCCGCTTCCTTTTACACTGCCTCTCGTTACTTCTACAGGTCAGTTCCACATTTCATTGATGCATTTCAGATGCATTTGTTCAGAAAGTATAGTGTACTCAGTAATTTTTTTGTTCCTATTGGGCACATTTCTGCAACTGCTGTTGTCAGTTTTCCCGAAAAAGCGCATACCTCATGTGCTCGGTTGCTAGATGGGTATGTGCGGCTACAAAACGAGAATATAAATCGCTCATAGGACTTTTTTTATGACTCGAATCGCTTATTTTACCTCCAGTAATTTTTTTAATGCTATAAATGTCGTGTTTCGGAGCATATGTTGAAGTGTGCGTGTGTGTGTGTGTGTGTGTGTGTGTGTGTGTGTGTGTGTCTCCCTGTAACTGACTGGGTAAAGCAAATGTAGAGCAAAACCAAAATTTCGACTATTTTTATTGCCGCTCTCTTCAGGGCGAACAAACTCCCCAAAGGATTTCATTGTTATTTTTTATCTAAACAGATCAAGAATTAGTACAGTAGTTGTGGAAATTTTGGAAATTTGTGGTAAGCTTCTACGAGACCAAACTGCTGAGGTCATCGGTCCCTAGACTTACACACTACTTAATCTAACTTAAACTAACTTACGCTCAGGACAACACAAACACACACACACACACACACACATGGCCGAGGCACGACTCGAACCTCCGACGGGGGAAGCCGCACGAACCGTTACAGCCGGCCGCGGTGGTCAGGCGGTTCTAGGCGCTCAGTCCGGAACCGCGAGACTGCCACGGTCGCAGGTTCGAATCCTGCCTCGGGCATGGATGTGTGTGATGTCCTTAGGTTGGTTAGGTTTAAGTAGTTCTACGTTCTAGGGGACTCATGACCACAGATGTTAAGTCCCATAGGGCTCAGAGCCATTTTCGAACCGTGACAAGACGCCCAAGACCGCGCGGCTACAGTAGCTGTATTCAACTTCACTAATACTACCAATATTGCACAAACAACAGAGAATTCTCATATGTAAGAGACTTTAATTACAGGACGTGCCGCTGCATGGTGTACCGCTTCGCCACGTCAACAGCGATAGCTTTGTCACTTCTTTCCCCTTCTTGCAATTGCTGTGTTAAAGCGTATGTACCGAAATTCCTCAAAACCGCAATAGATCGATACTTCTAATCTCTAGGTTCACAATTAGTATATGACAAATCAAGAAGTCGTATATACGCTGAAAAAAATTAGAAACAAGCACGTCAAGTTACCTGGAAAATGGGCCAACTTCGCAAACTGTGTTAAAAGAAGACCAAATTTTAGAAAAACGACAGAAGACAGTATTTAAATTATACTCTCATTTAACTGGAAATTTGTACTTCGTACACTTTGGACGTCAAATAAACCTCTAATTCTTTCACGAGAAGAGCCATATTTTCCTTCGAGTTCGTTGCAACGAGTATGATCTCTCAACAGGATCAATTACGAGAACCTTGTGTAAAGTAATGCCTCCGGAATGTTTATCCTCTTCTCTCAATAGTAATATTACATGTCATGCATATTGGTCGATATTCCCACTTCACTGATGTTAATTTGCACGCCTCTGCCACTAGGGGGCCCGGAACAGTATCGTGTAACGTGGCGGTGTGTAACGGAACTAAGTGAGTGGGCGTGAAACAGGCTGCAGTAATCGGGTTTCTAACCGCAGATTCGCACATGGAACATCGTCTCCGCCTGCACGACAATGCCACGTTACACTGGAGCGCTGCGACATTTGCAACAATCGTACGCCTTGGGTTCGCTGTTATCGATCGCACTCCATACGGTACCGAAATGGCTCCATTCATTGTCATCTGTTTCCAAAATTTGAAGAACACCTCCGAGGACTACACTTTGATAGTGATGAAACTGCGCGAGGAGAAGTGAGGATGTGACTCCGTCAACAAAGTGAAACATATCACGTGACGGATCGACAAAATTGTCTCCCGCTGTGAGAATTGCGTTCACCGCCAGGGTGACTACGTTGAGAAATAAATATATAGACGTGAAGAACAAAGACGTAGAATGTTAATAAAGTATATTTTACTTACGAAGGTTTAAGAGTTTCCCCATAAAAAATTCGGAGGCATTACATTTCAGCACGACCTCACACATGTCTTCCACATTGAGTACATCAACCTCAGGCGTTTTTAAACTGAAAACTTTTATCTGTCAGCTGTTCGACGATATGAAAGTTTGAAAACTTCATCTCCGTGGAGTCGGCCCTCCTGTTCCTCATCATTGTTCAAAGCTGTCTGTGTTTTTGAATCGAGGCACTTCATTTTTAATATTCCTAATCGATACATTATAACTTCCAGCTGTTTTCCCACTGCTCTTTTCCTTACTAATGACTGTAGGAGACTTCACGTTACAGAGCGATATCGTTATTTTGGTGACTGCAGCCTCAAAACTTGGTCCAAACGTGTTGTGCCATTTTAGCAACAAGCGAAGCAAAAGTAAAAACGCGCTATCTTAAAGCAAGTAAGGAAGAAGTTGAGAAAATTACGAAATTGTAGGTTGGCAAACTTGCTCCGTTCCCACCAGGCTTCCTGGCCTAACATTGCTAAGTGTATTATTGAAACCTGGAAGACAATACTACGTTACACTAGAGAAAACAAGCAGTTTTTACTCTGCGACTAATTGAGCAGGGCGAGTCACTGTTGTGGACTACCACAACTTCATCTGCTGCAAGATGAAAGCAAAAATAACGATAAAGGCCTATATATACTTGATGATGTCGAAAGCTCCCTAGATTATTGTTCAGTGTATATTGAAAACTGACTTAGGCCTTTTTGGTAAACGGCAGTATACGACCTTTTAAATGAAATTCTTAAATACACCACACTGATGTTCATATAATAATTTATTACATCAAGCTTACTTGATGGTTACGTTCTTCACATCACTTGTTTCGCCAACTGATTGCCATCTTCAGATATGATCAGTCCACTAAGAGCTTCTTCATGATATGCGACAATTCCAATTATGCGCTCCGAGCATCATGATATCGTATAAAATATGTCAATGAATTATACATTATGCCGTCACGTATTAAAGTGTTACTATCTGTGCCGGCCGGTGTGGCCGAGCGGTTCTAGGCGCTACAGTGTGAGACCGCTCGCCCGCTACGGTCGCAGGTTCGAATCCTTCCTCAGGTGTGGATGCGTTTGATGTCCTTAGGTTAGTTAGGTTTAAGTAGTTATAAGTTCTAGGGGCTGATGACCACAGCTGTTAAGTCCCATAGTGCTCAGAGCCATTTGAACCATTTTGTTACTATCTGAGGACATGATGCATAATTCATTAATGAATGTTATACGACTTCATGATGTTATCATATGGTCTTATATTAAAATTTTATAATGTAACATTATGACGTATGATTCGTTGACATATTTTGTACGACTTCATGCTCTTCAGAGTGCATAACTTGAGCTACTAGGCCTATATGGATTAATTTCCAGAAATATTCGAAAGGTGTAAATTGTCACCTCGTTGATGTTTAAATTGGCGTTGGCAATGGAAGCCCATGCATAGTGGCGAACTTCTGCGATAGTAATATTACGTCTCAGTTAGGAAAGAAATTCTTTACAGTACACAACTTGCAATATATCTGCTGCTTACGGCGGGGCATTAGAGTGTTTCCTGTCTTCCTGTAACAAAGCCAGTAACCAGCAACACGCTAGAAAATAACAATCTAAATTCTGCACATTCCCATATACAGATGACCCTGAAAAAGCTCGGAAACTAGTGTCTATGGGAATAAGCAAGTATTTCAAAAGTGACTGACTTCAGTATTCCGTGTTTATGTATATAATAATGTGATCAAACTGAAATTTAAATCATAAAAGTGAACGATACAGTAAAACAAGAATAGCTGAAGGAAGCAGGGATATCACAAGATAGTATACTAGACAGAAAAACCTTTAGGCACAAACTTCACGACAGTACATGTGGCCTGGAAGAAAAACCCCAGAAGACCGTAACAGTTCCATATGACGAGCTGAGAAAACGATCTGATGCTCTCGGGAAAAGGAGCCTGTTTTGTGCCGGCCGCGGTGGCCGTGCGGTTCTAGCCGCTGCAGTCCGGAACTGCGGGACTGCTACGGACGCAGGTTCGAATCCTGCCTCGGGCATGGATGTGTGTGATGTCCTTAGGTTAGTTAGGTTTAAGTAGTTTAAGTACTAGGGGATTGATGACCTAAGATGTTAAGTCGCAGAGCCATTTGAACCATTTTAGACTGTTTTGTGGTCATCTGGTTCGAATGACCACGTAAAGACTGAAAAAAATGGACCATTTCGACAAAAATTCCGAAACGCAAATTTGTTGGTTTAGCGAAGTGAAGAAGGACTTAACAGGTAACGAAATCAGACCAACTTTTCGAAACAAAATTAGAAAGGGTCAGAAATCGCATCACCGAATGGACAGATGAAACAACAAAAGAGCACAGTGAAACAATAAAAAATTACTGAAAAAGCTGATAGTTAGGAAAGGAAGTTACTTCGCGTGATCCACAGATGCGGCAAATCGAAGAAAGAATAACTATAGTAGTAGTAGCTAATAATAATAAAAGTAATGAGATTTAATTTAAAATGGCGCAGGCTGTGGAAGCCCACGCGCAGTGGCAGACTTATGCAGCAGTACGGATAAAGCGAGCATATGGAGCGGCGCTACGACGTTCGGACCACGAAGGAGCGGGTTAGCAGAGGACGGCAGCCTTAGCCGAGGCGTGTCGCCGCGCTATTTGTTGCGGGTGCGCCGGAGCAAAGGAACCGCACTGGCGAAACTTTCGGCCAACGAGGCCAAGTTTGTTAGGGCGAAACTTGGCCCGGAGCTGCCGGGCTGACATTCAATTTGGGACGGCCACTAAAGAAGAAACGCACGACGCCGACGCCGCAAGACGCAGGGCGGCCAACATTGCGAGCCCGAACTTTTCCCCTCTCCCCCCCTCCCCTATGGGCCGGTGGTCAGGGGCGGGACGGCAACTTGCAAGGAGGCAGGTGAGATGGTGTGTGTGTGTGTGTGTGTGTGTGTGTGTGTGTGTGTGTGGAGTGAGTGGCGGTAGAGGAAGGAGATGGAGCAGATGCGGACCGCACAGCGGGAAGGCTCAGGCGAGTGAGGCGGCGGAGGGATGGGGGAGAACGGCCGGATGACCAATGGCGGACCAGCGGCCAGTAGCAGTACGGGGGAGGGGTAGGGGAGGGGGGAGAGGGGAGGTAGTGACCAGTGGCGAGCGCGCACGCGCGGGGCGCCTACTTGCCTGCTGCTCCGCGGCGAGAAGCGGCGACGCGGCCCGCACCGGACGGTGAGTGTAGCGGGCGGCAGCTGCCGCGGTCCCGACCCGCCCGGCGCTGCAGGCGGCAGACACTAGGTCGAAGCCGGGCGGCGCAGGTTGCGGCGGCGGCCGCGGCGCGGCGCCACCGTGCAGCCGGCCCCGCACTCTCTCTCACTGTGAGCGCTGCCGGCACACGCCGCACGCGTGTCCGTCAGTCGGTCTCTCTTTGAGCGCGGCGGCGCCAACGGGTTGAGCGAGTAGGTAGGGCGTCGTGTGGAGGGGTGCGTGCTCGGCGCGGGGTGCCTGGCAGGGGGAGAGAGGGAACGCCACATCACGCTTAGCGGGTGGCACGTGATCACCCTGTCTGCCCCCCCCCCCACCCCCCCACTTCGTTGTCGCTAAGTAGGAACAATTAAAATCGCGCCAACCGAGGACGCTCGATGCACTGATCAATCTCCTCCTTTATATACGTCCTTGACGGCTAAACGAGCAGCGTTGTGCATTCAGAGCGCGGGGACACACAGATCTGACACTCCGGAAATTCGGAGCAGCGCCGTACCGAGGCGGTGGCGACACTGAATCCTCGCCGCCACCCTCCCCTCCAGTTCTCTAGGAGCTTAATTACAGGCACAGTAGAGGCGTCAAAAAATAAATTCAAACAGGAAATAAATACGATTTAAGAATTAACTTGAAGCCGTACGAAGGCTCTCCTACCAATATCTCAGCCTGCGACAAGAAGTCCTGCTGCAGGCTTTCGTGGCCGTTGTCACTGAAGTTAAAATCTTCTGCGTTATTAGGCCGCGTCATGTTTCTCCTAAAATGATCGACGTTTCTGTGTTCTAGCAGTAGTGGACACCAGAAGATCCTGAGAAAGATCCCAGCATAGGGGTCGAAACGTCGATCATTTTAGAAGAAACATGACGCGGCCTAATAACCCAGAAGATTTTAATTTCAAGTCCTGCTGTGTTTCATTGAAACACAATCGGTGTCGAGGCCTAAAGCCGCATCGTCAGGTGCCGAAACGTTGAAAGGTCGTCGGCATACCCATCGCTGTTAGTAAAATTCTCTATTCAGTGAAAAATCTCAATATGATGGCGAAAGAAAGGTAACGAACACGTTCGTGCGGGCCACTTTCACTTGGCCCAACACCGGGTTACGCTGCCGTCCCACCGATGAAGGTTCAAATGGCTCTGAGCACTATGGGACTTAACTGCTGAGGTCATCAGTCCCCTAGAACTTAAAAGTACTTGTTGTTGTTGTTGTTGTTGTTGTGGTGGTCTTCAGTCATGAGACTGGTTTGATGCAGCTCTCCATGCTACTCTATCCTGTGCAAGCTTCTTCATCTCCCAGTACTTACTGCAACCTACATCCTTCTGAATCTGCTTAGTGTATTCATCTCTTGGTCTCCCTCTATGATTTTTACCCTCCACACTGCCCTCCAATGCTAAATTTGTGATCCCTTCATGCCTCAGAACATGTCCTATCAACTGATCCCTTCTTCTTTTCAAGTTGTGCCACAAACTCCTCTTCTCCCCAATTCTGTTCAATACCTCCTCATTATTTATGTGATCTACCCATCTAATATTTAGCATTCTTCTGTAGCACCACATTTCGAAAGCTTCTATTCACTTCTTGTCCAAACTATTTATCGTCCATGTTTCGCTTCCATACATGGCTAAACTCCATAAAAATACTTTCAGAAACGACTTCCTGACACTTAAATCTATGCTCGATGTTAACAAATTTCTCTTCTTCAGAAACGCTTTCCTTGCCACTGCCAGTCTACATTTTATATCCTCTCTACTTCGACCATCATCAGTTATTTTGCTCCCCAAATAGCAAAACTCCTTTACTACTTTAAGTGTCTCATTTCCTAATCTAATTCCCTCAGCATCACCCGACTTAATTCGACTACATTCTATTATCCTCGTTTTGCTTTTGTTGATGTTGATCTTATATCCTCCTTTCAAGACACTACTTAAACCTAACTAACCTAAGGACATCACACTCATCCATGCCCGAGGCAGGATTCGAACCTGTGGTGTCACCGCCAGACACCACACTTGCTAGGTGGTAGCTTTAAATCGGCCGCGGTCCATTAGTACATGTCGGACCCGCGTGTCGCCACTGTCAGTGATCGCAGACCGAGCGCCACCACACGGCAGGTCTCGAGAGACTTACTAGCACTCGCCCCAGTTGTACGGACGACGTAGCTAGCGATGCACACTGACGAAGCCTCGCTCATTTGCAGAGCCGATAGTTAGAATAGCCTTCAGCTAAGTCAATGGCTACGACCTAGCAAGGCGCCATTAGCATTACATAGCTTGTATCTAAAGAGTCTCACTTGTATCGTCAAGAGCGATGTACCACAAGGATGGATTAGAGTTAAGTATTCCAGGAGCTACGTACTTTTCTTTATAGCATTCATTACGTATCCTGTTTCAGACCTATCTACTAGCCTGCGTGAGTTAACGCGTGCCTTTCAGCTACTTCCGAGTGGCGTGGCTGTCTTGTTACGCCACAACAGAACCTGCGACCGCAGAGGTCGCGCGATTCGAGACTGTAGCGCCTAGAACCACTCGGCCACTCCGGCCGGTGCCGATGAAGGCAAGTTTTAAAACACGGCTCCGTAACTGCAAGTTTCACCTATCAACAGTAGTCCTAAAAGCAAGGAACGCGTCTTTGTTACCGTCGTACTGTTAACAATAATACCTGAATAGTAAATTTTGACTAGGAGCGGTGGGTACGCCTATGACCTTTTAACATTGTTGCACATGATGATAAGGCTTTAGGCCTCGAAACCGGTTGTTTTCAATGAACAATAATTTCTCCAACTGTTAGCGGAATTCTTCCTGACATCCTTGCCAAAGCCACAGATACCCACAATATAAAATATTTCTCTGTATAATTCTTCCAACCTATTGGAACCATACATAAAATTTTCTCTATGCATAAGCAAGCAATTTGCAGCCTCTAAGCGAAGGGTATCGAGTAACATCCAAGGAGCGTGTGCACCACTTGCTGTCATTTCATAGGTATGAGCATTTCCGAGGCTCCTTTCCTCCTCGTATATCTCTAAAACATCACCATAAAACGTTTACTTAGGCATATTAAACCACAATCTGTTCTATAGTAGCCTAATGTTACAAAGCGGAAACGCTATTTCCAGAAATCTCTAAAAGTTCTAGACCCATTTCCTTCAAATGTGTACACGATACTTGTTAAAACCGACTGCAAGAAGAAAATGCTGTGGAATGTAAATGTGCGTTTTCTTTCCTTTCTCGCAATAGGTTTTAAACACAGTAGTAGCGCACTTAAACCCATAGGTAAAGTGTTTCCCCCAAATTTATTGCTTATATACAGCAAATATAAGCAAATATATTGCTTATATACACACATACATATATACACACATCAAAACAAGTTTTGCATCACCTCGGTTCGGAGAGTTCCGGAACCTATGCAGAAAATTGGAATCGAGATCAACATAAACATCATTTTTGCCCTTTTTATTGCTCATGGAAAGCACGCGTTCCATGTAATACCACCATACAGCGAGATCTTCACAACTGGTGGATGCATGCCTGTATTCGTCGTGCCATACTATCGACAAGTTCATCAAGGCACTGTTAATACAGATTGTCCCACTTCTCAACGACGATTCGGCGTAGATGCCTTAGAGTGGTTGGTGGGTGACGTCGTCCATAAACCGCCCTTTTCGATAGGGTTCACGTCTGGAGAACGTGCTGGCCACTCTAGTCGAGCGATGTCGTTGTCCTGAAGTAAGTCATTCACAAGATCTGTACGGTGGGGGCGTGAATTGTCGCCCACGAAGACGAATGCCTCGCCAATATGCTGCCGATACGGTTGCACCATCGGTCGGAGGATGGCATTAACGTATCGAACAGCCGTTACGGCGCCTTCCATAACCACCACCTCAAAACAGCAGGGAACCTCCACCTTGCTGCACTCGCTGAACAGTGTGTCTAAGGTGTTCAGCCTGACACGTCTCCGATGATTGTCTGGTTGAAGGGATGCCGGTGAAGAGAACGTGATGCCAATCCTGAGCGGTCCTTTCGGCATGTTGTTGGGGTCACCTGTACCCCGCTGCATCGTGTTGTGGTTGCAAAGATGGACCTCGCCATGGACGTCGGGAGTGAAGTTGCGCATCATGCAGCCTATTGCGCACGGTTTGAGTCATAACAAGACGTCCTGTGGCTGCACGAGGAGCATTGTTCAACATGATGGAGTTGCTGTGTAGCGGGGCTTTGAATTTCGCCGCGCTACACTCGTTCCCTCAGATAAAAAATATCCCGTCGCAGCGGTATGAGCGCTCGACGGCAGAGAAAATACTAAAATGGTAACACTTTTTTTGTTTTCTATCCGTTTTTTGTTTGTCTCTTGTTAGCCGAAGCTTAAGGCAGGCGTGATCTGATGCTGACGTAAAAACTTAATGGCTAATCTTGATTTGATTGTAATGTGTAGACATTGTGGAAGTTGTTAAGAAATTCGGTGGATGGAGGTAGCAAAGTGAATTAAATTGCATACAGTATCAAGATGATTTTAATTGGTATAAATTAGTGATTCCTGGACTATTGCAAGATTTCGGAGCAGATTTTTCACGCTGAAATGAAGGAGATTTTTGAAGACCTGGACGCCGCCCGAAAGAAGATAAGTTACCCTGGTAAAGGATGATCTCTCATCTACGCCACTTCCCCCTGTCAGTTACATTCTGTTATTCTCTGTTTCTTTTCAGTAATTTTTGTAGTGAAAATTGGTTTAACTTTTGCTCAAAAATGCCACAAGGACCACCCCAACAATAGCTTTTCCGAATAACGAAGTCCGATAGCTTTTCTGTAATACAAAGTCCGATTTGCTTTTCATTCTTTCCCTTTTTCACGGTCTCTCTTCTCCCATTTATTTTTTTATTAAACACTACAGCTGTCAGGGTTCCTCCGAGCCGTAATACGTAGGTAGCGGTCATCCACTGCAGTAGTAGCCCTTGGGTGGCCTGAGCGAGGCTTGTCATCGACAGTTTCTGTCTCTCTGTGTCTCCTCCATGTCCGAACAACATCGCTTCGGTTCACTCCGAGACGCCTGGACACTTCCCTTGTTGAGAACCCTTCCTGACACAAAGTAACAACGTGGACGCGATCGAATTGCGGTATTGACCGTCTAGGCATGGTTGAACTATAGACAAGACGAGCCGTGTACCTCCTTCCTCGTGTAATGACTGGAACTGACCGGCTGTCAGACCTCCTCTGTCTAATACTCGCGCTTCTGCATGGTTGTTAACATTTTTGGGCGGGTTTGTGACATCTCTGAATAGTCGGAAGGACTGTGTCTGTGACACAATATCCACAGTGAACGTCTGTCTTCAGGAGTTCTGGGAACCGGGGTGATGGGTGATGCAAAACTTTTTGAAAGAAACAATATAATTGGGAGAAACAATTAATCTGTTGGTTTAAATGCGCTACTATCGTAGTTAAAATCCCATATATAAACAACAATTCTAAAGACAACAATTTTCTACTTTGTTTCCTTCCTCAAAACAGTGGCTCTCAGCACTATGGGACTTAACATCTGAGGTCATCAGTCCCCTAGAACAGAACTACTTAAACCTAACTAACCTAAGGACATCACACACATTCATGCCCGAGGCAGGATTCGAACCTGCGACCGTAGCGGTCGCGCGGTTCCAGACTGTAGCGCCTAGAACCGCTCGGCCACCCCGGCCGGCACGTTTCCTTCCTTGCAGTCGATTATAAAAGAAGAGGAGTACACTGGGAAAATTTTATTTTGAGGGATTATTAGCTTACGATTAGAAAACTATTACGCAATCTGAATCGTCCGATACTGTGTAATAATTCCCGTTCACAAACTGAAACTATGCGAAATATTGCCACTGAAATAATTATCCTCACAGATCGTCTGGAGGGTTCTCTATCATAATGTCTGTCATACACCGTATGCCAAGGATTCCACCCGATTTGCCCAATCACTTTAAGCGTATCAAGGTTTCGTTTGCAGTAACAATAAAGAATGCTCAAGGCGGGACGTTCAAAGAGATTGTAACTTATTTACGATCAGAGTGTTTTTACCATGGTCAGTTTTGTGTGAACATTCGCTGCTATTTTAGAAAGCCATTTCAGACTCCTACGATACAGTATCCTAACAACTAAAAATGTATATTCTGAAGTTTTAACTGTATTGTGTTCGAAGTATTAAAAATAGTCTTAGAAACAATAAATAGTAGAAACGAAAACAAATATGTCTTTTTGATTGATATTCTGTATAATTTGTTATAATTTCGAGTTCTATACCTTCAACGTGGACGCAGTCGCAACAAGGAGCCAATTCAGCTCGGTTAAACAGTAAGTGTCGGAGGGTATCAAAGGTCGGCCAGCAGGTGCTCAAGCAGAATATACTATTTGTCCGAATTGTTCCAATTTTTGCCTATTTCTGCTGACTAAGGATAGGCCCGAAACTGCTTCAAAGTATTCGAGTCAGTCATTACACCACTTCATCTGTGTTGAATTTCTTGTCAGGAAAAAAGCTATGTACCTTGTCCCGAGAAGTTCGCGTTTGACATTGTTACCAAATACAGCAGTAATGTTAGTAGCTGCTTGTAAGTTCCAGGTGAAACAGTTAATGAAGAACACACACAGCTTCCCATTTGTATATTTTAAAGACTTTTTCAAGTGTGGGATAAAACGGCACGTAATCATCCAGTGCCGCAAATTACCCATCTAATGGATATCCGGGCAACAAAAATTGATTTTTACTATTTCGTATAGTTAATTACGGAATTTAAAAAAAATTAAAATGCTCTTATGTTATTGTTGTGGTCTTCAGTCCTGAGACTGGTTTGATGCAGCTCTCCGTGCTACTCTATCCTGTGCAAGCTTCTTCATCTCCCGGTACCTACTGCAACTTACATCCTTCTGAATCTGCTTAGTGTATTCATCTCTTGGTCTCCCTCTACGATTTTTACCCTACACGCTGCCCTCCAGTACTAAATTGGTGATCCCTTGATGCCTCAGAACACGTCCTACCAACTGATCCCTTCTTCTAGTCAAGTTGTGCCACAAACTCCTCTTCTCCCCAACTCTATTCAATACCTCCTCATTACTTATATGATCTACCCATCTAATCTTCAGAATTCTTCTGTAGCACCACATTTCTAAAGCTTCTATTCTAATCTTGTCTAAACTATTTATCGTCCATGTTTCACTTCCATACATGGCTACACTCCATACAAATACTTTGAGAAACAACTTCCTGACACTTAAATCAATACTCGATGTTAACAAATTTCTCATCTTCAGAAACGCTTTCCTTGCCATTGCCAGTCTACATTTTATATCTTCTCTACTTCGACCATCATCAGTTATTTTGCTCCCCAAATAGCAAAACTCCTTTACTACATTGTCTCATTTCCTATTCTAATTCCCTCAGCATTACCCGACTTAATTCGACTACATTCCATTATCCTCGTTTTGCTTTTGTTGATGTTCATCTTATAGCCTCCTTTCAAGACACTGTCCATTCCGTTCAACTGCTCTTCCAAGTTCTTTGCTGTCTCTGACAGAATTACAATGTCATCGGCGAACCTCAAAGTTTTTATTTCTTCTCCATGGATTTTAATACCCACTCCGAACTTTTCTTTTGTTTCCTTTACTGCTTGCTCAATATACAGATTGAATAGCATCGGAGAGAGGCTACAGCCCTGTCTCACTCCCTTCCCAACCACTACTTCCCTTTCGTGCCCCTCGACTCTTATAACTGCCATCTGATTTCTGTAGAAATTGTAAATACCTTTTCGCTCCCTGTCACCTTCAGAATTTGAAAATGAGTATCTAGTCAACATTGTCAAAAGCTTTCTCTGAGTCTGCAAATGCTAGAAACGTAGGTTTGCGTTTCCTTAATCTTTCTTCTAAGATATGTCGTAGGGTCAGTATTGCCTCAGGTGTTCCAACATTTCTATGGAATCCAAACTGATCTTCCCCGAGGTCGGCTTCTACCAGTTTTTCCATTCGTCTGTAAAGAATTCGCGTTAGTATTTTGCAGCTGTGACTTATTAAACTGATAGTTCGGTAATTTTCACATCTGTCAACACCTGCTTTCTTTGGGATTGGAGTTATTATATTCTTCTTGAAGTCAGTGATTTTCGCCTGTCTCATCTTGCTCATCAGATGGTAGAGTTTTGTCAGGACTGGCTCTCCCAAGGCTGTCAGTAGTTCTAATGGAATGTTGTCTACTCCCGGGCCCTTGTTTCGACTTAAGTCTTTCAGTGCTCTGTCAAACACTTCACGCAGTATCATATCTCCCATTTCATCTTCAACTACATCCTCTTCCATTTCCATAATACTGTCCTGAAGAACATCGCCCCTGTATAGACCCTTTTTATTGCGCCTCTCTGCGACTCAACATTTCTACTAAACGGTGAGTAGCAATTTATCCTTTGCGTAATATTGTCGTTACTGACATTATTCCGCCCGGATTTTCCATTGATTGATCACGACACATAATGTACTCATAATTTCACCTTGAAGGTTGAACACAATAAGTGATTATCAAAGTTACAAACTGCGTGTGTGACTTGATGGAGCGTTAACTCCCTACATTTCGCTGTTCATAGAGTAAAATTTCATCATCAGGCATGATGTTTTAATTTATCGCTTCCTTACTATTAACTGTGCTCACAACCCAGTTTGCAAACGTTACCCGCTTCTAGGCCTACAACTGAATTTACCTGCAAAATTACGTCATTGTACGACACATAGTCCAGTATTATGAAAAGGATAAATTACTGCTCACCATATAATGGAAATGGCGAGTCGCAGACAGGAACAACAAGAAGACTGCTAAACAAGCAAGCTCTCGGCCGAGGCCAACCAGAGACAGTGAACATGTGTTAGAGCTCCCGTAAATACCTATATGTGTGTGTATATTGTCCAATCGAGAAGGAGGCTTTTTGGCCGAGAAAAAATGTCGTGTGACCAGGGCCTCCCGTCGGGTAGACCGTTCGCCGGGTGCAAGTCTTTCGATTTGACGCCACTTCGGCGACTTTCGCGTCGATGGGGATGAAATGATGATGATTAGGACAACACAACACCCAGCCCCTGAGCGGACAAAATCTCCGACCCAGCCGGGAATCGAACCCGGACCCGTAGGATTGACAATCTGGCGCGCTGACCACTCAGCTACCGGGAGCGAGAACTTAGGTGTTTAGTGATCTTGTTGTTGCGCCTGTCTGCTACTCAACATTTCCACTAAATGGTGAGTAGCAATTTATACTTTGCGTAATATTGTCGTTACTGACATTATTCCGCCCGGATTTTCCATTGTTTGATCACGACACACAATCCAGAAGATATGAGGTCATGCGAGATAAACTAGCATGTATAAAAACGGTGTTGTTTTATACATGGGAGTTCAAGCCTTTAAAGAATCTGGGGGGGGGGGGGGGCTTACGTCATTTCAAGATTAAGATACAGATTTTGTGTTTTTTTGGAAAGTTTTTCCAACCTATGATTTATGAATCAAATGAATTTTATTGTTCCACGGATCCTTTTCATGTCTCAGACATCTATGATGTGTGTGCGCAGACTGAAGCAACGAACTAAAATTCCAAGGTCGGGAATCGAACCCAGGTCTCCTACTGTAGACATGCTACTCTCCCAGGTTTTTAGAATTTTTTGCTGATGACCCAGCAGGAGAGACGGATTCGAATCTCGAACCTGATATAAATAACTATTCGTCACTTCACTCTGCATATGTACATTATAATCAATGTGCAGCAGTGATACATTTAAGTAGTTGTGTATAACATTTTTTATCACTATTGTCTACTTAAGTAGTATTTTTGAATGAAATAAAATTACAGAAAATTACCGTAGAAAAAATTTCGGAAAAGTAGTTTTTTCGGAAGAGGGCGGTGGTGGGGTGGGGGGAGTCGAACTTAGGCAATTCTTTCAAGTGTGTAGGATCACCGCCCTATGGCTCTGATTTTGACATACAGCCGGGTTCGCACACGCAACTGAAACGGCACCAGAGCTGGTAGCACGCCATACTGCAGTGGCAATATGAGCTGACGCAGCAGACTCTACAATGTAGGACAACTTTCAGTATGGCCGCTGCTGAGACGATTCAGGTTGGCATTAATGTTACTACATTACATCTGAGATAAGAAAGTCAAGTAAAAGACTGTCTGGATAGTGGTTACGAAAACGTATTTCGCGCAGAAATAGAACGGGAGCAACAAACACAATTACACTCGAAGCAGAAAGTGCTGTCTGCTGTGGCAAGCAAGTGTTAGCTTGTAAATACCCTCTATAGACACTCTACTGTTCTATGGTTTTAGAATTTTATTGTTATTCGTTTATGTACGCAATCAGAACATTTTTAATTTTTGCTTTTGCAAATGTCACGTCCCACTCTGGCGCTATTTCTTACATACAATCCACCATTTATACAGAGCTCTGTACAACTTTAAGACCATGATCTTTATAAGACTCAACTGACCGGTTCTATATTTATTTTATTTATTAGTTGAGTAGCCGGCGTTGACCAGGTAAGTATTTCTTCCAGTCTTCTATTACTCCATCTCCTCCTTCACCGTCTTTCTGTTCATCTCCTGCTCCCTCATCTCCGCTCCCCCCCCCCTCCCCGTCTCCGTCCACCTCTTCCTCTTTCCTTTCTCTGTCCATCTCCTCCCCCCACCCCATTTCTGAGTCCTTGATGCGGCAGTTTTACGGCATCAACAGCGAAAACGTAGTAAACAATAAACTCTTTTCGTTTCATCGTTATGCGAGGGTTGTCGGCGGAAAAGGTTCCGTAAATGTTTGAAATTATGTGTAGAGTTTGTTGCAACTGTATAAGTCCTGTCGTTCTCAAATACTGGATGAATGACGTACACGTATTCCCACGTCCACCCTATTGATATGCAGGTGTTTCTTACCCCAACAGCGAATCTGTTCGGTAGAAATCACTCCACTGCTTCTGGAGGAAATATGGAACATATGTACACCTGAAGGCAAGGAAAATGGGCCACCACTGCATGCAACCAGCATAATGTAGTTGTGTCGCACGTCCTCTAAACACCGAAATCTATGCCGTACAGTTGTTTGACTACACACAATGGTTACCACAAGAGACAGCTAGAGAACACTGCCCATTATGGCAGTCAGTCCAGATATAAACCAATACTACAGTACAACAAATATTAGAAACGTATTATTAGGGATGAGATGCTTGTAAATTAAGTTTCATTACAATAACACTTCAGATGTCTTATCTGAACCGTGGATTTACTTTCGAAATCTTTTCTTAAGAATTTACTCTATTAACTGGCGATTCATCAAGAATATTAACACATTTAATCACACTATGTAAGCGTGGAAGTAGTTGCCAATGGTTAACTGATGAAAACAAATTTCTTTCAACAAATGGAAATTTTATTCCTGAAAACCCTTTTTTTTAAAAAAAAAAAAGAACAGATTTAAAAATTATAATCAGAAAGCTCCCTGTAAATAACAAAAAAAAAAAAAAATGGTTCAAATGGCTCTGAGCACTATGGGACTTAACAGCTATGGTCATCAGTCCCCTAGAACTTAGAACTACTTAAACCTAACTAACCTAAGGACATCACACAACACCCAGCCATCACGAGGCAGAGAAAATCCCTGACGCCGCCGGGAATCGAACCCGGGAACCCGGGCGTGGTAAGCGAGAACGCTACCGCACGACCACGAGATGCGGGCTGTAAATAACAAGTTACAATTTATTCAGAGGCAGAGATAACAATTTTTCTTTTTTACAGTATGAGCTTTCGGGCTGAGAAGCTTGTCGCTCCCTTTTAACACGGCAGTAGTCACGGCCGCTTACAACAACCTCTGAAAGACTACACTGGTGCAAATCTGCAACACACCAGATTACTTTAACTAAAAATTTTAACAACTCACACAAAAACATAAACTATGCACCCCATAGGAGGGATGGAAACGATACAAAACACTAACATAAAAAAAATTACTTGCAACCGAAAGTACAGCTTGTTTTGAAAAGAAAACTCTTACAGTGGAAGGGCGGCAACTTTATATACTGAAATGACAATTTAAATAAAAATCCATGAAATGCAATCTTACATAAAATGTACAAACATGCTCTACATTACACATATACGGCCTCCCAAGACGATAGGCAAGATAAATACATATTTCAGGAATTCGACCTCTACACGTTAAGCAATAAATTCGTTAACACAGAATCCGACAAACATGACAGAGGCAGCTATTAACGTACGGCAGACCGACGGACAGACAGACACTACCTGCCTAAAAAATGCGGACGGAAGATAGACGAGCAAGCTGGGGACGAGAGACTGACCAAGAAAACAAGTAGAATTTAACAAGTAAATGAAACAACATATCATCAATCACATAACTTCTAATAAACTGCGATGTCTGGCGAAGACCTGACGCGGCACCCCCAAAACACTCTCCCGAACCGTCCGCTGCCAGCCGCTTCAACGGACGCAGGAAGGCGCGCCGATCTCCCGTCTCACGGCGTCGCAGCTCGCGCCGGCCAGACCGACGTCGGGGTTGACTCCTATTGCTCTCGTGTCGACCGGAAGTCACTACCCCTCGCTATACGACGCGGTCCAGTGGACTGACGTGCGACCTCACATGCGCTGACGCTCAAGACGGACCAGTCATCTTGTACCCCAGTGCGCGACCGACCAACCGATCGATCCAACCGCCAATGACCATTGCCTGAACGAACTCGAGCAGACTGCCGGCCTAACGCATACTAGCACTCCGGACGACAGACAGACACTGACTGCCCCACACTGACCCGGCTGACCAACTGACCAGACTCCCCCCTAGCGAGTTTTTTTTTCCTTTATTGTAATTTTAATCACCTATACAGGCGGGCTGGCAGCAGCACATTACGCTGGTCTTCAGCCTTAAGTGGAACAATAACATGACAGAGGTGATACAGACAATACAAAAAACGGCGGGCAAAAAATGGAGATACAAAAAAACAATAAACATGAAGCCGTTCACGTTGGACGAGAAAAACACTAACACTTGTGGACACGGCGCACAAAACGCGGAGAACGGCGATGGCACAGGTGAACAGTGGAGTCGTAACTGCACGAAACACAAAACGAAGCACACACACGAGATACTGATGTCGATGATCTCCGGCGCGCAAATGTTCACTATGCGTGTGCGAGTCCGGGGACCTGCCAAGAGAGGAGGAGGAGGAAGGGGAGTGGGAGAGCGAGAGGGGAGAGCAGAGATGCCACGGGCAGGGGAGAAAGGGGGGAGGGAGGAAGGGGGAGGGGAAGCCTGGGGGAAGAGGGGTGGAGGGAGGGGACGTGGGAAAAAGAAAGAGAAGGGAAGGGAAGAGAATGGAGGGAGGGAGCCTAAAGGAAAGGACACCGGAAGTGGGGGGTGGGGCAGGGTCAAAGTTGATAGGAGGGGTAGATGGAGGGGAGGAGGACATCATCAGGGAGGGGGAGCTGGCGGAAGCCACCTTGGGAGAGGGTAAGGAGGGTGGAGAGATGGAGACCGGGTGGGATGTGCGAATACAGGCGCGGCAGCGGGCGGGGTGGGAGAGGATCGGGGAGACGAGTGGGTGAGGAGGATCGAGTTTGCGGGAGGTGTACAGGATCCGCATCCTTTCAAGGAAAAGGAGGAGGTGGGGGAAGGGGATGAGATTGTACAGGATCCGCGTGGGGGAGGGGGTCCTAGCGAGCTCATAGCGCCCCTTAAATGCACGTGAACACGCTACCTTTCCCCTTTCACACCAGAGGGAGACACCAAAGCTGCGACTGCCACAGCGGCGCCACCGCCAGAAACGGAGGGCGGCTGCTTCACACTACGCGCTGCGGCGCGCTCTTCAAAACAGAAAATTTTACCACGGCTCATTATCACACTCATTAAATGAGAGCTTTTGTTCATGATCTAAATTTGACTCACTGTTAACCAAACAAACCTTGCGTGTCTGATCGACACACGACTACGCATAATTTCACCAGTAAGGGTTTACAAGGCCGAACGTCTGAACCTGGAAATAAAGGACGATACGTTTAGCACTGCACCAAAAACCACATGTGGCTTATATTGCCCCTGAGAAGTAAGCACAAAAGGTATGTAATAAAAGTGCAACGCAGAAGCGTGAAACGTCATGAAGTAAAGTTATGTTGAAGGATGGGCAGAAGAATTCAGTATCTACGAGGGCGGTTCAGAAAGTAACCTCTGATTGGTCACAGTGCGGGTTGTGGGGGGAGTAGCGACGCCATCTGTGCGTTCACGCACTCAACAGGTCAGTCAGCATCAAGCCGTGGTCGAGTGAACGTCGTACCTGCGCTAGTTTAGTTTTTGTGGCAGTTTGAAATGTGTGCTGCAATAGAAAACTCCGCCAAATGTGAAGTGCGTGCTGTCATAAGGTTTTTTACAGCCAAAGGATATTCTGCAGCAGCTATTCATCGGATATTCTGCAGCAGCTATTCATCGTGAGCTTTGTGCCGTGTACGGACCAAGAGTTATGAGTGAAGGAGTTGTCCGTGAATGGGTACGTTTATTTAAAAGTGGACGAGAAAACGTTCATGATGAAGAGAGGAGTGGTAGACCATCATTGGTGACTGACGAACTCGTTCAGACAGTTGATGCAAAAGTTCGTGAAAATCGACGTTTCTCAATGTCGGAGTTGTCTACTGGTTTTCCACAGATTTCTAAGACTCTCTTGTACGAGATAGTGACAGCAAGATTGGGTTACCGTAAGTTCTGTGCACGATGGGTGCCCAAAGTTCTTATCGACCACCACAAAACTCAAAGAACGGCCTCTGCATTAGACTTTCTGTCACGTTATGAGGACGAAGGAGAACCATTGTTAAACAGAATCGTGATCGGTGACGAAACCTGGATTAAGTACGTGAACCCTGAGACAAAAGAACAATCAAAGATTTGGGCACATTCAAATTCGCCTACCAAACCAAGAAAAGCCTCGCAAGATTTTTCTGCCAGAAAACTGATGGCAACGGTGTTTTGGAATGCCAAAGGGGTGTTGTTGGTTGAATTCATGGAACGTGGTACGACCATTAATCAAGACGTGTACTGTGAAACAATAAAAAAGTTACGACGGGCTATACAGAACAAACGCCGTGGTATGCTGACTTCCGGTATCGTTTTTTTGCACGATAACGCCCGTCCTCACTCTGCTCGCAGAACAACGGCCCTTCTTGAGTCATTCAAGTGGGACGTTATCAACCATCCACCTTACAGCCCAGACCTGGCGCGAAGTGATTATCACCTCTTCATGCATTTGAAGAAATGGCTCGGGTCACAGCGGTTTGATGACGACGAAGAGCTCAAAGATGCGGTCACAGGCTGGCTCCAGGCACAAGCGGGTGATTTTTATGCAGAAGGAATTTCAAAGCTTGTGAAGAGATACGATAAGTGCCTCAATCGCTATGGAGACTATGTAGAAAAATAGTGCAAAGATGTAGTTGTAAGATGTATATATTAAAATATTTTTATTTAACTTGGTGTATTTTTTTAAATCAACCGGAGGTTACTTTCTGAACGGCCCTCGTATATGAATTGTTAACTAAGCGCAATCATTTATCAGATATTAAATATGTTCACCAATAGAGTGATATTCGAAACTGAAACAACGATAAAAATTATTTTTACCTTACAGAGATTTGAACCCGGCACCTTTTGTTACTGTCTTACAGCTACGAATAGACATGAAATATGTATTATTTCTTCATGAGTAGCGATATGTGCACTTGTTCGACTATGGCTAACACAATGAATAGTTCTATGCTGCCAGGGACTCCAAGCTCACCTACATCACCGGTTTTGACCTCAGATGAAGTGGTGTCATTTACCAAATTCCCTTTCACTATTAGGTAGGATCACGCCTTTCGTAGAGACCTGGAGGAGTTTGGTATAGTGAAGAAAAACCGAAATGGTGGGTCATTATCATGCTGAATGCTTCAAATACAGAGAAAATTGGAATCGGAGCTTAAAGTCCAGTGTCTACATTTTCAAAATCTCAAGGTCACTTAAAATAAGACCTTACTTGACGATTGGCTCGTGAACTAAAGTAACATTACTAGTGTAAGAAAGCTTACTAGAGACAGAGTTTCTGGTAGCAGCGACTTCAGTGTCTGACTGCCAAAACTAATTCAACTCTGTTCCACTCACTAGCGAATGGACATGTTTGATGTTGATTTGACCACGGTATAGTCCTGCGTTCTTTACTTGATGTTTCTGGAGGTCAAGAGGATATGTTTTTGGATGTAAAAAATGCTACCCCCGTGGGAATCGAACCCACACCTTAGGCACTACAAGCTAGCCTGAGTCCAACAACCAAAATTTACATGTGTCAGCATCATGTCTTCGTCATAATGATGTGAGCAGCACAAGGTACGGTAAATTTTGACTTACATTTGAGCTATTGTTTTGACAACCTATTCGTGGCCTATTAGTCAGCTTCAGGCAGTGCGAACACAAAGCAATGATACCAAACCCATATTTTTCCTTTCTTTTTAAACCGTATTCCGTCTGTCTGCTAGGAGCATCAGCGTGACAGGAGGTCAGATAGAGTTTCGTTCATTTTCTAACCAGGCAGTGAAGAAAAGTGTTTGTCAAAGGGCTCGTGGGTGTCCGTCACAGTAAGACGCCATCAGCCAAAGGCCGCTTCACACAGACCGGCGTCAGCTCAGGTGATCGCATTAGGCACAGAGGCTATGGTCTCCAACGGACTTCCCTGCCCTCGAATTAGCAGGTATAACATTATGTTACATTGTGTACGATATAATAGCATGTTACAGCATGCTCCGTGGCATGTAGCTATAAGCATATTTAACTGTGGTCTTATTTTGTTCGAGTTTGTAGTATAGCTCGTGCCAAGACAACTCGAGTATTTCTCATTTTTGACATTAGAAAACAGAGTCTAAAGCGGAGAAAAGTGTAACATTTGTGACATTGTGTTCGTTTGTCTTTAGTAAAAGGGTTAATGCATTGGAGACAATGCAAAAACATCTGTGCCTTGTATGGACTGATTTCTATCGAAAAAGTCAAGCTGTGTTATTTTAAG
Source organism: Schistocerca nitens (assembly GCF_023898315.1). NCBI lineage: Eukaryota > Metazoa > Arthropoda > Insecta > Orthoptera > Acrididae > Schistocerca > Schistocerca nitens. The sequence goes on along the minus strand of NC_064623.1, from coordinate 139,968,310 downwards.
TACGATCGTTGTGAGATAAATTAATCACCACAAAAGGAAGGCACATACGCGTTGATGGAGGATGTTCTGCGATTTGGTACTATGGTCAACGATAATGTATCCGATAATTGGCAAGTGTGACGACCTATTAACCTTCGTGTGATACTTACCTTCAGTAGTTATATTGAGGTTTGAAGAAAGGAAGGAGTGTTACGATACAACGCCTCATCGAAAACGAGATTAGACAGGAAGCGAAATATCGAACTGGGAGGATGGGGAAAGCAGTAGTCTGCGCCCTTTCAAGGGATTCATCCTCGAATTTGCCATGATAGATTTAAGAAGGTCACCATAAAGTTGAAACAGTGTAGCCTGATGGCGATTGTTATGGTAACTTCATTAAGAGAAAATAATTGGTAAGCGATAGCAAAGATTATCTCAAATGATGGTCTGTCTACATGTATTTTTATTGATATACATGTGGTGGCATAAAGAAGGTGTTTCGTTTTGCGAACTGCTTCACAGGGACGTGTCCTTCGCAGTTGACATTTGTTGGCAACAAATGAGATTCCTTGCAGTTGCAGAGTAACAAGTGAGACCTGGAAGACATCACAAAGGAGCTTGGCTGGCAAATGTGCCTACTGGATGTCCTATAATCTGGCACTTGCATGTGTTTACCTTTCTCGCACCTTACCGATTAACCATCAAGAAACTTACTTTTTGCTTTAATTTTTTTGTTTTGCTTTAGCGACTGCGATTTAAATGTGGCTTAATTCAGAAACAACAAGTCGTTACACGCGTGGGATTGAAAACTACTTGCGCATCATCAGACAGTTTTCGATAACGAGATGTAATACATTGTTTACAATTTCTCTGATATTTGTGTCTGTTTTGTTCAGTAACTTAATGGGAAACGCTGTTAATATGCACTACACTAATACAACTGTTGCCTCACTATAATACCATACAATGAATGTCTGGCTTAATGAAAACGTGAAGTCTTGTGTCATACTCAAGTAGCTTTGCCAGACTACAACAAAAAATCCGAAAATGTGGCAGAGAATGGTTGCTGAATGAAACACGGTTAAGAGAGTACTCCGTGATACGATTTGATTAACAGTTTTGTGTGTTTTCAACAGCAGTTCCACTGTATTTCATGTTTGTTACCTCTTGATCTGCTGGTTACTGAATGTAGCGGGACGTCTAATGATGACAAAATTTCTAAAGATGTCTTTCTGGATTAGGTATAGCTGTTTGTAGCTCTGTCAAACGGGAGGTAAAATGTTACTCTCGCGCGAGTTTCGAACTGAAAACTGCTGACTATTACTTTTTACGGCGCGTCGACATTTTCATGGAGCAAGTGACCAACTGCACCGTGCATCACCCCCACCTTCTCCTTCTGATGGGTGACACAGATAATTCGCATTGCAGACAACGAGATCAGTTGATGATGCTGAGTGAAACTAATGTAACCTGTCTGTAAACATATGTATATTTGATAAGTCGATGCCACAGCAAAGTGGAATTCATTCAGAATTTTTCATTGGTATACCACGAATATATCAAGAGAATATTAGAAGATAATTCTCTGTCATTCTGGGAAGTAACAAAACTATCATAGCGTCACCAGACGCGTTCCATTATGTTGTCATGAGCCCATCATACACTGCTGGCCACCGTAAATGCAACACCCTGAAGGAAGCATCCGAATCAAGTGAAATTTACACCACGAGTTTGCAGCGATGAGATATGCAACTGATTAGAATATCAGCGCAGACGCACATCACGCGCGCCTGTGGCGCCACCTCATAGCGCCATTTAAGGCTTGGCGATTTCGACGAGTGTACGTTCGGCACGTGTGTTTACCTTGTGGTTGTTTCACAAGACGATCAGTTATGCCTCGTAGACAACAGCGAACATCTTTTGATCAAGTATCCGAGTTCGACAGAGGAAGGATAGTGGCTTACCGAGATTGTGGATTATCATACAGAGAAATCGCTAGTCGTGTTGGACGAAACCAAACAACTGTAATGCGGATATGTGACCGTTGGATGCAGGAGGGTACGACGGACCGACGTGGTCGATCGCATTCACCTCGGTGCACCACTGCACGTGCTGATAGGCTAATTGTGCGCATAGCAGTGACGGATCACTCAGTTACATCCCGAACCATAGCACAGCACATTGCGTCTGTAACGCATCATCCAGTGTCTGCGCGTACCATTCGACGCCGTTTACAGCAGAGTGGTCTGTCCGCAAGACGTCCATTGCTTCATCTACCATTGACGCAGAACCACAGACGTCTCCGTCGCCAATGGTGTGATGACAGACGGATGTGGACGGCAGAATGGAATGACGTTGTCTTTACTGACGAGGCACGCTTCTGTCTGCAGCACCACGATGGTCGGATTCGAGTGTGGAGACACCGTGGAGAGAGGATGCTGGACAGCTGCATTATGCACCGCCACACTGCTCTTGGACCGGGTATTATGGTATGGGGCGGTATTGGATATTACTCTCACACGCCTCTAGTACGCATTGCCGGTACTTTAAATTGCCGGCGCTACATATCCGAGGTGCTGGAGCCAGTTGTCCTTCCTTACCTTCAGGGCTCGGCCACAGCCATATTTCAACAGGATAATGCGCGACCACACGTGGCACGCATTGTCCAAAGGTTCTCCGTCAATAACCAGATTGAATTGCTTCCCTGGCCGGCTCGCTCTCCGGATCTTTCGCCGATAGAAAACATGTGGTCCATGGTTGCTCAACGAGTGACCCAGATTACATCCCTAGCTGCCACACCAGATGATCTTTGGCAACGTGTGGAAGCTGCTTGGGCTGCTGTACCCCAGGAACACACCCAAAGTCTCTTTGACTGAATGCCGAGACGTGTGGCAGCGGTGATCTCCAACAATGGCGGCTACTCTGGCTACTGATTCTGGCGGGAACCACATGTCACAGACGTCTGTAAACGTAATCATTTGATACTTGGTCAACATGTTATCTACAAAATAAATTTTGTTGTGCTACCTCTTGTCTTTCTTGGTGTTGCATTTACGGTGGCCAGCAGTGTAGTCGTAGCAGAACTATTATGTTTCTACAGGCAATGTCCTACTTTAGTTGGTTAACAATGTACGAGTTTAACTTGAGCATCAACAACGAAACGGCTTAATTACTTTTCCTACGACGTCATGAGGAGAATTCTAGGGTTTGTGGCGCAGGAGACGAATGGAAAATTGCGCAACCATTGCAATACATACGAAAAAAATAAACGTAACACACTGAGATAAAGATCCATTTCATTGACATTGACATGTAGCAGGACGTGTGAAGAAATACCTTGTTCCAACGTCATGAAGTACCCCGAAATATATTACATTCTGACATCAAACCAGAATGAGTCTGGAAACCATCGCTCTTGTCAGACACATTTGGCACTTGATTCGCACGACGAACTGCGTACAGGGGCTCTAAAATTCACACCGTATTTATAGAATTCCTAAAAGGCTATTGATATTGTTTCTGATACGCGGCTTCTAACCGCATTGCTTTCCTGTGGACTAGCCGGCTGCTGTGGCCGAGCGGTTCTAGGCGTTTCAGTCCGGAACCGCGGTGCTGCTGCGGTCGCAGGTTAGAATCCTGCCTCGGACATGGATGTGTGTGATGTCCTTAGGTTAGTTAGGTTTAAGTACACTCCTGGAAATTGAAATAAGAACACCGTGAATTCATTGTCCCAGGAAGGGGAAACTTTATTGACACATTTCTGGGGTCAGATACATCACATGATCACACTGACAGAACCACAGGCACATAGACACAGACAATAGAGCATGCACAATGTCGGCACTAGTACAGTGTATATCCACCTTTCGCAGCAATGCAGGCTGCTATTCTCCCATGGAGACGATCGTAGAGATGCTGGATGTAGTCCTGTGGAACGGCTTTGCCATGCCATTTCCACCTGGCGCCTCAGTTGGACCAGCGTTCGTGCTGGACGTGCAGACCGCGTGAGACGACGCTTCATCCAGTCCCAAACATGCTCAATGGGGGACAGATCCGGAGATCTTGCTGGCCAGGGTAGTTGACTTACACCTTCTAGAGCACGTTGGGTGGCACGGGATACATGCGGACGTGCATTGTCCTGTTGGAACAGCAAGTTCCCTTGCCGGTTTGGGAATGGTAGAACGATGGGTTCGATGACAGTTTGGATGTACCGTGCACTATTCAGTGTCCCCTCGACGATCACCAGTGGTGTACGGCCAGTGTAGGAGATCGCTCCCCACACCATGATGCTGGGTGTTGGCCCTGTGTGCCTCGGTCGTATGCAGTCCTGATTGTGGCGCTCACCTGCACGGCGCCAAACACGCATACGACCATCATTGGCACCAAGGCAGAAGCGACTCTCATCGCTGAAGACGACACGTCTCCATTCGTCCCTCCATTCACGCCTGTCGCGACACCACTGGAGGCGGGCTGCACGATGTTGGGGCGTGAGCGGAAGACGGCCTAACGGTGTGCGGGACCGTAGCCCAGCTTCATGGAGACGGTTGCGAATGGTCCTCGCCGATACCCCAGGAGCAACAGTGTCCCTAATTTGCTGGGAAGTGGCGGTGCGGTCCCCTACGGCACTGCGTAGGATCCTACGGTCTTGGCGTGCATCCGTGCGTCGCTGCGGTCCGGTCCCAGGTCGACGGGCACGTGCACCTTCCGCCGACCACTGGCGACAACATCGATGTACTGTGGAGACCTCACGCCCCACGTGTTGAGCAATTCGGCGGTACGTCCACCCGGCCTCCCGCATGCCCACTATACGCCCTCGCTCAAAGTCCGTCAACTGCACATACGGTTCACGTCCACGCTGTCGCGGCATGCTACCAGTGTTAAAGACTGCGATGGAGCTCCGTATGCCACGGCAAACTGGCTGACACTGACGGCGGCGGTGCACAAATGCTGCGCAGCTAGCGCCATTCGACGGCCAACACCGCGGTTCCTGGTGTGTCCGCTGTGCCGTGCGTGTGATCATTGCTTGTACAGCCCTCTCGCAGTGTCTGGAGCAAGTATGGTGGGTCTGACACACCGGTGTCAATGTGTTCTTTTTTCCATTTCCAGGAGTGTAGTTCTAAGTAGGGGACTGATGACCTCAGATGTTAAGTCCCATGGTGCTTAGAGACAATTGGACAATTTTTTTCTTTCCTGTGGACTACCATCTCAGCTGTGTGGCTGGATTCGTGATTTCCTGTCTGAATGGACACAGTTCGCAATAACAGACGGGAACATCACCTGGCCAAATGGAAGTGATGAGTGTGAGCCGCAAATACAGTAACGTAGACCTTCCCCTATTTCTAATACTTATAAACTATTTAGCAGACAATCAGAACATTTCTCCTAGATTTGTGGCAGGTAATACAGCAGTCTAGAAAACTCCTCAGAAGAGCAAAGCGAAATGCAAAATGATGTTGAAGATATATCTTGACGGTGCAAAACGTGATAATTGACCCTAAACAGGTTCAAAAAATGGCTCTGAGCACTATGGGACTCAACTTCTGAGGTCAGTAGTCCCTTAGAACTTAGAACTAGTTAAACCTATCTAACCTAAGGACATCACACACATCCATGCCCAAGGCAGGATTCGAACCTGCGACCGTAGCGTCCATTATCGATCAGCCACCAAGAAAGTTGTTTTCTTTTGTTTGTTTTGTTTTGGTCACTGCGTTTTAAATGCGGCTTAACTCAGCAAGTCGCTACATGCGTGGGATTGAAACATTACCTGCACATCTTCATACAGTTTTCGATAACGAGATGGAATAGATTGGTATATGAATACCAAACGAATTCCGTTAAATTTTGCTGACATGATAAATCAGTCACACTTAACGGTTGTCGATTACGAACAACTTAAATTGGAATTCCCATACGGAAAACATTGTGGAGAAGGAAACCTAAATACCGCGTTTTATTCGTAGAATACGTAGAAAATGCAACAAATCAGTTAAAGTGACCTCCTACAGCATGCTTGTCCGTTCTCTTCACGAGAATTCCTGCGCTGTATGGGATCCCTAAACGTTAGGACTGACGGAGGACATCTAAAAAGTTCAAAGAACTGCCACTTGTTTTGTATTATTAAGAAGTAGGGGAGATTGTGTCATGGATATGTTAAATGAGTTAGGATGGAAATCTTTGAAACATTGGTATTTTACGTTGCGGCGAAGCGTTTTCACTAAATTCCTCGAGTCAACCTCCTCCGCTGAACGCCAGGATATTTTGTTTACCCATACATACATAGGAACATGGCTATTGTGATAAGAGACGACACTGCTTGCACGGTAAGCTTTAATTGTTGATCATTTGAACGCGCTTTGTGAGAATGGAACGGTAGAGAAATAATGTGATAGTGGTTCAAAGAACTCCCTGACAAGCAGTTAACCGTGAATTGCAGACTATTCATGCAGATGTGAATGCAGATGTCAAGGGAGGAGTAGCAGGAAGAAGGGAGGGATCTATGAATGAATGGGAGTGCAGAAGTGCAAAGTAAAAGGGCGAAAAGCTTGCAAAGTATTCCTTACATAGACGTATGTCACAGTTCGTTTTACCTTAGAACAGAGAGAGAAGGAAGCAATGATTTCAGAATGAAGAATGGATTGTAGGTAAGAGAATATAAAAGAATACGGTTTAATAGGTTTTGAGAGGAATGGTAGATGACAGTAAAGAAAGCAGAAATCAAACGAGAAAGTATAGTTTCATTTTTAATGTTTTAGGAGACTGGAGTAGAAGGGCAATTGAGGTGATGATGTAAGAAAGGTGAGAGACAGAGAGAGAGAGAGAGAGAGAGCGGTGGCGGAGGGGGGGGGGGGGAGGGGGTGGATGGTGGAGAAATTAAGAATGGATAAATGTAACACGAAATCGTTTGCATAATTTTTTGAGGGCGGAGGGTGTGTTAATAGACTGTTGGGAAGAGAGAGATGTATTTGAAATAAAACAAAATACTTTTAATGGGTCCATCTAAATATTACTTTGTAAGCATCTAGACAGGGTATAAATAAAATAAAAATAATATTTAACAAACTGTATATTCAAAACAAACTCTCAAAGCAAACTGAGACTTTTTTTTCTTAAAGTGATCTTCCACAGCCGGTCAGTGAGGAAAAATGAAGAAAAAGACGACATAACAAAACGTTTTAAGGACTCTGACATTTTATCAAGAATCCCACATTATTTTGTACTTCTATCATGCGTCTTGCCACAGAATCTTAAGGCGCCGAACTTAACAGCCCGAAGGAGCAGCTTCCTCCTAGGCTTCAAGAACTCAGTCCCAAAGAGCGTCAGCCGTAGTCAGTTGGTTTTATAGGCAGTTATCTGTTAAGCTCCTGGTGACGTCAGCCCACATGTTTTCCATACGGTTTGTATCAGCAGCCCATGGCGGCCAGTCTATGGCGTCGATGGTCCCTCTTGCAGAGTGTACGTGCCACCATGCTGTCTGTAGCTGTATGGTCAGCTTGGCTGTCCCAAGGCTCTCGAGCCGCGTTGTGCTATAAACTAAACGCAGCTAGAGCCATGTTGCTATAACATAAGCAGGCACGTCTATTGCTGACCTTTCATTCAAATATTTAACGGAAAATAAGCTAAGAACACACTCACCATAAATCAAACAATGGAATATCCAGGATGGAATGTAACAATATTTTGAGAAGCGGAGATGCTGAGTTGCAGATAGGCACAACAAAAAAGACTCGCACAATTATAGCTTTCGGTCGTTAAGGCCTTCGTCACCAATAGACAGGCACTGTCAGTGTGGTTTCAGTTGCCTGAGACTGCAGTCGTTTGTGTGAGTCGTGTTTGAGCGCGCGCGCGCGCCTGTGTGTGTGTGTGGTTAAAAAAAAAAAAAAAAAAGTTCAAATGGGGCTCAACAGCTGAGGTCACTAGTCCCCTAGAACTTAGAACTACTTAAACCTAACTAACCTAAGGACATCACACAAATCGATGCCCGAGGCAGGATTCGAACCTGCGACCGTAGGGGTCGCGGGGTTCCAGACTGAAGCGCCTAGAACCGCTCGGCCACACCGGCCGGCTGTGTATGTGTGTGTGTGTTTGTGTGTGTGTGTGTGTGTGTGTGTGTGTGTGTGTGTGTCTGTCTATTGTTCACGAACGGTCGAAAGCTATAATTGTGAGAGTCTTCTTGCTGTGCCTATCTGTGAGCAGCAACTTTCTTTCTCATAAAATTGTTACACTCATGATAAACAAAAAATGGTTCAAATGGCTCTGAGCACTATGGGACTCAACTGCTGAGGTCATTAGTCCCCTAGAACTTAGAACTAGTTAAACCTAACTAACCTAAGGACATCAAAAAACATCCATGCCCTAGGCAGGATTCGAACCTGCGACCGTAGCGGTCTTGCGGTTCCAGACTGCAGCGCCTTTAACCGCACGGCCACTTTTTTTTTTTATAATAGAGTTTGTCACATAAACTGAAAATAAAAAATTAAAATTTTCACTCGAGGGAAGGCTTGAACGTAGGACGTCTCGCTCTTTTTTTTTTTTTTTTTTTTTTTAAGGAGGTGGGTGAGGGCGGGGAGGGCAGAGCGATCAGGGGTCGTAACCCGAGGCCCGGTCGCAGTGTCCCCCTCGTCCGTCAAGGAATCAGGGATGGGAAGGGGAAATCTTTTGTGGGAATGATTATTTATTTATTTATTTTTATTTACTGTTTTAATACATTCTTAATGTGCTTTTACTTTATACCACAACAAAAATAAATGTATCTAGCACCGCATCGTGCTCTGAGAAAAAGAAACCAATATCTCGGCACGTTCCTACACCGAGGTAATGTATATAGGAAAAAAAAAAAAAGTGCTTCATACATGATGCAGAAGGGTGTGTCGCTACTCTCCTTACGCTTCATCATCCAGGTACGTCTTCACGTATATCATGTTGTTCCACCGAGAATCGAACTTAGTCATGTCAGCTCACTCAATGGGTAAAAAATTGCATGGCGCGAGACCACTTCGGCCGGCTCATGATAAACGTAGTTATCACAAAATATTTCAACGCACGACGCAGGAAACTTCTCTTTCTTGTAAGCGTTCTGCATTAAGTCTCGCCTTAAGGGAATACATATTCTACCAAGATAACTAAGCAGATTTCGTAAGTGATCAGTTTAGGTGGCAAGCTCGCCAAATAACTGTGTATACGTGGTACATCATTCACATTTTGAGCACTCATAAAGTGTACTCAGTGTCTCAGAAACAACAAGTGCTGCAAGACAGAAGTTACGTTCTGCTGAGGCACTTCATTTACATCGCAATAATACTACTCACTAATTCACAGCTAAGTGTTTGGTAAAGGATTTACAGAATCGCTTCAGTTTCTCGACCGTTACAATTACGTACGAAGCTCGACGAAAACGAACACCGAAATCTTTTTGTGTGAGTTCTAATTTGTCTTATGTTATTAAAGTTGTAATATCATCCTTTGTGCCGCAGAGGCAACAAAAAGTGTTTCCATTCGTAGGAGAAAGATGGTGGATGAAATAACGTGCAGCAGTGAAAAAGCGTTTGCTTTCATGTTGCGTCCGCAACTCGTCCTCCTGCCCCCTCCTGCCCGCAGCATCAAGGGAAGAGGGGAAGAAAAGAAAACATCCGCGACACTCCCTTCCCTCGTTCGCTATACTACAACATCGGCTGCCTTCTTTGAACGTTTTCGATGCCCTCCGTTAATCGCGACAGATAATGATTGCACAGTTCTCAGCAGTATTCCAGAAACGGTCGAACAATCGTAGTGCTGGCAGTCTCCTTGGGGGCTCTAAGGGTTGTTCCATAACCCAAAACGTTTGTCTCACGTTCGTCACAACATGTGCTTTTTCCCAGTTATTTTTTTTTTTATATTTGTAACCGCTAGGACTTTCGTTTTGTCTATAAATCTCTTTTTTTTTTTACTTTCAGATTTATGGAAACCTGACGAAACCTTCTTAGTATTCATATAGAGAGCCTCACACATTTTATTTTTAGGGTCAGTTGGCCGGCCAGGTGGCCGATCGGTTCTAGGCGCTACGGTCTGGAACCGCGCGACCGCTACGGTCGCAGGTTCGAATCCTGCCTCGGGCATGGGTGTGTGTGATGTCCTTAGGTTAGTTAGGTTTAAGTAGTCCTAAGTTCTAGCGGACTGATGAACTCAGATGTTATGTCCCATAGTGCTCAGAGCGATTTGAACCATTTTTTTGGGTTCAGTTGTCACCTTTTGCACCATAAAGATATATTTTCAACATCATTTTGCATTTCGCTTTACCGACGAGGTGGCGCAGTGGTTAGACACTGGACTCGCATTCGGGAGGACGACGGTTCAATCCCGCGTCCGGCTATCCTGGTTTAGGTTTTCCGTGATTTCCCTAAATCGCTCCAGGCAAATGCCGGGATGGTTCGTTTCAAAGGACACGGCCGACTTCGTACCCCATCCTTCCATAATTAGATGAGACCGATGACCTAGCTGTCTGGTCTCCTTCCCCAAACAACCCAACCCAACCCAACCCAAATCTCTTTGCTCTTCTGAGGAGTTTACTAGACAGCACCATGGAGTGAAATATTCTGATTGATGCCTAATAGTTTATATCTGTTACAATTAGGAGAAAGTTCACATTACTTTATTTGCGGATCACATTCATAACTTCCATTTCACTAGGTGATGTCCCTTCATTTACTGCGAACTATTATCTTTCAGACAGGAAATCACGGATCCATTCACACAAGTGATACGTTAGTCCACAGGAAAGCAGTGTGGTTAGAATCTGCCTAGGAGTAATGATATCAATAATCTTTTCAGGAACTCTATAAAAACGGAAAATTTGAGAGCCACTGTACGCAGTACGTCGTGCGAATAAGGTGCCAACTGTGTCTCGCAATAGTGATACTTTCCAAACCCATGAGGGTTGATGTCAATAAGTAATATATTTCGGGGTATTTCATACGTCCTGCTACATGTCAGTGTCAATGAAATGTATCTGTAACTCAGTAGATTACGTTTATTTTCTTTCGTATGTACTGCGGTGGTTGTGCAACTTTCCATTTGTATCCCTCACCACAAACACTAGAATACTGCTCGTGGCGTCTACAGAAAAGTAATTAATCCGTTGCGTTGTCGACGCACAAGATGCACTCCTAAATAGCCCACTCAAGTAGAACGTTGCCTGTAGAAACACAGTCGCTGTACTACGACTATGATAGTGGTATGAAAACATAGAGCAACATGTCTGGTGAAACTGTGATAGTTTTGTTGCTTTCTGGAGTGACAGAGAATTATCTTAGAAGATTCACTTGACATGTTCGAGGTATACCAATCAAAGATTCTTAATGAATTCGACTTTGCTGTTTCGTCGACTTATCAAATATATGTTGTAGACAGGGTACATTGCTCACGAAGCAGCCGGCCGCGGTGGTCTCGCGGTTCTAGGCGCGCAGTCCGGAACCGTGAGGCTGCTACGGTCGCAGGTTCGAATCCTGCCACGGGCATGGATGTGTGTGATGTCCTTGGGTTGGTTGGGTTTAAGTAGTTCTAAGTTCTAGGGGACTAATGACCTGAGAAGTTGAGTCCCATAGTGCTCAGAGCCATTTGAACCATTTTTTTCACGAAGCAGCTACAACAAATTTCGTTGTAAACATTGCGAATTATCTGTATCAGTAGCCTCAAGGGCAATGAGGAGGCGGGGAACGCTGCAGTTGGTCACGTACTCCATGAAAATGTCGACCCACCGTAAAGAGAAACAGGCAGTGGCTCTCAGTTCCAAACTGGCGGAAGAGAAACATTTTATCTCCTCTGTGACAGAGCTATAAACAGCTATATCGAACCCAGAAATACATCTCTAGAAATTTTGTCATCATGTCTGTGGTGTCACCGCCAGACACCACGCTTGCTAGGTGGTAGCCTTTAAATCGGCCGCGGTCCGTTAGTATACGTCGGACCCGCGTGTCGCCACTATCAGCGCCGCCACACGGCAGGTCTAGTCTAGAGACTCCCTAGCACTCGCCCCAGTTGTACAGCCGACTTTGCTAGCGATGGTTCACTGACTACTTACGTTCTCATTTGCAGAAACGACAGTTTAGCATAGACTTCAGCTACGTCATTTGCTACGACCTAGCAAGGCGCCATATTCTTCAAGAATGTATTCTGAACTGATAATATTGTGAATCATCTACCGTCAAGAGCGACGTTCATCATTAATGGATTAAACTTAAGTATGAAACTAATTACGTCCGCCTTCTGAATTCTCATTCCTTGTCATGTTCCAGACCTCACGTCAGTATAGTTCTGCCCTCTTCACGCCAGCCTGCGTGAGCTAAAACGCGTGTATTTCTGCCTCCCGTAGTAAAACGGTGTTGGCTCTTCAGCCAACACAACAATGTCTCGATACGTTCAGTAACTAGGTAAGAAACACAAAATAGTGCTGAATTGCTAATGAAAATACACAAATCAATTAATAAAATTGTATCACTGAGTACTCTCTTAATTGTGTTTCATTCAGCAACTACTCTCACAGCCACATTGTCGTATTTACGTTGTAGTCTGGGAAAGCCACTTGACTAAAACAAAAGACTTCACGTTTAATTATCACAGCCATTCATTGTATGGTATTGTGATGGGACACCAGTTGTGTTAGCGTAGGCCATACTAATAACGTTGCCTATTAGGTTACTGAACAAACACAAATATCAGAGAAATTGTAAACAATGTATTCCACCTCCTTATCGAAAATCGTCTGATAAAGCACAGGTAGTGTATCGGTCCTACGTGTACTGACGTGCTGAGTCTAGGTTAAGCTATGTTTAAAGCACAGTCGACAAAACAAAACAAAACAAAATGAAAACTACCTGTCTTAGTAATTCTTGAGTTTCTCCCGGCGTATTTGATAATCAAAATATCCACGGGTGTACTGCCGGTCTACAGTGTCCAACGGGCACAATATTTCGGCGATCATACATGTCGCCATCATCAGGTGAACTGACGGACTGAGCTCCTGTGAACGTGCCGGCACGGAGATCCGTATACTATGGCTGCTCAGGGGGAACTGGGTTCGGTCGCGGTGGCGGCCGATTTAAATACCCTCCGCCCGCGGCGCGCTCACTCCGCCGTCCGCGTCCCGCGCTACGGTCGCGCGGTGGAACAGATTGCGACGGCGTCTGAGATGACGTCACTGTGATGGCTCTGTCCGCCGTGGTCGTCACAACTATACATTTGCTCGATTTACTCTTGATTAACCCAATCGCTGGTTCCCAAGCCTTGCTAAGATTATAGCCACAGTCACGGTTTATGAGGTCGTCATTGGTGCGAATTTCGATGGCCTCTCTAACAACGTTGTCCCAGTATCTTGACGTCTGTACCAGAATCCTCGTCCGTTCATACTCCATAGCGTGATTTTCCGACAAACAATGTTCAGCGACCGCCGACTTGCTCGGATACATCAGTCAAGTGTGCCTCTAGTGTTCACGGCATCGATCCTCGACGGTACGCATCGTCTGACCAATATACGACTTGCCACATTGGCACGGAATCTGGTACACGCCGGCCTTCCTCAAACCGAGGTCATCTTTGGCGCTCCCCACCAGTGCACGAGTTTTATTCGGAGGACAAAACACAGTTCCGACCCGGTGTTTCTTCAAAATGCGGGCGATTTTCCCCGAGAGTGCGCCTGTATATGGGATAAACGCAGTGCCTACTGTGGTGTCACCGCCAGACACCACACTTGCTAGGTGGTAGCCTTTAAATCGGCCGCGGTCCGTTAGTATACGTCGGACCCGCGTGTCGCCACTATCAGTCACTGCAGACCGAGCGCCGCCTCACGGCAGGTCTAGAGAGACTTCCTAGCACTCGCCCCAGTTGTACAGCCGACGTTCATAGCAGTGGTTCACTGACAAATTACGCTCTCATTTGCCGAGACGATAGTTAGCATAGCCTTCAGCTACGTCATTTGCTACGACCTAGCAAGGCGCCGTATTCAATTGATATTTATTATTGTGAAGCATGTATCATCAAGAGCGATGTTCTACAATTATGGATTAAAGTTAAGTATTACATCATCTACGTACTTTATTTGCAATTCTCAAGACATTGTCCTGTTCCAGACCTCACGCCAGTCTGCGTGTAATTAAACGCGTGCATTTCGGCCTCCTTTAGCAACACGGTGTTGGCTCTTCTGCCAACACTTCACCTACCTCCTCCCTCGTGATTTCATCCATCTCCACAGGTTGTGCTGTAGTGGGTGGGCGGAGAGCACGTTGAATATGCCACTCTGAGTACCCATTTTTTCGAAATACAGTTCTCAGATGTTCCAATTCCTGGGGTAGACTGCGTCAGAGATAGTGCGCGCCCTATGTACTAGAGTTTTAAGCACCCCTTTCCTCTGTGAAGGGTGATGGCAGTTGTCTGCGTGCAAATACAGATCAGTGTGCGTTGTCTTCCGATACACCCCATGGCCTAGGGTGCCGTCAGGCCTTCTCTTGACCAAGACGTCAAGGAAAGGTAGTTTACCCTCCGTTTTAGTCTTCATAGTTAATTTGATGTTGTCCTCCGAATAAAACTCGTGCACTGGTGGGGAGCGCCAAAGATGACCTCGGTTTGAGGAAGGCCGGCGTGTACCAGATTCCGTGTCAATGTGGCAAGTCGTATATTGGTCAGACGATGCGTACCGTCGAGGATCGATGCCGTGAACACCAGAGGCACACTCGACTGATGTATCCGAGCAAGTCGGCGGTCGCTGAACATTGTTTGTCGGAAAATCACGCTATGGAGTATGACCACACGAGGATTCTGGTACAGACGTCGAGATACTGGGACAACGTTGTTAGAGAGGCCATCGAAATTCGCACCAATGACGACCTCATAAACCGTGACTGTGGCTATAATCTTAGCAAGGCTTGGGAACCAGCGATTGGGTTAATCAAGAGTAAATCGAGCAAACGTATAGTTGTGACGACCACGGTGGACAGAGCCATCACACTGACGTCTTCTCAGACGCCGTCGCATTCTGTTCCACCGCGCGACCGTGGCGCGGGGCGCGGACGGCGGAGTGAGCGCGCCGCGGGCGGAGGGTATTTAAATCGGCCGCCGCCGCTACCGAACCCAGTTCCCCCTGAGCAGCCATAGTGTACGGATCTCCGTGCCGGCACGTTCACAGGAGCTCAGTCCGTCAGTTCACCTGATGATGGCGACATGTATGATCGCCGAAATATTGTGCCCGTTGGACACTGTAGACCGGCAGTACACCCGTGGATATTTAGATTACCTCTCTTAGTAGTTGATCGACAGAGGGCGAGGGCGAGAAAGATAAACACATGCGGGTGCCAGATTAGAAGACGTGCGGTAGGCATATCTGCTAACCAAGCTCCTTGGTGCTGTCTTCCAGGTCGCATTTGTTACTCTGCGACTGCAGGGCATCTCGTTTATTGGAAAAAAACGGCAATTGCGAAGGACACATTCCTGTGAATCAGTTCTTAACACAAAACACCATCCTTGTGCCACCAGATGTACAGGGTGATCAAAAAGTCAGTATAAATTTGAAAACTTAATAAAGCACGGAGTAATGTAGATGGAGAGGTAAAAATTGACACACATGCTTGGAATGACATGGGGTTTTATTAGAACAAAAAAAAAAAAAACAAAGTTCACAAAATGTCCGACAGATGGCGCTGGACAGCAAAACTGCTACCGTGACGGGTGAGAGGTACGCCGATATGTTACAGAATCGCATCATCCCCAGCCTGGCTGATAAACACCTGCTGGAACGTACGATGTTTATGCAGGATGGCGCTCCACCCCATATTGCTAGACGCGTGAAAGATCTCTTGCGCGCGTCGTTTTGTGATGATCGTGTGCTCAGCCGCCACTTTCGTCATGCCTAGCCTCCCAGGTCCCCAGACCTCAGTCCGTGCGATTATTGGCTTTGGGGTTACCTGAAGTCGCAAGCGTATCGTGATCGACCGACATCTCTACGGATGCTGAAAGACAACATCCGACGCCAATGCCTCACCATAACTCCAGACACGCTTTACAGTGCTGTTCACAACATTATTCCTCGACTACAGCTATTGTTGACGAATGATGGTGGACATACTGAGCATTTCCTGTAAAGAACATCATCTTTTCTTTGTCTTACTTTGTTATGCTAATTATTGCTGTTCTGATCAGATGAAGCGCCATCTGTCGGACATTTTTTGTACGTTTGTATTTTTTTGGTTCTAATAAAACCCCATGTCATTCCAAGCATGTGTGTCAATTTGTACCTACATTATTCCGTGATTTATTCAGTTGCCAAATTTATACTGACTTTTTGATCACCCGGTATATCAGTAACAATGCATTTTGTGGACGTATACAAGCCATCGTTTTCCCGTCATGAAGTTAACACACAGTACTTCAAATCGCCATCAGGCTAGTCTGATTTAAGTTTACGTAGATCTCCATAAATCTAACACCGCAATTACCAGGGTCAGTCCTCTGAAAGGGCGCAGACGTCTTTCTTTCCCATCCTTCCGAGTTCGAGACTGTGCTTCGCGTCTAATCTGTATTTCCTCTCGCCTCCAACCTCAAGAAAAAAAAAAAAAAAAGAATCCGTGACCCTATTTCCCCCGGTTCGCTGTACTACAAAACAGCTGCCTTCTTTGAACATTTCGATGGCGTCCATCAATCCCATCAGATAATTACCCTTCCTTTCTTTTAATCTCAATCACACAAAGTTTAATTGGTCATCACACTTGCCAATTATCGGATTCACTGTCACTGACCATTGTGTGTTGTGTATTGAACCGGGAACCTAGAAACTACGGAGAGGCTTTGTCCCCAGTGGTTCATAACCCAATAACAGGTTACAGAAATGCACACAGCCCACCGACCGCCCCAAACCGAATCCAGGGTTATTGTGCGGTTCGGCCACCAGGTCGTTCAGAGATAGTCTACATGTCGATAGAGTCTGCAAAATGTGCTGCTAATAGTGTTAGTAGTACAGAAGTAAAAAGTGAAAGTGTCATGCGTGATGTTGAAGTTTCACTTCACGTATTAAGAGATAAAGGAATAGGGGCGGCGGTGTCTCCCAGAAAAGTTTCGAAAGGGTTTGAAGTCGCTAAGTGTTCTCATGCTCAAATACTGGATGGATATATTCTGGGTAATTTGAGCGCCGTTACTTACTCTGACACAAGGTACGCACACAACTCCTAACTTCAGTACTTGACTCGTTGTGTTAAACCTATAACGTAAGATTGTACTTCTCAGTGAGAACATTGTGGGAGGTTTCTAAATTTTTAAATTCGTTCAATAAGTACATGAAATACTAAAATTCAAATTTTCCTGCCCCTGTAAGTGTTTCGATAGGCAACTTCAACTAGGTGCCGGGCCGAGACTCGAACTAGGGACCTTTGCTTTTCGCGGGCAAGTGCTCTACCAACTGAGCTACCCAAGCACGACTCACG
This sequence comes from Schistocerca nitens, assembly GCF_023898315.1. Classification (NCBI taxonomy): domain Eukaryota; kingdom Metazoa; phylum Arthropoda; class Insecta; order Orthoptera; family Acrididae; genus Schistocerca; species Schistocerca nitens. The sequence goes on along the minus strand of NC_064623.1, from coordinate 139,950,896 downwards.
CCCCGTCCTCACAGGTTTTGCAGCTCGAACTCGGAACCTTTTCCTTTCGCGGGCAAGTACTCTACCAACTGAGCTACCCAAGCCCTCGAAAGGCAAAGGTCCCGAGTTCGAGTCTCGGCCCGGCACACAGTTTTACTCTGCCAGGAAGTTTCATATCAGCGCACACTCCGCTGCAGAGTGAAAATCTCATTCTGGGAACTTCAACTAGGTTTGGTTGACTGGGGTGACCATTTACCCACTTAATAGTAGTATAGGTATGTGCGTATGTGTGTGTGTGTGTGTGTGTGTGTGTGTGTGTGTGTGTGTGTGTGTGTGTGTGTGTGTGTGTGTTTGTATGTGTGTGTGTTTCAGTAACAGAATGAAAACAGTGAATTCTAACGGAGCAAAGCAACTGTGGAAACAGACACAGAACGCTGGTGTTTCGAAATACAGTCCCCAGGAAAGAGTCAAATCGTGTCCTCTATTGGTGTGAAAAGGAAGGTTAGTGACGTCACTAAGTAGAACCGACTAACTCTTACTGACATGGCAAAAATTGGCACGACTGCAGTGAATTCGGTGGCCTAACCGAAGAATTGGTGTACGACGTACGGCTGCGGTAACATAGTAGACTGCCACGAGCAATGGCGTGACCTAGACTGCTGTGTTGACACGTTTAATGGTGCAAAATATGGGAAAGGGGAAAGTGTTCCCACGGAATAGCAAGAGTAGTCACAAAAAGAAAAGCAGATTAAGTATCTCAAAATAAAAAAAAGTGTAGCTTCCACAACACAAGATCGGATGTTAATGTTACTTCATTCACGTGCACAGCATCGGCAGTTATGAAACTGGTGAGAGCTGAAATTGTGTGTGACGGGTAAACTGGCCTCCAGGGTACGTTAATCCTTTTTTGTGTTTAGTGTTGTTACCAGGCCTGGCACGATAAGCAGGGTGATACAGTTGCCCCAACTGATATCCTTTTATGCAACTTGTTCTACGTCGCATCAGGAATGATATCCAAACAGCTACATAATCGGTGGAAGTTCCCTCTCAGAGCTTTGGGTGACTCTTAGCAAATGGAATGGTTCTGTAAAAAGTATAAGTGATGGCTGGCCATGAGTTACACGATATTTTCGGACCAAGATGTACCTTACTCCTCCCATACTTACCCAATTGTCTCCGGTCTTCCTTTGTGTAGTTAGCGGTGTGGTCATACAAGTTGTGGATGTCCCTGTAAGTTTATTATATTTATGGTACTTAATCTTTCGTAAATGATTCAGAAATTCCGACCTATAAAGTTTGTTTCGCTAACGGAAACAACGAAATCAACGGGAGACATCAAAATGGGAAGCGCAGAAGTAACAACTTTCCGGTACACAACCCAGTGAAAATATTAATATACAGGGTGATTCAGCCGCCCCTACAAATGTCATTTAATGCAAATCCCCCATCACAGAACAACGTCGTCCAGTTCGCTAAGGAGATATGTAGAAAATTTTAAAAATGTGGCAGAATAACTGGTAAAGTTTACAAAGACATCTTGGACATATTTTGCAAATTTGTGTTGTGAAACTACTCGAGCACATTATCCGGTGAGTGACATATTAATCTCTTCATTGGGTTATATACTCGGTAGTTGTTAGCCGGCACGGTAGCTCAGCGTGTTCGGTCAGAGAGCTGGTTGGCCTCTGTAATAAAAAACCGAGAGAAAGGATCAACAACGAACTTCAATGGATGTCATGTGACGTCCGCAACGACCAAACACAGCGATCAACAACGAACAAAACAAAAATAAAATCAAAAAAGTGGTCAGCGCGACAGACTGTCAATCCTAAGGGCCCTGGTTCGATTCCCGGCTGGGTCGTAGATTTTCTCCGTTTAGGGACTGGGTGTTGCGATGTCCTAATCATCATCATTTCATCCCCATCGACGCTCAAGTCGCCGAAATGGCGTCAAATCGAAAGACTTGCACCCGGCGAATGGTTTACCCGACAGGAGACCCTCGTCACACGATATTCACATCCACTTCCCATTTCCATATCTCCAGTTAATTTCGATGTTGCTAGTGGTGAACAGTTTACGAAAGTTTATGCACTATAAATTTAATAAATGTACAGCGACAGCCAAAACTTGTATGACTGCATACGCTAATTACAAGAAAGAAGACTAGAGCCACTTGCATAAGTGTGGCGGAAGTAAGGTATAATTTTGCCCAAAAATACGGTATGATTCCGCTTGCTAACAGTCTCCCAAAACTCTGAAAGGGAACTTACATAGTTGCTTTTCTGTATACCATTCCTGGTAGAGACGTAATGCGGGTTACATGAAACGACAACGGCAGGGGCAGCTGAATCACCCTGTGTAAGTATATGAAGATGATATACACTCCTGGAAATTGAAATAAGAACACCGTGAATTCATTGTCCCAGGAAGGGGAAACTTTATTGACACATTCCTGGGGTCAGATACATCACATGATCACACTGACAGAACCACAGGCACGTAGACACAGGCAACAGAGCATGCACAATGTCGGCAATAGTACAGTGTATATCCACCTTTCGCAGCAATGCAGGCTGCTATTCTCCCATGGAGACGATCGTAGAGATGCTGGATGTAGTCCTGTGGAACGGCTTGCCATGCCATTTCCACCTGGCGCCTCAGTTGGACCAGCGTTCGTGCTGGACGTGCAGACCGCGTGAGACGACGCTTCATCCAGTCCCAAACATGCTCAATGGGGGACAGATCCGGAGATCTTGCTGGCCAGGGTAGTTGACTTACACCTTCTAGAGCACGTTGGGTGGCACGGGATACATGCGGAAGTGCATTGTCCTGTTGGAACAGCAAGTTCCCTTGCCGGTCTAGGAATGGTAGAACGATGGGTTCGATGACGGTTTGGATGTACCGTGCACTATTCAGTGTCCCCTCGACGATCACCAGTGGTGTACGGCCAGTGTAGGAGATCGCTCCCCACACCATGATGCCGGGTGTTGGCCCTGTGTGCCTCGGTCGTATGCAGTCCTGATTGTGGCGCTCACCTGCACGGCGCCAAACACGCATACGACCATCATTGGCACCAAGGCAGAAGCGACTCTCATCGCTGAAGACGACACGCCTCCATTCGTCCCTCCATTCACGCCTGTCGCGACACCACTGGAGGCGGGCTGCACGATGTTGGGGCGTGAGCGGAAGACGGCCTAACGGTGTGCGGGACCGTAGCCCAGCTTCATGGAGACGGTTGCGAATGGTCCTCGCCGATACCCCAGGAGCAACAGTGTCCCTAATTTGCTGGGAAGTGGCGGTGCGGTCCCCTACGGCACTGCGTAGGATCCTACGGTCTTGGCGTGCATCCGTGCGTCGCTGCGGTCCGGTCCCAGGTCGACGGGCACGTGCACCTTCCGCCGACCACTGGCGACAACATCGATGTACTGTGGAGACCTCACGCCCCACGTGTTGAGCAATTCAGCGGTACGTCCACCCGGCCTCCCGCATGCCCACTATACGCCCTCGCTCAAAGTCCGTCAACTGCACATACGGTTCACGTCCACGCTGTCGCGGCATGCTACCAGTGTTAAAGACTGCGATGGAGCTCCGTATGCCACGGCAAACTGGCTGACACTGACGGCGGCGGTGCACAAATGCTGCGCAGCTAGCGCCATTCGACGGCCAACACCGCGGTTCCTGGTGTGTCCGCTGTGCCGTGCGTGTGATCATTGCTTGTACAGCCCTCTCGCAGTGTCCGGAGCAAGTATGGTGGGTCTGACACACCGGTGTCAATGTGTTCTTTTTTCCATTTCCAGGAGTGTATGTTCTTTCGGACATGTCCGAAAGAACAGATACCATCTTCATATAGTTAAGGCTAGCCGGCCATTGACCTTCTTCTTCTGTGCTGGATGCACACGCATTGCCTAAACTCTTACAGGACTCGGTAAGATTGTCTGGCGCAGGGGCACTACGAATGTAGAGTGTGGACATTAAGTTGGGAATATGGGCCGCACGGGGAACGTGCAGGGGATAAATCCCTGCAGCCGCACCATCCTCCGTGTCCTCAGTGGCTCAGATGGATAGAGTGTCTTCCATGTATGCAGGACATAACGGGTAGGAGTCCGGTAGGGGCACACATTTTCAACTGTCCCCGTTGATGTATATCAACGCCTGTCGACAGCTTAGGTTCTTGATTCAATTACCATTTCACCATGTATAAGGGTGGTAGGCGGGGAGGGAGGAGTGATCACTATGAAGACGCCGCGTTATCTTGTGACAGCGTATGAAAGAGTCCTCATTATGGGTCTCCATTTGGCCCCTGGTCTATTCGTTTAGTACAGGGCTTAACAACTGGCCGGATTTGAGCGCGAGTACTCGCGTCTGCTGAGGCACGTGCTCGCGAGCAGGTGCAAGGTCGCGGAGTAGGGAGGGAGGGGAGGGAGGAGAAATGCGCGCGCACGTTTGAATGTGATCTCGCGTTCTTAGCAGATTTAACTAGTCATCTGAATGCTTTGAACATTTTACTACAAGGTAAAGATCTGCTAATTACTCATTTCATAGATCGAATACGAGCTTTTAAAATGAAATTGACACTTTGGGTGAGTCAGCTGGAAACAGGAAACCTAGCTCATTTTCCTAAATTATCATCCATGCAAGATGTTCACAAAGACTGTGAACGCTATTCACATAGTTTAGTTGATCAGCGCTTTCAAGATCTGACAGCACTAGACAGTGATTTTGATCTGTTCTCTCCATATTCAGCGAATATTTAAGACATTCGTCCTGAGCTGCAGCAAGAAATTATTGACCTGCAGTGTGACAGAGAATACAGAGACAAATTTCAGAACAAGAAAAACATTTTGGAATTCTACAGACACTTCCCTCAGGATAGATTTCCTCGTTTGCACAAACTGGCTGCTAGAATAATATCAATGTTCGGTTCCACGTATGTTTGTGAACAACTGTTCTCTGCAATGAAATGTAACAAGACGCGCCTGAAAAACGCATTGTCTGATCGAAATTTAAACTGCACGCTGCGCCTACAATGCACAAGAACAATTACTCCGAACATAGACGCAATTGTAAAGGGCACAAAGTACAAGATAACCGAGAATCCCACACTTCAGTGACACCTTTTATTGTGTAACAGTTCACAAATTAATGCGAATGTAGAGGCATACACTAAGCTAATAAAATTATGTGGCACGTGTACATTCTCCTTTATTTGTTTCATTTGTCGCAGTAATAATTCGTGAGTGATATCCCTGCAGGTGGCCGCGGATTTACATTGACTGGCGGCAGCTGTTGTTTGCCCCATGTGACTTTCCCCACTCTCCGCTCTGGTCCGGTAGTGGAGGTAGCGTGCTCGCGCTGTTCCGTGCTCGCGCGTTGCTGCTCACAGCTTGCTCCGCGAGCACGTATGTTGTGAAGCCCTGGTTTAGTACTTACATTCGTGTCGTATTTGGATGTGACAGTGGTCCGATGTTGGACTGCATGGGAACATGAGAAAAGGCTTCCTTGTCGCCAAGTTTTCGGTCGATGCCGTATGATCACAAGGGATCAGCTCCGGACTGCGCACCAAGCAAGTCGTAACCGTTTGATATCGGTGAGTGCCATCACAGAACATATAATGGACTCGAAGCAACATTCTGTGCTATGCTGCACCATTGGTCGGAGACCAGCCGTACCATGCATAGGCTGGCGTTAACACCACAACAAAAACGGCAGCATGTGGACTGGTGTCGTGAAAGGGGAGCATATATTGCTAATAAAATCTGGGATGTCCCGATTCTGCACTACCCTGCATGAACTTTGTTGTCGAGCGTGGCGGTAGCCGGGGTGGAAGTCCCACTGCACCAGTGTCTTCGAGAGTCACAGCGTTGTTACTTGTGGCGTCGTGGTATGGGGCAGGTCATCGGGTATGTCTTTGGCTCGCGTCAGGTAGTGACTGAGAGAACGCTGACGGCACAACGGTACATTAACGGGCATCCTGCGTCCTCATGTGTCACCTCTCGTGCGACAATATGTTGATGTCATTTTTCAACAGGACAATGCTCATCCGCGTGAGGCACGTGTCTCTATGAACTGTCTGCTTGATGCTGAGGCCAACAAGCCCGTAGATCTGCCTCCATAGAAAATATGCAGTGCCAGCTCGGACGTAAACTCCATCTCATTGTCATTATCTGGGATATCAAGGATTACAACAGTTGCTGGCCAGCATGCCACGGATACAACGGCTGCCTGTCACCCATCCCAAACGGATCAATGCATCCATCAAAACCAGAGGGGGTACAACGTCATACTGCTACATGGGCTCATACAACCTAGTTCTTTGTATATGATATTCCATATTTTAATGACTGAAACAGCAGCAGCCACTCTTTCAGTCCGCAAAGTTTCGTTTCATTTCCTCTTCCTCTCGTGGGTAATTCACTTTTCTTCTCAGACAGTGTAACTATTTTTAATTTGTCATTTCGCGGTGGGTTCATAGGAGTATAAACGGCTCGGGAGTGAAAAGAACTACAGTCCACTAAGCGAGAATTCTCGTACTTCAGTCACCTAGTATTTAAGATTGGATATAGTCCCTACATAATTCATGGAAACTTAGTAACTTAATAAGAAATATAGAGTGTTATAAATCAAGAATTTACGAAAAATGATATAAGCGGAATAAAACGGTATGAATGGAATAAAAAGTATTTTTCATTTCGATGCTTTTAGAGTTATTAGAAATATTTTTAGTTCTGCCGTTAACCTAATTGAAATGAAACCAGCAATACAGTGAACACCTTCCTGAAAATTTTTGTCGAAATGAAAATAGTTTTTTCCATTTAGCGGTAATGTTTCACCGACTGAAGCTGGCAGTTAAATTAGCGACCCTCCCTGGCTTCGCGCGGGGAGGACAGAATGTCTGCATGGGCGGGCGACTTCTCTGGCGCAATAGTAATAAATTACATATATAAACCTTCCTCGTGAATCTACCTATCTATTTGTGAAAACCCTTATCAATTTCCCTACAGCATTTCCTGATTAGCCGCCACATGCAGACAGAAAATCGTAGCAGGAGATTTTATATACATACAAACTATAAAAAAGAATGTACATATGTATGTATTGTATGTAACTATGTTCTACATCTTCTGCTAAACCAGCAGACCGTTTATACCACAGTTGGCACCGCGTATCTGCTACAAACTCTAGAAAAAATCACTGTGGTGATAAATACCATCTGCCTATCAAAGGGCTTGAAAAAGCAGTATAGCCCAGTACGCGAGAATGCTCATACTTAAGTCACCTAGCACTTGAGAATAAGAAACTCTACAGACTTGAAGTTTACACATAATTTCGCCGGCCCGAGTGGCCGTGCAGTTCTAGGCGCTACAGTCTGGAGCCTAGCGACCGCTACGGTCGCAGGGTTCGAATCCTGCCTCGGGCTTGGATGTGTGTGATGTCCTTAGGTTAGTTAGGTTTAAGTACTTCTAAGTTGAAACCGAGTTCGAGTCTCGGTCCGGCACACAGTTTTAATCTGCCAGGAAGTTTCATATCAGCGCACACTCCGCTGTAGAGTGAAAATTTGATTCTAGTTCTAAGTTCTAGGCGACTGATGACCTCAGAAGTTAAGTCGCATAGTGCTCAGAGCTATTTGAATCATTTTTACACATAATTTCAAACCTTTAAGCAACTTATTCTCCCTGAAGACACCCACAAAATGATAAAAGAAGTTAATCGGTTACTACATTTTCGATGTTCATGTAGTAAAACTGGCACATGAAGCATGACGTATTATTTTATTACTTCTTTATTACCACTATATTCATGACACATTTTGCAGACTGTATTTTCATGTGCCACTGAATGTAGCACAAAAATTACATAATTGTACGATGGTTAGTTCAGGAAATATGTCGTCATAAACTCTGAGATACGTGACTTTAAATTTAATACTTCTTTACTGCTAACTCCATTCACAACAACAGGCAAACAATAGGCACACATACCACTGGATGTGCCTGCAAAATCGTATCAATCGACAGAACTTAATTTAGGAGATATGACGTCATAAATATTGAGCCGTTTGAAAATGGAACTTCAGTGCAAAATTTACTAGATGGACGGGTGAAATATTTTGAATACATCTATACATCTAAAATTCATTTGAGATGTGCGCATGCAGACAAAATGCCACGAGTAAAAAGCTCACCGTAAACACCAACCAAATGTGATACAAGTATTAGTTGCAATCAAAAATGGTTCAAATGGCTCTGAGCACTATGGGACTTAACATCTATGGTCATCAGTCCCCTAGAACTTAGAACTACTTAAACCTAACTAACCTAAGGACATCACACAACACCCAGTCATCACGAGGCAGAGAAAATCCCTGACCCCGCCGGGAATCGAACCCGGGAACCCGGGCGCGGGAAGCGAGAACGCTACCGCACGACCACGAGCTGCGTCCCAGTTGCAATCTGGAAATAAGTTTTGTGGAGATAAGAACGACCAGCATTGGTTTGGGGTGTGATAACATGGAAAGAGAAGGGGTAAGCAAGAGGACAGTGATAGGGGCGGGGAAAATGGACACAGGGAGAGGAGGAGATCGGCAGAGAAAGGAGGAGATGGACCGAGAGAGGAGCAGTAGGAGATTGACAGAGAGAGGGGCAGGAGGAGCCGGAATTAGAGGGAGGGGAGTGTATGGAAAGAGGGGCAAGGAGCAGACAGGCTGAGAGCGAGGAGCAGATTAACAGAAAGGGCTGAGGAGGAGATGGACAGAGAGGGGGGGGGGGAGCTGGAGGAGAGAGTGGGGGTGGAGGAGGAGGAGACAGGGAAAGGCGTGGTGGCGATGGATAAGGAGAGGGAAAAGGAGGAGATGGATCGGTATAATTACATACCCATACAATATGCAGTATGTGTAGGAATGGGGCATAGCCCTTCACACTAAAACACAATGACGTTAGTAATGGAATTGGAAAACTCGATGTCATGACGATATACATGGTGATTATAACTAAAATTTAACTTTCAAACCGCTGTAGAAATAATGCCACTGGTCAGAATGACGTCAAATTAGAACGGGATATTATGGAAGGAGGGGGAAAACGTATGGCAGAAGAAAAATAAATAGTTACAAAATTCAGCAATAGATGGCGCTGTAAAGATCATAATTTAATAGTGGTCGACTACAAATGACAAATGAATAATACAACATTGCCTAAGGTGTACGTCTGACGTTAAACAAACTGCACTACTCAGTCTGCATGGGTGTACGCGTGTGATACTGTTAGTTACGTAAGCCCATCCACCACGGCAAGGTCGTATCACATCGGATGGTAAAAATCGGTTTTTAATTGTCCTGAGACCAAAAACCGCATGAAAAGCATCACTCATATCGGTTTTTAATTGTCCTGAGGCCAAAAATCTCATAAAAAGTGTCAATCAAAATCGAATTATTAATTTCCGTGTGATTTGCACAAAATATGTTCAGTATGCTGAAACTTTCGGGCAGATTAAAACTGTGTGCCGGACCGAGACTCGAACTCGGGACCTTTGCCTTTCCCGGGCACCATCTGAGCTACCGAAGCACGACTCACGCCCGGTACTCACAGCTTTACTTCTGCCAGTACCTCGTCTCCTACCTTCCAAACTTTACAGAAGCTCTCCTACGAACCTTGCAGAACTAGTATTCCTGAAAGAAAGGATATTGCGGAGACATGGCTTAGCCACAGCCTGGGGGGTGTTTCCAGAATGAGATTTTCACTCTGCAGCGGAGTGTGCTCCGATATGAAACTTCCTGGTAGATTAAAACTGTGTGCCAGACCGAGACTCGAACTCGGGACCTTTACCTGTCGCGGCAGAGTGAAAATCTCATTCTGTTCAGTATGCTGTCTACCGCTTTCTGCAACAAACTGAAATCGAGAAACAGCATGTTCCACAACTTATCGAACTGTTTCTGGCGTTACGTTCAGAATATGTTGCGCAATGCATACCTTCAATGCAGCTAAGTCTGCATTCAGATCACTGAACACAGGATCTTTCAGATAGCCCCACAGCCAGAAGTCACACGGATTAAAATCTGGTGATCGGGACGGCCAGGCTATAGGGAAATGGCAGTTGACAATTCTAGCATTTCCGGAATTGCACTTCAGCAGCTGCTTAACTGGATTTGCAACGTGCGGAGGTGCGTCATCTTGCATAAAAACATCCACGCTGTTGGAGAGCTGGAATGACTTGGTTATGCAAAAGACACTCATAGCACTTACCAGTGACGGTACAGGTAAGAGGATCGGAAGCATCTGTCTCTTCGAAAAAATGTGGCCCTATGATAAATGATACTGTAAACCCGTACCACACAGTGACTCTTTCAGGATGAAATGGTAATGGTTGATTTGCGTGTGGATTTTCCATTGCCCATATTCGACAATTCTGTGTATTGACATATCCTGTCAGATGGAAGTGGGCATCGTCTATCCACAAAATCTTCCACGGCCAATCATTGTCCACTTCCCTGAGAGCAAGAAATTCTAAAGCAAAGGTCTCTGTTGCTGGCAGGTCAACAGGAAGCAAGTTGTGCACATAGGTAATTTTGAAAGGATAACATAGAAGGATGTTTACGCACCGTGCTCATGGGTATGTTCACTGTTTGGGCAATTCTTCGTGCACTACACGTTTGCACACCACGACTCGTCTCCTCCTGCATTGCTGTGGCCACTGCTTCCACTGACCTCGAATCAATTCGTTTCCTCCCTCTACCAGGTTGCACACCAAAAGAACCCGTCTTTTCGAATTTCCAAATCATTTTCTCCGACCCACGGCAGTCATCGAACCAACGCCCTTTTTGCAAACCCTACAGTGTCCGGAACCTCTGCAGAGCGACGTGTACACAGTCATCATTCTTGTAATACAGCTTTACAAGCAGAGCGCGATCCTGCATTGAGTCAGTCACGGCGAACGTCGCAGACGCGAAAGAAGGAAAAGCCATGTAGTCGGTGTGTTTATATGAACTTCAATGGGTCATGCATATGACAGGTGTTTTCATTTACGTATTCTGACACATACAGCGCCATCAACTGCTCAATTTTCACACTATTGTTTTGCTTGTGCCATACATTTTCCCCTTTCTGCGATAATATTAATTTGCAATTTGACGTCATTTTGACGAGTGGTCTTATTTCTAAAACGTTTTCAAAATTTAATTTTAATTATAATCACCATGTACTTTCGCTGACTAATTAATATTTTTACCACCGTTTACATATCTGTTGTTTCAACTTTTGGAGGGTTGTTTCGCAAATGAAACTGTAACGTGAAAGAAGTAATTTTTGTTGAAAACAAGTTGTAACTAGATAGTGAATGGCTATGAATTTCATTTTGTCTGTCAGCTAATCTAATTTTTCAAAAAATCTACCTACTTATTCCCAGCAGAAATCTGCTGCTCGCCGAAATCTTCTGAATTCAGCGGTCCTCAGACGTAAGTCTTTATTTCTTTTCATAAAAGCGTAGTTCAAGACTTTGCCCACTTTCATTTTTGTCTTTTATCCAGTGCTTTCTTCCAGTTACTCTGCGTATTTGTACACTAGATTTATGAACTAATGTTTACTCAAAGGTATAAGCTGACTATCTAAGTTCTTAACTTGATCGTATAATACTGTTTCCTGTTCATCACTCAAAGTTGTCGGAAAAGAGAGGATTCATTGTGACTTCTTTGTTTTTCCGTACAGCTTTAAGTCCATCACATAATGGACTTCTTGGAACGGAATATTTCTCACTCGCTACCCAGTTTGTGATTTCAAGAACTCTAACTCTTTTTATGGCTTATTTAATGTTATCTTTATTCCATTATGTCCTGACTTCTCCATATTTATCTTTTGAGGCATAAAATTATAAAAAATTTACTTTTCATGCCGTCTGTTTTGTCCAGTACGACCAGAAACTACTTTGTCCTATACAATCCAATGGTCTCTGCAGTGATGGTTCAACTTTCCCGTCCTCATTACTTGGGCTAGAAATTGTCTTATATTTGCTATAATACACAGAATAATATCAGTTGTTTCTAATGATACAATAAAATTGAGATATTGCTTACTTGCAAACAAAGCGTAACATTCCAAATTTAAGTTCGTCCAGAGAGCAACTCACTAGGAACAGATACCTTGCCATTCCGAAACTCTCTGCTGTTTCGGTTCAGAATCGCGTAAGTGGTTTTGTTCTCCGTAGTTCACACAATAGGGCCTCTTCCAGAATTACAACACAGTACATCCATTTGCAGTCACTTATAATTGGCAGCACCAGAGGTAGTAGAAATATTGCCACTGTTAACCTTTTAAATTGATAGTGTTATTTACTCACACTGTCTCTACAGTAACTCAAAATATTTTAGCACAATACGTCATATTCAGATTGATATTTCTTAGGTAACTGTTCTGTGAAAAGGTTACTGTAAGAGAGAACCGTTGTCCGATGTAAGAAAAGGCCAGATGGCACTAATCGATCATGCTAAATAAATAAATGACTGAATAACATCCCTATGTTCTCGTAACATGCCCAGTGGCGACCTGTATTGATATTTCAAAAAAATACGCTACTGGTCATTAAAATTACTACACCAACAAGAAATGATGATGATAAACGGGTACTCATTGGACAAATACATTGTGCTAGAACTGACATGAAATTACATTTTTATGCAATGTGGGTGCATAGATCCTGAGAAATCAGTACCCAGAACAACCACCTCTTGCCGTAATAACGGCCGTGATACGCCTGGACATTGAATCAAACAGAGCTTGGATGGGGTGTACAGGTACAGCTGCCCATGCAGCTTCAACACGATACCACAGTTCATCAAGAGTAGTGACTGGCGTATTGTGACGAACCAGTTGCTCGGCCACCATTGACCAGACGTTTCCAATTGGTGAGAGATCTGGCGAATGTGCTGGCCAGGGCAGCGCAGCAGTCGAACATTTTGTGTATCCAGAAAGGTCCGTACAGGACCTGCAACATGCGGTCGTGCATTATCCTGCTGAAATGTAGGGTTTCCCAGGGATCGAATGAAGGGTAGAGCCACGGGTCGGAACACATCTGAAATGTAACGTCCACTGTTCAAAGTGCCGTCAATGCGAACAAGAGGTGTTCAAATTGCTCTAAGCACTATGGGACTTAACATCTGTGGTCATCAGTCCCCTAGAACTTAGAACTACTTAAACCTAACTAAGCTAAGGACATCACACACATCCATGCCCGAGGCAGGATTCGAACCTGCGACCGTAGCAGTCGCGCGGTTCCGGACTGAGCGCCTTAACCGCGAGACCACCGCGGCCGGCCAACAAGAGGTGACCGAGACGTGTAACCAATACCATCACGCCGGGTGATACGAAAGTATGGCGATGACGAATACACGCTTCCATGTGCGCTAACCGCGATGTCGCCAAACACGGATGCGACCATCATGATGCTGTAAACAGAACCTGGATTCATCTGAGATAATGACGCTTTGCCATTCGTACACCCAGGTTCGTCGTTGAGTACACCATCGCTGGTGCTCCTGTCTGTGATGCAGCGTCAAGGGTAACCGCAGCCATGGTCTCGAAGCTGAGAGCCCATACTGCTGCAAACGTCGTCTAACTGTTCGTGCAGATGGTTGTTGTCTCGCAAACGTCCCCATGTGTTGACTGAGGGATCGAGACGTGGCTGCACGATCCTTTACAGCCATGCGGATAAGATGCCTGTCATCTCGACTGCTACTGATACGAGGCCGTTGGGATCCAGCACGGCGCTCCGTATTACCCTCCTGAACCCACCGATTCCATATTCTGCTAATAGTCATTGGATCTCGACTGACGCGAGCAGCAATGTCGCGATAAGATAAACCGCAATCGCGATAGGCTACAATCCGACATTTATCAAAGTTGGAAACGTGATGGTACGAATTTCTCCTCCTTACACGAGGCATGACAACAACATTTCATCAGGCAACGCCGGTCAACTGCTGTTTGTGTATGAGAAATCGGTTGGAAACTTTCGTCATGTCAGCATGTTGTAGGTGTCGCCACCGGCGCCAACCTTGTGTGAATGCTCTGAAAAGCTAATCATTTGCATAGCACAGCATCTTCTTCCTATCGGTTAAATTTCGCATCTGTAGCACATCATCTTCGTGGTGCAGCAATTTTAATGACCAATAATGTATGTAACCTGATGGGACACCTAAAGATGAGGCCCCAATGTCTGAAATGCATGTCGCATTAAATTAAAAGTCACAAATAGTGACTCAAGGTGCTTTGTTTTTCTTTTCTACTAAAATAGTTATAAATGTATCCTATGTTATTATCATCTGTTATCGATCAATGTGTGTTTTGTGAGTGTTTACACGATTTATTATTTTAATTTCAGATATACTACGTTTGGGTTGCGCTACTGGCTTCATGATATGTTCACGAAATTACAATAAACTGACCAATAAAATGATAATATTTATGTGTGTGGTGCCTGTTGTTTCAAACACTTGCTTACATACACAATATCAAAAGTATCCCAAGAACATATGTTTTTCATATTAGGTGCACTGTGCTGCCACCTACTGCCAGGTACACCATATCAGCGATCTCAGTAGTCATTAGACATAGCGAGAGAGCAGAATGGGGCGCTCCGCGGAACTCACGGACTTGGAACGTGGTCAGGTGATTGGGTGTCACTTGTGTTATTCATATGTACGCGACATTTCCAGACTTCTAAACATCCCTAGGTCCACTGCTTCTGATGTGATAGTGAAGTGGAAACGTGAAGGGACACGTACAGCACAAAAGCGCACAGGCTGACCTCGTCTGTTGACTGACAGAGGCCGCCGACAGTTCAAGACGGTCGTAATGTGTAATAGGCCGACATCTATCGAGACCATAACACAGTAATTCCAAACTGCATCAGGATCCGCTGCAAGTACAATAAAAGTTAGGCGGGAGGTGAGAAAACATGGATTTCATGGCCGAGCGGCTGCTAGTAAGCCACAAATCACGCCGGTAAATGCCAAACGACGCCTCGCTTGGTGTAATAAGTGTAAACGTTGGACGAATCACGGTACACAATGTGGCGATCCGATGACAGGATGTGGGTATGGCTAATGCCCGGTGAACATCATCTGGCCGGCCGAAGTGGGCGTGCGGTTAAAGGCGCTGCAGTCTGGAACCGCAAGACCGCTCCGGTCGCAGGTTCGAATCCTGCCTCGGGCATGGATGTTTGTGATGTCCTTAGGTTAGTTAGGTTTAACTAGTTCTAAGTTCTAGGGGACTAATGACCTCAGCAGTTGAGTCCCATAGTGCTCAGAGCCATTTTTTTTTAACATCATCTACGATCGTGTGTAGTGCCAACAGGAAAATTCGGGGGCGGTGGAGCTATATGTACGGCCGTGTTTTTCATGAAGGTGGCTTGTACCCCTTGTTATTTTGCGTGACACTATCACAGCACAGGCCTACACTGATGTTTTGAGCACCTTCTTACTTCTCACTGTTGAAGAGCAATTCGGGGATGGTGATCGCATCTTTCAGCGCTATCGAGCACCTTTTCATAATGCACAGCCTGGGACGAAGTGGTGACACGACAGTAACATCCCTCATGTCCATTATAATTATCGGGGCTGTTATGCCGTGGTCGGTTGATGAAGTCTGTGTCAATTCCCAACGTTTCGTCTCCGACTGCGGGAGACAACTTCAAGGGTGTCCGTAACTCGATGGAAGGTCCAACACACCCACTGGCTCGCTGTGTTGGACCTTTCATCGAGCTACGGACCCCCTTGAAGATGTCTCCCGCAGTCGGAGACGAAACGTTGGGAATTGACACAGAATTCATCAACCGACCACGGCCTAACAGCCCGGATAATTATAATGGACATGATATTTCCGGCCGTGAAAGTCTACATTTTAGTATCAGTAACATCCCTGTAACGGACTGGCCTGCACAGAGTCATGATGTGATTCCTGTAGAACGCCTTCGGGATGTTTTGGAACGCCGACTTCGTGCCAGGCGTCACCGACCGACATCGCTACCTCTCCTCATTGTAGCACTCCGTGAAGAATGGGCTCCCATTCCCCAAGATACCTTCCAGCACCAGCTGTCATCAAGACAAATGGTGGACCAACACTATATATTAATTCCAGCATTACCGATGGAGGGCCCTACGAACTTGTAACTCATTTTCAGCCAAGTGTCCTGATACTTTTGATCACATAGTGCACAGGGGGATTTGTTCCACCGTGTACGAACTCTATGGATTGATTGATGAGAGGATACGGAACAAGAAAGGTCTCATAATGTCCGGAAACGCATGGTTTCTATGCTAGAGACCATTTATTCAATCATACTTTGTAACGGAGACTGCGGTCTAATATGCGCTGTACAACACAGCCACAGTTACAGTATGCATGGTTTTCTCCTAGAGCGTGATACTGTTCCTCATACGTCATGCCCTAGCGCACTCTCGTACCCTAGTAATTGGTAATGTTGTGTCCGATTCACTTCTCGAGCAGGCGCACCTTGTAATGGATGAGATAAAGTGTTGTACACAGTGGTTTCGTATTCGAATAGAGAGCTTGTTGACGCGGTGTTCACTTACGGAAGGGCAAATGCCAAGGGGCGGTGGGCAGCAAGGTTGTATCAGGAGAGCTGCCCCAACCGTCAACAACAACAACATTCAATGTCTGCAACAGTATGTCTCCGTTTGTCTGACACAGGGTCATTTCAGGAAGCAGGAAGTCATGAAGGACGTTCCCGAAATGTTCGGACACCAGACTTGGAGGGCAATTTGATTAACACTGTGGAAGGCTGCCGCCGTGCAAGTAGCAGGCAGTTGGCCCGCTAGTACAGGGTAAGCCACACGACCGTGTGGAACATTCTCCATGACAGTTGTCACTACCCTTAATATTTACAGCGTGAGCAGGACTTACTAGCTACGGACTTTCCACATCGGGATTCGTGTCATCCAACCTGTTCGCATATGAAGGCACCGTTACGCGGAGTGGTATCTTTAACTTTCATAACAGTCATCTGTGGAATAGTATGCTGAACTCCCCGTGTTATGGTTACACCGAATCATCAGCATCGGTGCAGCCGGAATGTGTGGGGCGAGATAATTGGCGACCGTATATTGGAACCTGTCTTCCTTCCACGTCGCCTAACGGGCCAGAACAATCGGCGTTTCTTGCAGACGATTGTTCCTCTCCTGCTGGAAGAAGTGCGATTGATGGTTCGTGGGGTAATGGGGCTGGTGCATGATGGTGCTCCAGCCCACTTCGCCGTTAACGTCTGGACGCATGTCAACCGTGTCTTCCCTGGCCGATGGATCAGACGAGTGGTCCAGCTGCACGGCCTGCTCGTGCACCCGATCTCAACTCGTGGGATTTCATGGGGCCATCTCAAAAGTATGGTGTATGCAGAACCCGTTTCCTATGTGGAGACGTTGCAGCAGCGTATTCATGCTGCCTTTGACACTGTTCGCATGCAGCCTCGCTTATGTGAACCTGTGAGACAGAACATGCTACAGCGCTTACACACATGCGTTGAGGCACACGGAAACCATTTTCAACACATATGATAACTGTGGCTGCATGGTACAATGCGTATTAGATCTCAGTGTTGTGAGCGTGTGGGTGCTATTCTGTCATTCTGCGCAACGGATTAATCTGAGATGTACCCTTTACCCTGTGGCTCCTGCAAGATGCAATTTCCACCCCCACACTACTACAGAAGTCAGACAGACGCTCTTAACGTTCTAAAGAGAAATGCCTGAAAAACTTTCAGCAATAAATATCTTCTGGAGTCGTCCGCTGTAAGGAAATGACACAAAAATTCACAACATTTCTTACGTAACTAGTGGCATACTTCGATACTGGAGTAGTGCTAGTTAGTGTAAGAAAAACATGAAACTAACGGAAATTATTACTTATTTTGCAAAAATTCTGAGAAATCACAATGGAACTTTTAGTTAGGAACTGAACAAGTTATTTCCGGGTTCTTTTCGGAATGTGAAGTTACCTCTTAAGGATAGGATTCGCTAATGAAATTTCTATAAAAAGTTTAAGATTGTTATTGACTTGGCAGAATGGCTAAGAGCCGCGCCTACTCAACTTGAATAAATATCCGTTAGAATGTTGCTAGGTACGGTCGAGGCTGTCGCGTGTGAAATGCAGTGAAGTGTACTGTTGTGGAGGAAATATGGGGCTCACAAGAGCTGTAGCGCACAATACCGTAAGCTGCGATGACTGCTGTCTGCGCCGCTCGCTGCTGACAAATAAGATAACTCTCTATCTGGATTGACCTTCGCCAATCAAACTCTCCCTATGCCTTGATGAAGTCAAGGACTCCTATGGGCCCCTAGTCTAACTATTGGCGTGGTCCACCGGTCAGATAACCAGTCCACCACGATGCCACTCAAAAATTCGCTCGCAGGCGTTTAACTATAACTCTGTCCAGTCACACCTCACAATAAGTGTGGCAGCCAACACAGTGAACACAATCGCAAGGACTCAATATAGAGTCCCACTCCGATTCGCTCTCGACAGAGATGCTCTCCCAGTGAAGTACTGAGGAGAGATTTGTTCCTCGCTCTTTGAGTACACGTACGAGCGCACACGCTCTCATTACGTGTTCTCGCTCCAACAGCGACAACGGAACGGCCCCTCTCCACGCCAGACGTGAAGGGGTATATCTTTCGGTCTCTTTCATTACTCCTCCAGCTCAAGGCGTCAGGAATATCGTCTGCCAATCAGCATTGCTCTCCTAAAACGGGAGAATGACGTTTCGTTTAAAGCGACCAATCCAGAAATCTGTAGCATCTGCGTTTGGCGTTTGCTGTCTCTCTGTGAAAACCTCTGAAACTGTGTGCTATGTTTGTAATGGATGCGTAGGCTAGGCGCTCCCACACAATGTAGCGGAATTTGCCTTTAAGCCGAACATGGGGTCGTTCTTTCTTTCACTCGGGCAAACGTTGTCTGCTCTATGGGTGGTCATCGTCCAACGTAGATAGATTGGTTCGTCCTCTGAAGGGACCAGTCTCCTGGCGTGCGGTTTGCTCTCCCAAACTAAAAGCTCCTGTGACCATCGTGTCTGGAATGTATGTGTGTATGCCAGCCTCGAGCATTTCAATCTCAGTGCGCATTTGCGATTTACTAGTTATTTACATATCGTTTACATGAATTCATACAACATTTACTTTATTTTATCGAGTTTGGGTTCGAATGAATCGTCTTGATGTGTGGAATATGTTTGTGAGGGCGTAATATGTAAGCAATGAACGTCAGGAGACCACAACGTCTTACATACCTCCCTCCTTCTGACAAAATTTTTGCCTGAGGTTTGTCAATGCTGAGGAAAACATTGACAAAGTCAGGCAAAAATTGTTCTTTTAGATTTTCCAATAAACTTTTCTCAGCCATTCTTAAGAATTTTTTCCTATGATTTCTTTATAGCTATTGTTTCTATTTTTTAATTCTACAATTTTTATTTTGTTGTTAGGCAAATATAGACTTTACTAAGGTTCTTATTCTTTGTCATTTCCAGTACGTGTCTCTGTTTTCCTTTTTCATTTCCAAAAAATTGTTTTTACAGTATTAATTTTTCTAAACTCGTTAGTGTACAGTGTATCATGTTTTAGTGTGGTTATATCTTTTCTTTAGTTAAGCTTCACGTGAATGTTCGCAAAAGCTCCGTTGTGTAACTTTGTTTTATTTATTTAGGCATTATTTGTGTCACTGTTTTAAGAGTGAAGAAGTGTTTTTCCTTTATTCTATCCTCTTTCAACCTATGATTAACCAAAACCTTTTTTATATAAAAAACAAACTTGGTTTTACAGGGATTTTTGACATTATCCACTTATACTAATTAATTTTCTTTACATAATTTTTAAGGTCTCTATCACATTATGGGCTTTACATGTTTGATAAAATAATTACTTTTACAAAAAAGGAAAAAATATTTTTACAAATATATCAAATTCTTAACTCTACATTTGTATTTTATCAGTCTTTTCGTTTTGTGCTGCGTCAATTTCTGTGCTCGACGATCCCCACTCATTTGTATGGGTGTCACAAATCATGAGAGAAGCACTCTAGCATGCGATGCCGGGTCTTACTTGTTGACATTGTTATCATCGAGTTGTACTTTTAACCGATGATGATGACTGTGGTTTACTGCATAATCAGTGATGTCTTGGTACTCCTTTGCTGTCACACCTGGGACGGTATGGCAGTTCGATGATTGTAGTTGACTACCGACGATCGTCACCCAATATTGTGCTGTGACGTCTTGGTACTTCACACCTGGTTCGGTATGGCGATTTGATGATGTGGTAGGGAGAATACTGTTCATTCTGCTGAATCTATTTCTGGATAATGTAGGTTGGTATTACTTAATATTCCGTTTGCCGTTCGTTTTTATTTGTTTGACGATTCAAGGCTTACTTTTTGGAGAGGTGCTTGTGGTAGTTGCCATGCCTTAAAGTTAATGGAAAGACGTTTGTAGCAATATGCTTTGTAGGATAGGAGAGAAAGGTATCTTGCTGTCTTCTGCCCTTCTTCGTCTTGCATCTTCTGTTCTTTTCTTCTTTCTTGCGTTCTTCTGTTCTTCTTGGGCTGGAATATGTGAATTTTAGTGTAGGAGTGATATAGGATTTGTAGGCTCTGACTGCCTTTCCAAATGTTACTTGATGAGTTTGTAGATCTTCGTAATTTTTTTTACCTTCATTGTCGTCTCGTCGTATTATGATTCTCCCCACGCTCTTCCGTTGGGTAGCAGTGTCGTGACATATGAAATGTCCGTGCTGCGCGTTGTCCTCCTGAAGGCCAACCTGGTTGCAACCTGCATTTCCGGTGTGGCGCTGGTCTTCATGTTATTTCCCTATGTCTGTACCCTCTCCGTCGCTATCTCGAAGCATCTGGTGTTAAGGGAGCTGGTGGTTGGTGTTGGTGGCGATGTCCCTTTTTTCGTGTAGAGAAATTTCTTTTACAACGTTTTGTGTTATACAAACAACAAGGGATTTTGACTCTATACAATGCAAGGTTTATAAAAATGAAGGAAATTATTATTTATTTCTCATATGATAATTTAATTAAAGCATATATCTGTCATTTTTATAGCCTACCACTTCTTCATTCTTTTAATTGTTGTGTACCATTTATTGTTTGTGTGCATGTTGTAGTGTACTTGATACTACAAGAGATTGTTAGTGTGTGTTGTGTCTCTTTTTCTTTTAATTATGTTGATCTATTAATTTAACTTTTATTTAGTGGTTAACAAAAAAATGGTTCAAATGGCTCTGAGCGCTATGGGACTTAACAGCTATGGTCATCAGTCCCCTAGAACTTAGAACTACTTAAACCTAACTAACCTAAGGACAGCACACAACACCCAGCCATCACGAGGCAGAGAAAATCCCTGACGCCGCCGGGAATCGAACCCGGGAACCCGGGCGTGGGAAGCGAGAACGCTACCGCACGACCATAAGATGCGGGCAGTGGTTAACATAAGATAGGGTGGACGTTAGTTTGCCTAACCTCTTCCGCATTTTTCCATTTAATCTTTACGTTTTGCAGTGTTCGGTGGCCTAACTTCTACACCTGGTTTCTCTTTGCTGTGTTGTTCTTGTCTCTGTGGATCATAATTTCCTGTTTAATTATTCACGCCCTGGTCTCGCCAGTTTCTGCTTCTACCATCACTACCTCTTTCAATGTAACCTTGACTGTTGGCATTTTGATTCCTAATCCCATATCCGCCACTGTATGAGTGTCCATTACCGTTCCTATTTCGGTACCAATTATTCTGGTTATCGTTTCTATGCCAATTGCCGCTGTGCCACTGTCCTTGTCTATTAAATTGCCTGAAATTATTGGTGTTAGGATTACGATTATTATAATTGGAATATTCGTTCCTAGTCCTCTCCTTTTGCTGTTCCCTCTCCTTTCTTTTTTCTTTCACCTCGTCCTCTTTAAACATAAATTCAAGTTCTCTTAAAACCTCTTTAAATTCTTCGGTATTTTCATTTTTTCCTACTGTCGCCTGTCGATACTTTACCGGTAATTTCATTCTACATAGACGTATTAGCTCTCCGTTACTGTATGGTTTGTCTAGGCATTGATTCTTTCTGTCCATTGAATCAAAGAATTTTACCACCCTTTTCTCTCCTGAGTTTTCATATGGTGTCATCTGAAGTAACTCGTATTTGATTTTGTTTTGCGTCTCCTTAGACCAATATCTTTCGAGAAATGCTGTTCTGAAGTGTAGGTAAGACGTACAGGTAGCCGCGATCTTTTGCATCTCTGCTACTGTCCCTGACATGTGCGCACAAATGAAGTCAAGTTTGTGAGCTACGCTCCAGTGGATTGGTAAGCCTACTTGAAACTGGTCGATGAATGTGCGTGCATGCAAGCTACCGCCTTCTTCCTTGAAATGTTGAAATTTTCTAACTGTGATGAAGTGGTCTGTATCATATCTACTCATAAATCCGGTTTGTGGCTGATTCATGGACTCAAATAATCTGCCACTGCTTGTGTCGTCGTGTTTATTCTCTGGTAATCTACTGCCTGTCTACCTATTCTCAATGTCCTGACTCATATCCGCGTCATATCGTATCATTGGTGAACAAAAGTGTTGTTCGTGTGTTTCTACTCTCGTCGTTCGCGTTATAGTACCTGTGCTGCTATTATGTTGTGTCATTGGATTTACTGGTGTAGTTGCCTGTCTATCGATTGGTATCGGCTGAATGTATGTGTTCCGTTTTTCTAGATCCTGTGCCTGGTCCTGTGGCATGTCATGTATTACTTAAATAGGAGTTTTCTGTTTCAATTTCTGCGTGAGTGTTACGTCTAACCTTGGTTCAACTTGAACTTTCTCAGATGGCGCGTGTTCGTGTACTGAATTAATGCTTGACGTGTCATTTGTTTCGCTACAGGTGTAATCGGTCTCGATCTTTTCTTCGATAGTTTGTATCAACTCTGTTCGAAGCTTTTCAAACTGATCTTTGTTTTTAAATTGTATTTTATTGATCCGCTGATCATATTTTTTCAGTGCAACTTTTTCGACCTTGCTTTGAATTGCTTGTTCTTCCGAAATTTGTGTTGCTGTTCGAGTGGCTTTTTTCGTAAAACGTTCCACCTTTTTGTCAACGTTTACGATGTCCAGCTGGACCTTGTCCACGTCAGTGCGTTATTGTTGCTGACCTTGTGTTAGTACCTGAATTCTTTCTCTAGATTCTTTCGCGTCTTTGTTTATCTGAGTGATCTGACTATCAATTCTGGCGATCCCTTCTTCCATTTGGATTTTAACCTGTTGGATGTCTTAATAGCCTGATTATCCTGTTTCAATTCCTGATACTGTTTTGTCGTCTGTGTATTAACAGCCTGATTATCCTGATTCAATTGCTCATACTGTTTTGTTATCTGTGTATTCTGTTTCGCCATACTAGCGTTCATTTGTTGTAACATCTCCATGATCGCGTCCTGTACTGTAACACTACCTTCTGCTGAACTATGTATTCTCGATCTATAGTTTTCTACTCCGTCAGTTACGTCGTTTACTGGGCTATGCTGCGGCGTTTCTAAGATTGATAACTGCAATAACCCGTGCTGTCTGTGTTGAGGAATAGTTGCGTTTGTCATTGAACCATTACGTGGCCCAAACAACTCCGCATTCTGCCCTCTCTGTTGTGTATGTCTTGTGTTTGCAGGTACAGTTGCGTCTCTTACGGAACCTTTTCGTGGCGCTCGTAACTCCGCAAAATTCTGTGTCTGTTGTTGGGGCATATTTAGAATGTGTACGATAGGTTCGACGTATTCTAAATGTTCCCCCTCTTCCTCACTGTCTACTACTCTTTGAACGTTAGCTAACTGCCGGTTCATTGACTGTATTGACGCGTATTCTGTCCCTGAATATGCGGCAGACAAACGCGTTTCCTGTGCTCGTTTCGCTTCTAATTATTGCCATTTCCTACGTGGTCTGTCTGTTTCTGGCTCAGAATGTGCCCTACCTGGAATTTCATATTCTGGAAATTCGTTGTTCTCGTCCCTTTGATTCCCATGTACCTGATCTGTCTCAATTTTATCCCAGTCTAACTAAGCCTGCTGATTCTGCAGCTCCCCGACTGTCCTATTCTCCGAATCACCGTCTGTCCTATTCTCAGGTTCATCTTCTGTCCTATTCCCAATAAGCTCATTTACTTGCTGTCTATCTGGTTGATTTTCCCCCATCTTGTCTACTTGCTGTCTCTCAGGTAACCCTTTGGCTTGTGCTCTCGTTAACATGGAAATTCTTTCAACACACCACAACCCTATCTACAAAACTGTACGACCACTTACCAGTTGGTTGAACCAACAACAACAATAACGTCGTGACTTCTCGGCTAATGTTCTGTCTCCTCTGCTACAGTCTCCAATCTCAATCTGTGAGCTTGCAAAGGGAGAAAAATGTTATTTCTTAATTCTAACTTATATGATGCCGCATCACACTGCGTCTCTGCGTCACTCTGCGTCTGTGCCTATCACCTGAAAATCTCATGGCCTAACAGCTACACAAAAATCGTAAAAAAAAATGCAAAACTTTCCAACACAATAACACACGCCCTTTTCCCTACAGTTCTGCTTTCTTCATTACCTGTGTCTATTTTGATCCCAATATTTGCAAATAGATATTTAATACATGAAAGAAAGTTCATCAAAGGGCAACTGTTGCGACCTGCCGTACCTAACTATCCTGACACTTTCCTATCATGGTAGCTTACCTATTTTACCTACCCCGGCAGGGTCGCCATTTTCTGTGAGCGTGTGGGTGCTATTCTGTCATTATGTGCAACGGATTAATCTGAGACGTACCCTTTACCCTGTAGCTCCTGCAAGATGCAATTTCCACCCCCACACTACTACAAAAGTCAGACAAACGCTCCTAACGTTCTAAAGAGAAATGCCTGAAAAACTTTCAGCAATAAATATCTTCTGGAGTCGTCCGCTGTAAGGAAATGACACAACACAAAATTTCTTATGTAACTAGTGGGATACTTGGGTACTGGAGTAGTGCTAGTTAGTGTAAGAAAAACATGAAACTAACGAAAATTATTATTTATTTTGCAAAAATTCTGAGAAATCACAATGGCACTTTTAGTTATGAACTGAACAAATTATTTCTGTGTTCTTTTCGGAATGTGAAGTTACCTCTTAAGGATAGGATTCGCTAATGAAAATTCTATAGAAAGTTTAAGATTGTTATTGACATGGCAGAATGGCTGAGAGCCGCGCCTACTCAACTTAAATAAATATCCGTTACAATGTTGCTAGGTACGGTTGAGGCTGTCGCATGTGAAATGCAGTGAAGTGTACTGTTGTGGAGGAAATATGGGGCTCGCAAGAGCTGTAGCGCACAATACCATAAGCTGCGATGCTGCTGTCTGCGCCGCTCGCTGCTGACAAATAAGATAACTCTCGTTCTATCTGCATTGACCTTCGCCAATCAAACTCTCCCTACGCCTTGATGAAGTCAACGATTCCTATTCGACCCTAGTCTAACTATTGGTGTGGTACACTGGTCAGATAACCAGTCCACCACGATGCCATTAAAATATTCGCTCGCAGGCGTTTAACTATAACTCTGTCCGTTCACACCGCACAATAAGTGTGGTGGCCAACACAGTGAACAATGCTTAATCGCAAGGACTCAATATACAGTCGCACTCCGATTCGCTCTCGCCAGAGGTGCTGTCCCAGTGAAGTACTGAGGAGAGACTTGTTCCTCGCTCTTTGAGTACATGTAGGAGCGCACACGCTCTCGTTAGGTGTTCTCGCTCCAACAGCGACAATGGAACGGCCCCTCTCCACGCCAGACGTGAAGGGGTATATCTTTCGGTCACTTCCATTACTCCTTCATCTCAAGAGGTCAGGAATATCGTCTGCCAAACAGCATTGCTCTTCTAAAACGGGAGAATGATGTTTCGTTTAAAGCGACCAATCCAGAAATCTGTAGCATCTGCGTTTGGCGTTTGCTGTCTCACTGTGAAAACCTCTGAAACTGCGTGCTAAACAGTATCAGACAGGACCTGAAGAAGACTGCGACTCACGCAGTCGAAATATCGTGCAGGTAAGATGCGAATAACCGGCAGGAACCCGATTAATCAACATGACAACGCCTCGCCGGGAAAGCTTGAAGAATTATATTATAAAACTGTTAACAACACTGAAACTTATAAATGAATGGGCACCATGAGAAGCTGAACGGTAACTAGGAACGAGCAAAGGCTGTTGCACTCACCGTTCAAAAGAGGAAGCGCAAATGACGACAGGCAGAGGTTAGTAGAAATTCTTGCGCCTGTAAAATCATCTACGCGCACAGCATACAGCAACTACCCCAGTCGTAATTTAGCAGAGGATCTGACTGAGAACCCAAGAAAATTCTGGTCCTATGTAAAATCACTAAGCGGGTCTAGGGCTTCCATCCACTCACTTGTTGACCGACCTGGTGTGGGAACTGAACATAACGAATGGCGCAATTTTAAATTTCCCCTTCAAGAAATCGTTCAAGCATGATGATTATACAAATATACTGTCGTGCATTGTCAGCTTTTCGCCTCGTAATGCTCGTAATGAATAGTCCATTAAATTACGGGCATGCAGCCGCGCATTTTTTTATTTTATTTATTTATTTATTTTGCGGCTGCCTCCCCGAAATTTAGTAAACTAAACATACTGTCGTTTCACCATCAAACAACGTCCGGTATGGACGACACATTAATAAACGCCCCTAACGTAGAGAAACAACTGAACGAGTTCAAAACAAATAAGTCGCCACGTCCGAATGGAATCTCAGTTAGGTTCTACACTACACTACGGCACTGACCCTTACCTAGCTTGCATTTATCGCGAATCTCTCGCCCAGAGCAAACTGCCAAGCGGCTGGAAAAAAGCGCAGGTGAATCCTGTATAGACGAAGGTAGCAGAACATACCTATATAATTACAGACCAATATTCTTAACAGTGGTTTGCTGCAGAATTCTGTAACACATTATAATTGCGAATATAATAAATTTTCTTGAGACCAAGAAGCTTATGTCTGCGAATAGGCATAGTTTTAGAAAGCAACACTCGTGCGATATTATGCTTGTCCTTTTCTCACATGGTATACTGCGAACTATGGATGAAGCGCAACTGGCAGATTCCGTATTCGTAGATTTCCAAAAAGCATTTTACACGGTGCCCCACTGCACACAACGTACGTACGAACATACGGAACAGAATCCCACGTATGTGAGAGGCTCAAAGACTTCTTAAGTAATAGAACCCAGTATTTTGTGGCCGACGGCGGGTTTTCATTGCAGACAAGGTTGTTTCAGGGAAGTGTGATAACACCGCTATTGTTTTCAATATACATATTTGATCTGGGTGACGGATGGGGAGAAATCTGTGGCTGCTGATGCTGTGCTGTTCGGAAAAGTGATGAAGTGGAGTGACTAGCAGCGTACAAAATGACTTCAAAAAAAGTTTCGATTTTGTGTGATGAATGGTAGTTAGGTCTAAATGTATACAAAATGTAAGTTAATTCGGATGGATGAAAAAAACAAATCTTAATGTTCGAATACAGTCACATCGTTTAAATATCTGAACGTAAAGCTGCAAAGCGATATGAAATCGAACGAGCATATAAGGATTCTGTTAGGGAAGCCGAATGGCGGACACTGGTTTATTGGGAGAACTGTAGGAGAGTGTGGTTCATCTGTAAAGAAGACCACATATATGACGCTAGTACGACCTGTTCTTGAGTACTTCTCATGCGTTTTGGATCCGTCCAGCAGGCCGGATGAACGGAAGACATCGAGGCAGTTCAGACGTGGGCTGCTAGATTTGTTACTTGTAGGTTCGAACAACACGCAAGTGTCACGGAGCGGCTTCGGGAACTGAAATGGGAATATCCGGAGGGAAGCTGACGTTATTTTCGCATAATACTATAACCGGAATTTGAGGGTGACTGCGGATGGATTCTACTGCCGTCAACAAACATTTCTCAAAGGACAACAAAGATATGTGAAAAATTAGGCATTCTTATGGAGGCTTATACACAGTCGTTCTTTCCTCTCTCTATCTGCGAGTCTAACAGGAAACGCCCAGTGCTCTCTCGGAATACGAGCAGCGAACCACGGACTCAGTCGAAGTGGACTTGGCCGACGACAGACTCTCTTGTCCAACCGAGCATATCCTTCCGCAGTGAGGCCTTCATCGGGTCTCTGTTACGATGACAATAGGATCGTACGAACTTCCCCCCACCGATCTGATTCATACTGGCAGCACGTGTAGGGCACGACTAAGACTTCAACGTATGCAAACAGGAAGACGCAACTCTCGACCCCTTTGGAGGATATAACGATTGAAAATTTTACACGTATTTATAAATTTTGTATGGTGGCTAGTACTCAAGACGTCCTCAGCCGAGAGTTTTCAGCGGTTAATCACGACACTCGTCTGCAAACTGAAGGCTCCGACCTTGCAGAACCACCATTTGGGGGACTTGGTTCAAATGGCTCTAAGCACTATGGGACTTAACATCTGAGGTCATCAGTCCCCTAGACTTAGAACTACGTAAACCTAACTAACCTAAGGTCCAGAATGAGATTTTCACTCTGCAGCGGAGTGTGCGCTGATATGAAACTTCCTGGCAGATTGAAACTGTGTGCCGGACCGAGACCCGAACTCGGGACCTTTACCTTTCGCGGGCAAGTGCACACTCCGCTGCAGAGTGAAAATCTCATTCTGGATACATCCCCCAGGCTGTGGCTAAGCCGTGTCTCCGCAATATCCTTTCTTTCAGGAGTGCTAGTTCTGCAGGGTTCGCAGGAGAGCTTCTGTAAAGTTTGGAAGGTAGGAGACGAGGTACTGGCAGAAGTAAAGCTGTGAGGACGGGGCGTGAGTCGTGCTTGGGTAGCTCAGTTGGTAGAGCACTTGCCCACGAAAGGCAAAGGTCCCGAGGTTGAGTCTCGGTCCGGCACACTGTTTTAATCTGGCAGGAAGTTTCATATCAGCGCACACTCCGTTGCAGAGTGAAAATGTCATTCTGGAAACATCCCCCAGGCTGTGGCTAAGCCATGTCTCCGCAATATCCTTTTTTTCAGGAGTGCTAGTTCTGCAGGGTTCGCAGGAGAGCTTCTGTAAAGTTTGGAAGGTAGGAGACGAGGTACTGGCAGAAGTAAAGCTGTGAGGACGGAGCGTGAGTCGTGCTTGGGCAGCTCAGTTGGTAGAGTACTTGCCCGCGAAAGGCAAAGGTCCCGAGTTCGAGTCCCGGTCTGGCACACAGTTTCCATCTGCCAGGAAGTAACCTAAGATCATCACACACACCCATGCTCGAGGCAGGATTCGAACCTGGACCGTAGCAGCCGCGTGGTTCCGGACTGAAGCGCCTAGAACCACTCGGTCACAGCGGCTGGCGATCTGGGGGACTGATACATCTTTCCGTGAAGACGCGCGACGCGGCTGGGATTGCTAAGCTACCCCCCCCCTCACCCCCGCCTCACCAGTGGCCTCCTCTCAGAGAGGATCTGATTGTTTATTTCTTGTGCTTTGCTTTCCCTTGTCGATTTACTTAACTTAGGCTGTAGGGAAAAGTGTCTTATTTCCCTGTCTTTTCAATATGATTTACCCTTTCTGCTTTCCCAACTCAGTCCCAGCAGTTGGGGGTGAGGAAGACACCGTGGCCAGACTCACATGTCTGACTGCTGCCCATTCTGCCTTCAGACCCATCAGCGACTGTATGAAGGAGCGCGAGGTCCGTGGTTCGAATGTCCCTGCCTGCACGTCATCTTTTCCCACCCATGTAATTATTACGACTTTGCAAATTGTCATTATTCAATGAGTCATTTATTATTATTTTGAT
Source organism: Schistocerca nitens (assembly GCF_023898315.1). Classification (NCBI taxonomy): domain Eukaryota; kingdom Metazoa; phylum Arthropoda; class Insecta; order Orthoptera; family Acrididae; genus Schistocerca; species Schistocerca nitens. Next base: position 139,921,067 of record NC_064623.1, on the reverse strand, counting down.
AAATCTTATCCTGAAAAAAGGAGAAAAAATTTCTAATGTGATTGGAAAATATGGATACACAAAACTTTCAAATTAGATCAGTATATGCTATTTTGTCTAAAACTGACATGGTGAGACCGTGGCTGTGTACAATTAATACAGGTTAATTCTTACAAAGAAGAACACAGCAACCAGCCACTATTAATACTGCTATTTATTTAGGTAAATAGCGCCGTTACAGGCGACATTCCCTCTGACTTCAAGAAGAATATAACAATTCCAATCCCAAAGAAAGCAGGTGTCGACAGATGTGAAAATTACCGAACTATCAGTTTAATAAGACACAGCTGCAAATTACTAACGCGAATTCTTTACAGACGAATGGAAAAACTGATAGAAGCCGACCTCGGGGAACATCAGTTTGGATTCCGTAGGAATGTTGGAACACGTGGGGCAATACTGACCCTACGACTTATCTTAGAAGACATATTAAGGAAAGGCAAACGTACGTCTCTAACATTTGTAGACTTAGAGAAAGCTTTTGACAATGTTGATTGGAATACTCTCTTTCAAATTCTGAAGGTGGCAGGGGTAAAATATAGGGAGCAAAAGGCTATTTACAATTTGTACAGAAAACCAGATGGCAGTTATAAGAGTCGAGGGGAAGGAAAGGGAAGCAGTGGTTGGGAAGGGAGTGAGACAGGGTTGTAGCCTATCCCCGATGTTATTCAATCTGTATATTGAGCAAGCAATAAAGAGAACAAAAGAATAGTTCGGAGTAGGTATTAAAATCCATGGAGAAGAAATAAAAACTTTTAGGTTCGCCGATGACATTGTAATTCTGTCAGAGACAGCAAGGGACTTGGACGAGCAGTTGAACGGAATGGACAGTGTCTTGAAAGGAGTTTATAAGATGAACATCAACAAAAACAAAACGAGGATAATGGAATGTAGTCGAATTAAGTCGGGTAACGCTGAGGGAATTAGATTAGGAATGAGATACTTAAAGTAGTAAAGATGTTTTGCTATTTGGGGAGCAAAATAACTGGTGACGGTCGAAGTAGAGAGGATATAAAATTTAGACTGGCAATGGCAAGGATAGCGTTCCTGAAAAAGAAAAATTTGTTTACATCGAGTACAGATTTAAATGTCAGGAAGTCGTTTCTGAAAGTATTTGTATGGAGTGTAGCCATGTATGGAAGTGAAACGTGGACGATAAATAGTTTAGACAAGAACAGAATAGAAGTTTTCGAAATGTGTTGCTACAGAAGAATTCTGAATATTAGATGGGTAGATCACATAACTAATGAGGAGGCATTGAATAGAATTGGGGAGAAGAGGAGCTTGTAGCACAGCTTGACTAGAAGAAGGAATCGGTTGGTAGGGCATGTTCTGAGACATCGAGGGATCACTAATTTAATATTGGAGGGCAGCGTGGAGAGTAAAAATCGTAGAGGGAGACCAAGAGATGAATACACTAAGCAGATACAGAAGGATGTAGGCTGAAGTAGGTACTGGGAGATGAAGAAGCTTGCACAGGATAGAGTAGCATGGGGAGCTGCATCAAACCAGTCTCAGGACTGAAGACCACAACAACAACAAAATGAATATTCGGATATCAGTAATTGAGTCGTGCCGCTACGATAGACATCCTGCGACGCGATCATGGTTTCCACAGATGTTACCCCCGAGAGCTAGAAGCGCTGCGAAGTGCGCATGGCGTGCGCCGACCTCCTTTACAAGGGGACCGGACGAACTTACCCTCACCGATTTGTTTCGTATTGACAGGCTGCGTAGGGCACCGCTAGGACTTCAACGTAAGTGACTAGCAAGGCGCAACTCTCAACTGTTTTCGAGGAAACCCAGTTTGAACATTTTACGCGTGCTTACATATGAACCGTCAACTTACTTTCAAAACTTTTTCTTAAGAATTTGTTTTATTTACTAGCGATTCATCAAGAACATTAACACATTTAATCACACTATGTGAGCGTGGTGGTAGTTGCCAGTGGGAAACAAATCAAATTTCTTTCAACAACTGGAAATTTTATTCCTAAAAACCCTTTTTCTTTTTCTTTTTTTTTTTAAAAAGAAGATTTAAATTTATAATCAGAAAGCACCCTCTAAATATCAAGTTACAATTTATTCAGAGGCGGAAAGAACAAATTTTTGACATTATGAGCTTTCGGGCTGAGAACCTTGGCGCTTCCTTTTGACACGGCCGTAGTCACGACCGCTCAACAACAACCTTTGAAAGACTACACTGGTGCAAATCTGCAACACACCAGATTACTTTCAACTAAAAATTTTAACAACTCACACAAGCACATAAACTATCAACCCCGTAGGAGCGATGGAAATGGTACAAAACACTAACATTAAAAGATTAACTTGCCACCGAAGGTGCAACTTGATTTAAAAAGAAAACTCTTACGGTGGAAGGGTGGCAACTTTATATTCTAAAATAACCATTTAAATAAAAACCTATGAAATGCAGTCTTACATAAAATATACAACGTTAGCCAAACATGCTCTACAGTACACATATACCGCCTCTCAAGATGATAGGCAAGATAAAAACATATTTCAGAAACTCGGCCGTTAAACTTCAAGAAATAAATTTGTTAACACACTGAATCCGACAAACATGACAGAGGCAGCTATTAACGTATGGGAGATTGCTAGAGAGATTACTGAGCAACCCGAGCCGCAAGTTGCACTAACACGCCCCAACTCCACAAGGGAAAAACGGACCACCCAATTCATAAATAACCACCTTCCCGCGGGTGGGCAAACGGAGAAGAATGGTGGGACGACCCCAAAACAAAGCGGGTGGCGATCTCACCAAGAAAACAAGTAGAATTTAACAAGTAAATGAAACAACGTGTCACCAATCACTTGACTTCTAATAAACTGCGATGTCCGGCGAAGACCTGGCGCAGCACCTCCAATGCTCTCCCGAACCGTCCGCTGCCAGCCGCTTCAACGGACGCATGAAGGCGCGCCGATCTTCCGTCTCACGGCGTCGCAGCTCGCACCGGCCAGACCGATGTCGTGGGTTGACTCCTGTTGCTCTCGTGTCGGCCGCGAAGCCACTATCCCTCGCTATAAGGCGCGGCCCTCTGGACTCACGTGGCGACCTCACATGCTCCGACGCTCCAGGCGGACAAGTCATCAGCCCCGACCGGGCGACCACTAGCTGAGTTCTCTTACTGTCGGGCTTTAAAGTTTGATCCAAACGACAGACATACTAGCACTCCGAACGACAGACAGACACTAACTGCCACACAAATGCGAACGAGAGACAGACTATCAAGCTGGGGACGAGAGACTGACCCAGACTGACTCCGACTCACCCCTGGCGAGCTCATAGCGCCCCTCAAATGTACGTGAACAGGCAACCTTTCCCCTTTCCCACCAAAGGGAGACACCAAAGCTGCGATTGCCACAGCGGCGCCACGGCCAGAAACGGCGGGCGAGTACTTCACACAACGCGCTGCGGGGCGCTCTTCAAAACAGCAATTTTTACCACGGTTCAACATATTTCGTATGTTCGTTAGTAACCGAGCGAGTAAGCGCTTGCTTTCCTAACCGCGAGGTCCGTGGATCGAATATTGCCTCCGGTTCTCTTTTTTTATTTCATTCCCACGTAATTCGGACAAAAGATATCCGTGGTACGCCGAGAAATTTTTTGATTACCGAGCACAGCTTACGAATGTATCCCAAGTTTGTTTTGCTATAGACACATGGAAGAAACCTCACTCAGGCAAGGATTACAAGTGCCGTATGTCGTAATAATTACCATTTCCCATTTTTATATTATTACTATTCTGATTCCTACAGTGCTCCAGAGGTTACATATTATATTTGCCACACACGTACATAATATAAATAAAATGACTATACTGTTTTAATTTCGAAGATCCTGTGTATCCATTTTTTAAATGACTATACTGATCTAATTAATGTAGGTTAATTCTTACAAAGAAGAAAACAGCAACCAGCCACTATTAATACTGCTATTTATTGAGGTAAATAGCGCCGTTACCGGTTTCGAACTGGCAAGTTCATCATCAGACGGCTGTTCACATGATTTTTCAAGATACACTTTACATTATCGTCCGTTTTCGATTTTTATTATTCCACGCCAAAAATACTTCGCAACAGTGGAATAATAAAAAGGTCTCTTTAATTTTCCTGTAGGCAGTATCTATCTTACCCCTAGTGAGATAAGCGTCTACATCCTTACATCTGTCCTTTAGCCATCCCTGCTTAGCCATTTTGCACTTCCTGTCAATATCATTTTTTAGACGTTTGTATTTCTTTTTGCGTGCTTCATTTACTGCATTTTTATATTTTCTCCTTTCAGCAATTAAATTCAATATTTCTTCAGTTACCCAAGGGTTTCTACTAGCCCTAATCTTTTTACCTATTTGATCCTCTGCTGCCTTCACTATTTCATCCCTCAAAACAACCCATTCTTCTTCTTCAGTATTTCTTTCCCCAATTCCTGTCAACTGTTCATATTCATTTTACTGTTCTACTTTGCGCTTTGAGTAGGTTCTGGAGAACCCCGTGACGAATAAATTTGAGAGCTGTCGCCTTTGTGGTAAAAATTGGAAACAATACAGGGACAGAAGAAATTGTGTGGAATATTTCTGTTTGGCGACAGGAAGTGCGCATCCTACTAGGGACGTACCCTTCGCGTCCGCCCGCAGTCTGTCCCCGTGACGCGGCCGTAGAGGCGCCGCAGCGCCTCGCGGTGTGGACAGAATTGTCTCGGCCCCGCGTGCAGGAAATTTCATTGGGGGAGGAGTCGGGCGGGCTGGCGGCTGGCAGGCTTCGCACCGGCGCCTGCCGCGCTAACCGTGTTTGCTCGCCGCCCCGGAAGGCGCGTCAGAAAGCCAGCCTTCCCGGATGTGACGTCAGCGCCGTCCTCCGCGGCGGCGAGGTCGCCAGGGTCCCGCAGCGGCGTCTCTGGGCGCCTAACAGCCGAGTCTCACGTCGACCGTTTGTCTCCACTCCGTCCAGCTGCCCACACTAGCCTGTCCTATGCAAGCCTTTTCATCTCTCCACAGCTACTGCTGGGTGGGTGCTATTCTGTCGTTCTGCCCAACAGATTAGACTGAGAGGTGCCCTTTACCCTGTGTCTCCTGCAAGATGCTATTTCCACCCCCACACTACTACAGAAGTCAGACAGACGCTCCTAACGTTCTAAAGAGAAATGCCTGAAAAACTTTCAGAAATAAATATCTTCTGGAGTCGTCTGCTGTAAGGAAATGACACAAAAATTCACAAAATTTCTAACATAACTAGTGGGATACTTGGGTTCTGGAGTAGTGCTAGTTAGTGTGAGAAATACATGAAACTAACGAAAGTTATTATTTATTTTGCAAAAATTCTGAGAAATCACAATGGCACTTTTAGTTATGAACTGAACAAGTTATTTCCGAGTTCTTTTCGGAATGTGAAGTTACCTCTACAGGATAGGATTCGCTAATGAAATTTCTATACAAAAATTTAGATTGTTATTGACTTGGCAGAATGGTTGAGAGCCGCGCCTACTCAACTTGAATAATTACCCGTTAGAATGTTGCTAGGTACGGCCGAGGCTGTCGTGTGTGAAATGCAGTGAAGTATACTGTTGTGTAGGAAATATGGGGCTCGCAAGAGCTGTAGCACACAATACCATATGCTGCGATGCTGCTGTCTGCGCCGCTCGCTGCTGACAAATAAGATAACTGTCGTTCTATCTGGACTGACCTTCGCCAATCAAACTCTCCCTATGCCTTGATGAAGTCAAGGACGCCTATTCGCCCCTAGTCTAACTATTGGCGTCGTACACCGATCAAATAAACAATCCACTGCGATGCCACTCAAAAATTCGCTCGCAGGCATTTAACTATAACTCCGTCCGTTCACACCACACAGTAAGTGTGTCGGCCAACACAGTCAACAATGCTTAATCGCAAGGACTCAATATAGAGTCGCACTCCGATTCGCTCTCGACAGAGGTGCTCTCCCAGTGAAGTACTGAGGAGAGACTTGTTCCTCACTCTTTGAGTACACGTACGAGCGCGCATGCTCTCATTACGTGTTCTCGCTCCAAGAGCGACAATGGAACGGCCCCTCTCCACACCAGGTGTGAAGGGGTAAATTTTTCGGTCTCTTCTATTACTCCTTCAGCTCAAGGCGTCAGAAATATCGTCTGCCAATCAGCATTGCTCTTCTAAAACGGGAGAATGACGTTTCATTTAAGGCGACCAATCCAGAAATCTGTAGCATCGACGTTTGGCGTTTGCTGTCTCCCTCTGAAAACCTCTGAAACTGTGTGCTCTGTTTGTAAAGAACGCGTAGGCTGGGCGCTCCCACACAATGTAGCGGAATTTGCTTTTAAGCTGAACACGGGGTCGTTCTTCCTTTCACTCGGGCAAATGCTGTCCACTCCACGGGCGGCCGAGGTTGACTCATTCTCTGAAGGGACTGGCCTCCCAGCGTGCGGTCTGCCTCTCTCAAATTAAAAGCTTCTGTGACCGTCATGTCTGGAACGTATGTGTGTACGCCAGCCTCGAGTATTTCAACCACGGTGCGCTAACTTGTTATTTGCATATCGTTTACTTTGATTCATACAACATTGACTTTGTCTTATCGAGTTTGGGTTCGAATGAAGCGTCTTGATGTGCGGAATATGATTGTGAGGGTGGAATATGTAAGCAATGAAGGTCAGGAGACCACGACGTCTTACACTGCAACCTGTGCCCATTCCACATCTATGGGGGGGAGTCCTATAAGTATTGCAACACATTTTTTTCTCCGTCAGTTGCGGAATTTGTTGTGGTGTGGAGTATTCCCGTATGAGTCCATACGGTTTCAAGAAAGTCCGGTAAATGATGGAGCTACAATAAGCCTTCAAATCGGCGTCTCTAACTGAGGTGTGTTCCGAACATTGTTGTCATCGAGTTTCTCTTGACGGGAAACGAGAGCATCACAGATATTCATAGATGCTAGCACAATGTGTACGGAGTCTTGGCAGTGAACAAAAGCATGGTGAGTCGGTGGGCGAGGCGTCTGTCCGATCTCCCTCTTGCCAGCCAGCCGCACACAGCTGTGACTAATGTTGGAACGTGTGGACACACTCATTCGAGGTGATGGACTGATCACAATGAAACACCTTACTGCACAACTGGACGTCTCTGTTGACAGTGCTGACATACTCATCCACCAGGTGAGATGCTCAAAGGTGTGTTCACGCTTGGCTCCTCGTTGCCAACAGGAGACCATAAATAACAACGGAGGACCATCTGCGCCAAATTTATTGCCACTTACGAGGCTGACCGTGACATGTTTTCGTGGAACATCGTCACTGGCGATGATGCATGGGTTCTTCACTTCGAACCGGAAACAAAACGGCCATCCATGCAGTAGGCCACACCATCCCTCCTCTGAAGGAAAACTTCCAAGCTGCACCTTCAGCCAGTACACTCATGGTGGCCCTACTGACTGCTCGCGCCCTTGTACTGACATGCAGGGGCGCAGTCTGTCGGTAGACTGTTTGTCCCTGTTGCGGCTGTTGAGACATTAACTGTGTCTACCGTTGTGTGCGACGCTGTTATCGGAGTCCACTCCATGCACGGAGTCCATATACAGGACAAGTCGTATACTCTTTTCGTACCCCTCAAAGTCTCTGGCACAATTTTGGAGAGTTCGCTTTAGTGTTTTCTGCTCTCCAAGCGGTCACTAGACGCTGTGCTAAAGCAAACGGTTTTAGTTTTGTATATTACCGTACCTTCGGGTTGTATATTGAGATTATTATATTTTTTTACTGTTGCTGTGATTTTACATTTCTAAAAGTTCATATTTTAATGCTTTCCTAAAAATGATGGTGGGCTTGAAGAATTTCGCTTATGGTATTGACTAAAGGCAACGGCCTTGCCGCAGTGGATACACCGGTTCCCGTCAGATCACTGAAGTTAAGCGCTGTCGGGTGTGGCCGGCACTTGGATGGGTGACCATCCGGGCCGCCATGCGCTGTTGCCATTTTTCGGTGTGCACTCAGCCTCGTGATGCCAACTGAGGAGCTACTCGACCGAATAGTAGCGGCTCCAGTAAAAGAAAACCATCACAAAGACTGGGAGTAGGGTGTGCTGAACACACGCCCCTCCTATCCGCATCCTCAGCTGAGGATGACACGGCGGTCGGATGGTCTCGATGGGCCACTTGTGGCCGGAAGACGGAGTGCTGTTGACTAAGAGTATGGGGTCTCTTGTTCCCAGTAATAGCGATTAATTACTGTTCGCCGGCTGCTGTGGCCAAGCGGTTCTAGGGGCTTCAGTCCGGAGCCGCACTGCTGCTGCGGTCGCAGGTTCGAATCCTGCCTCGAGCATGGATGTGTCTGATGTCATTAGGTTAGTTAGGTTAAAGTAGTTCCAAGTCTAGGGGACTGCTGACTTCAGGTGTTAAGTTCGATAGTACTCAGAGACATTTGAACCATTTGATTTGAATTACTGTTCAAAATTATTTTCATAGCCACTGATTGTGACCCTTTGATTTTCCTAGGTCGTGTTATTGATCTTTATTGCTATCGCCTTGTTCTTTCTAGAGCAAAGTATTATTGGTGTAACTGCCGCCCCTTTGGACCTGGTATCTGTTGTAAATAAATTTTGGGAATTGTCATTATACATTCCACCCTTTCTTAATTGATAATAGATTATTGTGAAATGAAGTGTTACTTACTGATGTCTTGCCCACTAAGGGATTGCTGTTGAAGTCATTCAAACAAATTCGAAGTTCCTTCAAATTATTGTTTTCTGTCTCTTTGTTTGGTTTGGTTAGTACAGTTCAGTGTCGGATAGGCAGCCAGAGACACAGCACCTCGTGTTCCTGCTGCTAATAAGGCGAGTACACCGTTCGTTTGTTATACACGAGGGTTGGAACTTTACAAATGGGAAATGTTTATTTACAACTTATACAAAACAGATAAATGTTTCAAAGTTTTACTGTCCTTCAGAGTAGTTCAAATGTGTGTGAAATCTTGTGGGACTTAACTGCTAAGGTCATCAGTCCCTAAGCTTACACACTACTTAACCTAAATTGTCCTAAGGACAAACACACACACCCGTGCTCGAGGGAGGACTCGAACCTCCGCCGGGACTAGCCGCACTGTCTATGACTGCAGCGTCCCAGACCGCTCGGCTAATCCCGCGCGGCATCCTTCAGAGTAGTCACCAGAATTGTGTATAACTCGTTGTCAGTGACGTGGAACTCGTAGGATAGCTTTAGCAGCGCCAGTTGTGTTGATTGTTCGAGAGGAGCGGTCTGTTTCCCGAATCTATGTAACAGTTCTGAAATGAAAGCCAAGAAGTGCTTCCTTCTTCTTAGGAATCAAGTCAGAATCACAAGGGCTTAAGTCCTGGGACCGTTTTGGATTACAGGCTGTGTCCCAAAAATGAACAGCTTAGAGAAAGAAGCGGTGACACTTCCTGCAGGATTCGCCCATCATTCTGTAGGACAGTGCCGGGTCTCGTGTGGCACCGACTTGCGACTCATTTGGTCGATCGATGGGGCTTGATTCCTGAGATGAATGAACCACTTTATGGCATTCGTTTCGGAACTGTTACAGAGATTCGTCAGGCAGTAGACCGCTCCACTCGATGTATCAACACATCTGGCGCTGCTAAATGTGTGCTACGACGTCCGCATTGATTGCAAGGTGTTATAGACAATGCTGGTGACTACTCTCCAGGACAGGAAAACTTTGAAACATATGTCTGCTTTGTGTAAGTTGTAAATAAATACTTGCCACTATTAAAGTTGCAACCCTCCTATCATTACGAGCTCTCAAGAGCAGAGACTTATTTACAGATACATGTGTAGTTACTAGTTTATTTATGTAATTTCTTGCGTGTTCGAGCGCTTACTAGACACTAGCTTTTATTTTAAAAACAGCGTAGTGTACCGTTGAATAAAAGGACGCTATGTGCAAGAAGCATGAAGCGCCCTTTGAATGTATCCTGATAGCTAAAAGAGCCACGCGCACTTTGAATAAGAAAATGCTATTTGACACTGAAATCAATATAAAAGATAGGGTCGCCACCAACTCTAGCCACACGACAAAGAAGAGGTAGCACTGAGTCGGAAAATTACTTAATTTATTAATAAGAAAAACTCACAAAAGAACATTCATTGTAAAGTCATTGATAAAGAATGGGATGTAGTTATTAATATGATCCAGGCATTCTTCCCGTGAATCAAATATTGAGTAAAGTAAAGAGGGCGTGAACACCATGCGTAAGTGCAGCCTGCAGCAAGATTCGTGAAAACACGATCTATTCCAGAGCATTTGTTTCAGATAAAAAAAGGGACACTAATCACTACACCTGTGCACATGGAAACGCTATAGGTGGGCCAACAAGGAAAACTACAAGGTAAATGGCGAAGGTAACGGCGACGTAACATCGGTACACAAGATAAGATTGAAGGCAAAATTATTTATTCCTTAAAACATTGATGTAGTGCATCTATAGACTGCTGTTGCATGCTAACTATGTACAATTGCTTGTGAAATACTACACGTTTCATGACAGACTCGCGTGCCCACTCGGTCCGCGGAGACAATTTCTATGGACCGTGGCCAAATTTTAATCACATGAGACAAAGAAAATTCACAAATACACAAAAATTACCAAGATCCGGAAAAGATTAGAAGCATACACACACAGTTGTAGGCACATAAACATTCACACTGAACCGAGGGCACTTCAACATGTGCAACTCCTTTGTGCTGCGTTCCTCTCACGGATCAAAGTCAAGACTGCATTGGGAATCAAACTGAAAGTCTACAAAAGCCTTGCATTCCCTGCTGCAACCCAGCAAATAAATCTTTATAAGACGAAATTCGAGACCAAAAGCTAAAAGCTCCCCTCTCTATGTGACAACGCGCCACGCGGTCAGTCCAACTCACCCTTCTTCGACTGGAGCACAGCTGTGTACGCTTCCCGTACCGGCGGCAGACTGCCTCCCGCTTCTCCAGCCTCTTCCACGCTCCGCGTGGACCGGAAAACCCCAGGATGCCATTTCCGCCACCAACCTAACGCAGGTGGATTTCTCACAAGAAGCGGAAACCTCTTTGCCGACTTGACCACTACGAGAGTTGGCAATGAAAGGTGGCTACAGGACCCTTTCACTATTGACCCTCGTATCGTATAGGCTTTTGTTTGTTTTGGTTAGTGTAGCTCAGTGTCGTTTAGACCGTTAGTGGGAGAGCACTTCGAATACCTGCAGCTAATAAGCTGAGTACACCGTTCGTCTGTTACATATTTTTACGAGCTTCAAACAAGAGCGACTGCAGTGACGGCTAGGAACTGTGATTGCTGTGTATAGATGCGAGCTGAGCTGGCGAACCTACACTCACAGCTCCAGACTGCGCTGGCTTCCATCACATAGCGAGGCTGCTGCCAAGGGTCGTCACTGTGGGGGGGGGGGGGTCGGACGAGGGATGCGAGGGACGTCGAGCACGTCCCACGTGTCCCCCGATCGGTCCACTGCTGTGGCCGCCCCGGGCAATGCCTGCACTGAGGTTGACCCCTCACCCGTGGTCGAGTGGGAGACCATTCCAGGGTGTGGCAGGCAGCGAAACACTTTCCGAGGGACCGATCGTAGGGCCTCCCCGGTTCGTTCGACGAACAGGTTCCGGGCGTTACCTGTGGCTGACGATGTCTCTCGAGTCGGATGCAGTCGTCCGCCTTATTCCAGAGGAATCTCCTCGGCCCGCAAGCTCTGGACATTCACAGAGGGTGGGTTTGCTAGTATGGGAGCTCCAACGTTAGGCGCGTAATGGGGCCCATTAGGAACACGGCTGCCAAGGGGGGGAAGGAAGCCGGTGTGCACTCTCTGTGCATACCGCGGGGAGTCATTCCGGATCTGGAAAGGCTGCTTCCATGAAGAGTCCAGGGTGCAGCCAATTGCAGGTGGTGGCTCATGTCGGTATCAATGACGTGTGTCGCTTCGCATCGGAGGAGATTCTCTCTGGTTTCGGGTGGCTAGCGGCAATGGCAAAGACTGCCAGTCTTGCTTGCGAGATAAAGGCGGAGCTCGCCATTTGCAGCATCGTCGATAGAACCGCCTGTGGACCTTTTGGTGCAGAACCAAGTGGATTGTTTGAATCAGAGGCTCAGGCGGTCCTGTGACCGTATAGGCTGCAGATTCCTTGACTTTCGCCATCCGGGTCCCGCTTAATAGGTCAGGAGTCCACTACACACAAGAAGCGGCGACACGAATAGCGGTTGCTGTGTGGAAAGGACTGGGTGGTTTTTTAGGTTAGAAGGTCTCAGGGAACCACAGAAAGGGCGTCCGTCTAAAAGGGAACAGGTAAAACACAGTTAGTTAGTTGTAGAAACGATCGGCATTGTAGTTGTAAATTGTCGTAGCTACACTCCTGGAAATGGAAAAAAGAACACATTGACACCGGTGTGTCAGACCCACCATACTTTCTCCGGACACTGCGAGAGGGCTGTACAAGCAATGATCACACGCACGGCACAGCTGACACACCAGGAACCGCGGTGTTGGCCGTCGAATGGCGCTAGCTGCGCAGCATTTGTGCACCGCCGCCGTCAGTGTCAGCCAGTTTGCCGTGGCATACGGAGCTCCATCGCAGTCTTTAACACTGGTAGCATGCCGCGACAGCGTGGACGTGAACCGTATGTGCAGTTGACGGACTTTGACCGAGGGTGTATAGTGGGCATGCGGGAGGCCGGGTGGACGTACCGCCGAATTGCTCAACACGTGGGGCGTGAGGTCTCCACAGTACATCGATGTTGTCGCCAGTGGTCGGCGGAAGGTGCACGTGCCCGTCGACCTGGGACCCGACCGCAGCGACGCACGGATGCACGCCAAGACCGTAGGATCCTACGCAGTGCCGTAGGGGATCGCACCGCCACTTCCCAGCAAATTAGGGACACTGTTGCTCCTGGGGTATCGGCGAGGACCATTCGCAACCGTCTCCATGAAGCTGGGATACGGTCCCGCACACCGTTAGGCCGTCTTCCGCTCACGCCCCAACATCGTGCAGCCCGCCTCCAGTGGTGTCGCGACAGGCGTGAATGGAGGGACGAATGGAGACGAGTCGTCTTCAGCGATGAGGGTCGCTTCTGCCTTGGTGCGAATGATGGTCGTATGCGTGTTTGGCGCCGTGCAGGTGAGCGCCACAATCAGGACTGCATACGACCGAGGCACACAGGGCCAACACCCGGCATCATGGTGTGGGGAGCGATCTCCTACACTGGCCGTACACCACTGGTGATCGTCGAGGGGACACTGAATAGTGCACGGTACATCCAAACCGTCATCGAACCCATCGTTCTACCATTCCTAGACCGGCAAGGGAACTTGCTGTTCCAACAGGACAATGCACGTCCGCATGTATCCCGTGCCACCCAACGTGCTCTAGAAGGTGTAAGTCAACTACCCTGGCCAGCAAGATCTCCGGATCTGTCCCCCATTGAGCATGTTTGGGACTGGATGAAGCGTCGTCTCACGCGGTCTGCACGTCCAGCATGAACGCCGGTCCAACTGAGGCGCCAGGTGGAAATGGCATGGCAAGCCGTTCCACAGGACTACATCCAGCATCTCTACGATCGTCTCCATGGGAGAATAGCAGCCTGCATTGCTGCGAAAGGTGTATATACACTGTACTAGTGCCGACATTGTGCATGCTCTGTTGCCTGTGTCTATGTGCCTGTGGTTCTGTCAGTGTGATCATGTGATGTATCTGACCCCAGGAATGTGTCAATAAAGTTTCCCCTTCCTGGGACAATGAATTCACGGTGTTCTTATTTCAATTTCCAGGAGTGTATGTGGTGAAAGAACCAGAGCTCCAAGCCCTAATAGAAAGCACTGAAGCTCAAATAGTTATAGGTGCTGAAATCTGGCTAAAGCCGGAAATAATTTAAGCCGAAATTTTTTCAAACGATCTAACAATGTTCAGATAGGATAGATTAAATACAGTTGACGGTGGAGTATTTATTGCTGTTAGAAGTAGTTTGTCTTGTAGCGAAATTGAAGTAGATAGTTCCTGCGACATAGTATGGGTAGAGATTATACTTGACAATCGCACTAAACTATTAATTGGATCGTTTCACCGACCTCCCGACTCAGAAGATATAGTTGCTGAATAGTTCAAAGAAAACTTGAGTCTCATTTCAAATAGGTACCCCACTTACACAATTATAGTCGGTGGCGAATTCAATCTACCCTCGAATTGTACTGAATGCTTTCTCAGAAAATTATTTTGAACTATTAGTTCATGAACCCACTCGAAGTGTAAATGGTTGCGAAACCATTCTTGACCTCAAACAGCAACAAATAATCCCGGACAAATAATGAGTATCGTGACGAATACAGGGATTAGCGACCACAAAGCAGCTGCTGCTAGGCTGAATGCCGTAACACTTACAGCCATCAAAAAGAAGCGCAAAATATATCTATTTAAAAAAGTTGACAAAAATGCTATTAACGTCGTTTTAAGAGACACTTCTCCTTCCGATCTGTTCATGTAAGCGTAGAAAAGTTGTGGAATGATTCAAAACAGATGGTATCGACGGCAATTGAGAGGTACACACCACATAAATTAATAAGTGATGATACTGTTCCACTATCGTACACAAAACGGTCAGATCGCTGTTGCAGAAGCAGCAAAAAAACAGCATGCCAAATTTAAAAGCACGCAAAATCCCCAGACTCGCAAAATTTTACAGAAGTTCGAAATATAGCACGTACTTCAATGCAAGATGCTTTTAATAATTTCCATAACGAAACTTTGTCTCTAAATTTGGCAGAAAACTCATAGAGATTCTGGTCATACAAATGCACACCAACGGCAAGACGCAATCAATACCTTCACTGCGCGATAACAATGGTGAAGTCACTGATGACAGTGCCACTAAAGCAGAGTTATGAAACACGGTTTTTCACTAATAAATATTCCCGAATTTCAATAAAGAACAACTGCCAAGATGCGAAACATAGAAGTAGATACCCTCAGCGTTGCAAGGCAGCTTAAATCACTTCAAGACAATGCTTCTGGTCCAGATTGTATACCAGTCAAGTTCCTCTCAGAGTATGCTGATACAATAGTTCAATATTTAGCAATTATATTCAACCGTTCGCTTACAGAAAGATCCGTACCTAAAGACTGGAAAATTCCTCAAGTCACACCAATAGCCAAAAAGGGAAGTAGGAGTAATCCGTTGAATTACAGGCCCATATCACTAACGACTATTTGCGGTATGGTTTTGGAACTGTATTGGAACATTATGAAGTACCTCGAAGAAAACTATTTACTAACACATAGCACGGATTCAGAAAATATCGTTCTTGCGAAGCACAACTAAACTCTTTACACTCACGAAGTAATTAATGCTATCTACAGGGGATGTCAAATTGATTCCATATTTTTACATTTCCAGAAGGCTTTCGACACTGTTCCTCAGAAGCGTCTTGTAAACAAACTGCGTGCCTATGGAATATCGTCACAGTTGTGCGACTGGATTCGTGGTTCCCTGTCAGATAGGTCACAGTTCGGAGTAACAGATGGAAAGTCATCGAGTAAAACAAAAGTAATATCCGACGTTCCCCAAGGAAGTGTTATAGTCCCTCTATTGATCCTGATCTACATTTACGATATAGGAGACAATCTTAGTAGCGGTCTTAGTTTGTTTGCAGATGATGCTGTCATTTACCGTCTTGTAAGGTCATCAGATGACCAAAAGGAATTGCAAAATGATTTAGATATCTGTATGGTGCTAAATGTGGCAATTGACCCTGAATAAAGAAAAGTGTGAAGTTACTCACATGAGTACTAAAAGAAATCCACTACATTTCGATTACGCGATAAGTTACACAAATCTGAAGGCCTTAAATTCAACTAAATACTTAGGGATTACAATTAAAAATAACCTAAACTGGAACGATCACATAGATAATGTTGTGGGTAGAGCAAACCAAAGACTGCGATTCATTGGCAGAACACAGGTGCAACAGGTCTACTAAAGAGACTGCTTACACCACGCTTGTCCGCCCTATTCTGGAGTATAGCTGTGCGGTGTGGGATCCGCATCAGGTGGGACTGACGGATGACATCGAAAAAGTACAAAGAAGGGCAGCTCGTTTTGTATTATCGCGAAATAGGGGGATAGTGCCACGGACATTATACGTTAATTGGCGTGGCAATCATTAAAACAAAGGCGTTTTTCGTTGCGACGGGATCTTGTCATGAAATTTCAATCACCATTTTCTCCTCCGATTGTGAAAACATTCTGTTGGCACCGTCTACATAGGGAGAATTGATCATCACGGTAAAATAACAGAAATCAGGGCTCGCACAGAACAATGTATGTGCTCGTTTTACCCGCGCGCCAGTTGAGAGTGGAATGGTAGAGAGACAGCTTGAAGGTGGTTCATTGAACCCTCTGCCAGGCACTTTATTGTGAATAGCAAAGTTATCACGTAGATGTAGATGAAAACTTTGTAATGTTGAATTGTTGTTTTAAGGTTCATTGTTTATATTAATTCTGTTAATTTTTTACGAACAAATCATTTTGTGTGCAATAAACGGTGAATGACGATCCAAAACGCTGGGTCCAATCATTCCGCTAAAATCCTTATTGTCGATTTTCTGACGCTGTGGTTTCCCTATTAGACCTTTGTCCTTAACTACCCTAATCTCTGTCCATCCTCAACTCCCTCTCCCTTCACTCTCTGTCTCTGTCATCTTCTCTTCCCTTTCTATGTTTATTTACGCCTCCCAATCTCCCTGCCCATTTCCTTTCCCACCCTTTCTTAGTCCATCTCCTTCTCGCCTCCCCCCCCCCCCCCCACCCCCTCGCTTGTCCATCTCCACCTCTTCCCGTGCTCTGTCCAGTTTCTCCTCCTCCTCCTCTCTCTGTCCGCTTCCTCCTCTTCCCCTTTCTCTGTCCATTTCCATATCCCCCTCAATCTTTCCATCTCTTCCTCCGCCATATCTGCGTCCATGTATTTCTTCCGCCATCTGCCCATCTCTTCCTTACCCTTCTCTCCACGTTATCAACCCCACCTCAACAGGAAGTTTCTGGTTCTTCTTCCCACAATATTTCTTTCCAGGTAAGTAAGCAATATGTGTACCAAGTTTGGATGAAATCGGTCCATGGTTTAAGAGGAGCTTTCCACCACCGACTTCGCTAGAATACGCACGTTTCACACATAGTTAACATATATCACACGTACTTGTATACACATTTCACCTGTATCTGTGGCTAGTTTCGCCCTGCAGTTTCTTTTCCATGAATCTCAATCTCCGTGAATTCACATATCCCGTAAAATATGTCTGACAATCATATAATTTCGCAGGTACATTCAGTGGTACATTTCGATAATGTTTGCAGAATTTCTTGTGAATAGAGTTAATAGCGGAGGAGTAATAAATTTAATCATCCATACATGATGTGACAGTTTTTAACTCATCTCAGGGTCTATGGCATCATATTTCCTGAACTATTTGTCGTAAAATAATATAATTTTGCACGTAGATAAAGTGGTATATGTTAATACTGTCTACAGAATGTGTTCTGAATACAGTTAGTGATAAATAAGCATATAAATAATCAATACATTAATACGTCAAACATGATGCAGCAGATTTACTGCATGAGCAGCAAAATGTAGGTAACGTCAACTTGTTTCCTTTCATCATTTTGTACGAATTTTCAGCGAGAGAAAGTTCCGTAAAGGTTTGACATTGTACGTAAAGTTTGATGCACGCCACTAAGTGGTCTGATTGTCAAACACTGGGTGAATAAAATCAGCGAATTCGAGCATCGAGAGCTACATTACTTTGTCACCCCCATCGTCGCCTCTTTGGTGTGTACCTGGCCCTGACTCCCATACCGACATTTTCCAGACAGTAAGCGACGTGTATACCTAGTATGGTTGAAATCGGTCCAGTTGCTTAGGAGGAGGTGTGGAACATTTATAAATACACACTTAGAGCCATCTTATGATATATATGAACAGCTGAACACCAGTAGCCTCTGAACCTGTGAAGTTTCGTTTCCTCTTTCCCTTTCTGGATGAGGTTTTTTTCTTCAGTGGGTAGTATAGTCAAAGTGGTGCTGGCAACTGACTTCATCGAGGAGGGATACCCTTTAGGTCACTTGATAGATTCAAACCACACTTTTAAAAAAGATGTAACGCGATCTAGTTCCTTGCAGAAATTGTCCATGCAGTAGTACATCAGGGTCCTCACGTCACTTTTGACATTCAGAGCCCAAACACGTCATTGTTGTTGTTGTGGTCTTCAGTCCTGAGACTGGTTTGATTCAGCTCTCCATGCTACTCTATCCTGTGCAAGCCTCTTCATCTCCCAGTACCTACTGCAGCCTACATCCTTCTGAATCTGCTTAGTGTATTCATCTCTTGGTCTCCCTCTACGATTTTTACCCTCCACACTGCCCTCCAATGCTAAATTTGTGAGCCCTTGATGCCTCAGAACATGTCCTACCAATCGGTCCCTTCTTCTTGTCAAGTTGTGCCACAAACTCCTCCCCAGTTCTATTCAGTACTTCGTCATTAGTTACTTGATCTAACCATCTAATCTTCAGCATTCTTCTATAGCACCACATTTCGAAAGCTTCTATTCTCTTCTTGTCCAAACTATTTATCGTCCATGTTTCACTTCCATACATGGCTACACTCCATACAAATACTTTCAGAAACAACTTCCTGACAAATCTATACTCGATATTAACAAATTTCTCTTCTTCAGAAACGCTTTCCTTGCGATTGCCAGTATACATTTTATACCCTCTCTACTTCGACCATCATCAGTTATTTTGCTCCCCAAATAGCAAAACTGCATTACTACTTTAAGTGTCTCATTTCCTAATCTAATTCCCTCAACATCAGCCGGCTTAATTCGACTACATTCCATTATCCTGGTTTGGTTTTGTTGATGTTAATCTCATATCCTCCTTTCAAGACACTGTACATTCCGTTCAACTGCTCTTAGAAGTCCTTTACTGTCTCTGACGGAATTACAATGCCATCGGCGAACGTCAAAGTTTATATTTCTTCTCCATGGTTTTTAATACCTACTCCCAGTTTTTCTTTTGTTTCCTTTACTGCTTGCTTAATATGCAGATTGAATAACATCGGAGAGAGTTTACAACCCTGTCTCACTCCCTTCCCAACCACTGATCCCGTTTCATGCCCCTCGACTCTTATAACTGCCATCTGGTTTCTGTACAAATTGTAAATAGTCTTTCGCTCCCTTTATTTTACCCCTGCCACCTTTAGAATTTGAAAGAGAGTATTCCAGTCAACATTGTCAAAAGCTTTCTCTAAATCTACAAATGCTAGCAACGTAGGTTTGCCTTTCCTTAACGTTTCTTCTAAGATAAGTCGTAGGGTCAGTTTTGCCTCACGTGTTCTAATATTTCTACGGAATCCAAACTGATCTTCCCCAAGGTCGGGTTCTACTAGTTTTTCCATTCGTCTGTAAAGAATTCGCGTTAGTATTTTGCAGCTGTGACTTATAGTTCGGTAATTTTCACATCTGTCAACACCTGCTTTCTTTGGGATTGGAATTTTTATATTCTTCTTGAAGTCTGGGGTATTTCGCCTGTCTACATCTTGCTCACCAGATGGTAGAATTTAGTCAGGACTGGCTCTTCCAAGGCCGTCAGTAGTTCTAATGGAATGTTGTCTGCTCCCGGGGCCTTGTTTCGACTCGGGTCTTACAGTGCTCTGTCAAACTCTTCACACAGTATCGTATCTCCCATTTCGTCTTCATCTACATTATCTTCCATTTCCAGCTTTATAAAACTGACGGGTAAGTTTCAGCAGTTACATCGGCAAAATTGGCTCATTCTAAAGTCGACTGAGTTGAAATGAATTAGCTCATGGCGACGCCTAAAAACAGTAAAAGTTCACACGCAGCACATTTTCCGAGCCAGAGTGGGCACACTTTGCACGTACGGTCTTCACAGGGACTGACTATCTCCCCGTTTCAGGTGGAGTTAGAGCACACAGTGTTATGCCTGCTTAATCTAGAATGTACAAAAAACAAAGTCAGATTCATTGGAATCCTTGTGGGCCGGCAGCTTTTACCTTCACCTAAACCGCTCATACTGTTACCCTTTGAGTCTATGCGATCACCTGATAACGTTTTAACATTCGGGGATCCGGTCTCGAACGAAGATAAGTATTATCGTAGACTCAACAACAAAGGCACAGGAACTTATAAAAGACGCAACTGGCTCCGAAGGAGAGCCGCGCGGGATTAGCCGAGCGGTCTGAGGCGCTGCAGTCATGGACTGTGCGGCTGGTCCCGGCGAAGGTTCGAGTCCTCCCTCGGGCATGGGTGTGTGTGTTTGTCCTTAGGAAAAATTTGATTAGGTAGTGTGTAAGCTTAGGGACTGATGCCTTAGCAGTTAAGTCCCATAAGATTTCACATACATTTCATTTTTTTCCGAAGGAGAACTTCGCTTTGGCTGTAGCGTTAACTTTACAGTCCTCAAGACGACATAGAGCTACGAATCCCTATACTGTACAACATACTAAAAGATGTAATCTGAGGGATTAAAACGAAGATTTTAAAAAAAGCTCTATTCAATATTTAACGAAAATCAGTAATTTCTGAATAACAGAATAGCACATTACTGATGAATTATAGGTCCCTAAATCCATGTCCGGACCCTATCTATTTTTTGATTGTGTCTTATGGCAGGTATGATGAGCCCCGCCACGAATTCTTCTGTGCCAATCTTTTCATTTCAGAGTAGCGCTTGTAAGTTTCTCAATTATTTGTTGGATGCATTCAAATCTACACTTTTTACCGTCTACGACTCTGTTTACTACCAAGGAACTTATTTCCTTACGTCTTAATAGATGTCCTACCACCCTGTCTCTTCTTCTTATCAGTGTTTTCCATGCGTTCATTTCATCGCCTATTCGGCAGAGAATCTCCTTATTTATTACTTTATCAGTCCAACTAATTTTTAACATCCGTCTGCACCACCACATGTGAAATGGTTGATTGTGTTTTGTTCCGTTTTTCCCACAGTCCAGGTTTCACTGGCATACAAAGATGTGCTCCAAACGTATATTCTCAGAAGTTTCTGCCTCAAACTAAGCCCTATGTTCGATGCCAGTAGACTTCTCTTGGCCAGGAATGGCCTTTTCGCCAGTGCTAGTCAGCTTTTTATGTCGTCCTTTTTCCGTCCGTCATGGGAGGCACAAGTCTTTAACGTCATCTACTTCGTGATTACAAACACTGATGTAAAGTTTCTCGCTGTTGTCATTTCTGCTACTTCTCATTACTTCCGTCTTTCTTCATTTTACTCGCAGTCCATATTCTGTACTCACTAGACTGTTCATTCCATTCAGCAAACCCTGTAAAACTTCTTCGATTTCACGAAGGATAGCAATGTCATCAGCAAATCTTATCACTGATATCCTCTTACCCCGAATGTTAATCCCACTATTGAACTTACTTTTTTTAAATTTCTATTATTGGTTCTTCGATGTATAGACTGAACAGTACGAGCGAAAGACCACATCCCACTGTTACACCCTTTTTAATCCAAGGACTTCGTTCTTGCTCTTCTTCCTTGGTCTTCAGCTCGTATTGTTCCCTCTTGCTTCTTGTACACGTTGTATCTTATCCGTATTTCCCTACAACTTACTCCTATTTTTCTCAGGGTTCAAATATCTTACTTTTTCCTGGTCCACAAATCCTATGAAAGTGTCTTGATTTTTCTTCTGTCCTGCTTCCGTTATCACTCACGACATGAGAACTGCCTCTCCGGTGTCATTACCTTTCCTAAAACCAAACTGATCCTCAATTTTCTTTTCAATTCTTCTCTATACTTGTACTATTCTCGTAAGAGACTTGGATGCATGAGCTGTTAAGCTCATCGTGCGATAATTCACAGCTCTTGCAGTCTTCGGAACTACGTGGATGATGTATTTCTGAAAATTTGATAATATATCACCAGTCTCATACATTCTACTCACCAACGTGAATAATCTTTTTGTTGCCACTTCCCTGAATGATTTTAGAAATTCTGGTGTAATTTTGTCTACTCCTTCTGTCTTATTTGATCTTGATCGTCCAAAGCTCTTGTCAATTCTGATGCCGCGCGGGATTAGCCGAGCGGTCTGAGGCACTACGGTCATGGACTGTGCGGCTGGTCTCGGAGGAGGCTCGAGTCCTCCCTCGGGCATGGGTGTGTGTGTGTGTGTTTGTCCTTAGGATAATTTAGGTTAAGTAGTGTGTAAGCTTAGGGACTGATGACCTTAGCATATAAGTCCCATAAGGTTTCACACACATTTGAACATCAATTCTGATCTAATACTGGATCCCCTGTCTCTTTTCTGTCAGCTCCTGTTTTTTCCTCCATCTCTTCATCAGACAAGTCTTCCCTCACACAGAGGCTTTCAATGTACTCTCTCCACCTATCCGCTCTCTCCTTTGCATTTGTCGAATTCCCGTTGTCCTCTTAATGTTACCGCCCTTGCTTTTAAGTTCACCGAAAGTTGTTTTTACTTTTCTATATGCTGACTTAGTCCTTCCGACAATACCTTTTTCGATTTCTTCACTTTTTCCGTAGAGCTATTGCGCCCCTTAGTTTGCCTGTGCTTCCTATTTACTTCACACCTACGTGACCAGTAATTCTGTATTCCTGAATTTCCCAGAACATTTTTGTACTCACTTCTTTCTTTTGTTACCCAACGTTTCTTCAAAGTTACTTTCCTTGTATCCATGTCTTTCTTTCCAACTTGTGCTCTATTCACTAAAAACTTTGGCTCTGAGCGCTATGTGACTTAACATCAGAGGTCATCAGTCCCCTAGAACTTAGAACTACTTAAACCTAACCAACCTAAGGACATCACAGACATCCATGCCCGAGGCAGGATTCGAACCTGCGACCATAGTGGTCGCGCGGCTACAAACTTTATCTTCACTTGTAAAATGTAGACTTTTACGGACGTTCTGTCATGCTTTGGTCGGATGGATTTCTTGTTGAAACTCATCATTTCGTCACCCCCGGCAGAGGCCATCTTCAAGGAAGGTTTTTGCTTTTTGAAGGTCCGATGCACGGGCGCAGGACCCACACCTCCTGTAACTAGGTAGGCTTACAAGGTAGCAGAACTCATGCCTCAGGAAATGTCTAATTACCAGCAGACATCAGATACTCAAGCCATCCCAGACGAGAAATTAGTGGGTTCATGTGAACGTGTCATCTGACTCGACTGCAGTTACAATCAGTAGAATAGGTACGAAAATGTTACTTCAGAAACATTGCTCTTTTACATTCCAAATATTGTTAAAAGGTGGGCTAGCGCGATGGCCGTGCACCATTCAGAGTTTCGAAAGTCTTATTAAACTGCCCGGACACAGACAACCACGCAGAAAATGCTTCTCAGAAAACTAAGAGCCAGAGTATAGTTTGTAAAGTGAAGAGGAAAGCTACCGAAGAAATATGTGAGAGATCATCAGAACTAATATAGACTGAAGAGCCAAAGAAACTGGTACATCCGTCTAATATCGTGTAGGGTCCCGCGAGCATACAGAAGTGCCCCAACACGACATGGCACTGACAAGGGGAGGCCGCCAATTGTGAATTTCAGATTCGATTCATACTGCGCATAATAAAAGCTCATGGCCAGAGGTGTAATGTGGCAAAGCACCAAGATGCACTTCTCAGCCGTTGTCGAGAAAATCGACAGTTAAAAGAAACCGTTGCGGTGAAATACTCTCTACGATTAATAACTTTCTACAGCGTCGTGGTGCAGCGGTAACCGCTCGGCTTCGTAATATGCATATAATAAGTTGTTGAAAGTCGTTTGTCGTGGAAAAACTGGCGACTTCGAACATCATTATGTTTTCCGTAAACAAAGTTGTATTTCACAAATGTTATTAATTGTCTTCATAATGTTAACCACGTATAGTTAACGGAAGACGTAGAAACGATATTCCGAAACGAATACGTATAGCGTAAAGTCAAACGTTCGAATTAGAATAGACACCCCACGAACACAAATTTGCTGTGGCAGCTATGAAATATAAACTCCGTTACTCGCTCGTTACACTTGAAGAACAGACGTTAAATGGGCCGAAACGAGCCGACGCATAACTAGCGTAGTTGCCTGCTAACTTCGAAAGAAGGTAGATGCGGTTCCTAGCGCAACTTATGACATCGTCGAAAATCGGTGCGGACGGGAGAGCTGTGGTACACCCTATTAAACAAACGGAAAAATGGAGGCGGTACAATTGGAGAGCGATCCGCCTTCACAAACATGCATAAGCAATTCATTAATAGTATATATATATATATATATATATATATATATATATATATATATATATTTATTTGAATTACAAAAAACTAATTATAAAAAAAATTGCATGGCGCGAGATTCGATCCGGCGACCTTTGGATTACGAACCCGAGCGCTTACCGCTGCGCCACGACGCTGGAGAATGTTAATAATCGTAGAGAGAAATTTCACCGCAACGGTTTCTTTTAACTGTCGATTTTCTCGACAACGGCTGAGAAGTGCATCTTAGTGCTTTGCCACATTACACCTCTGGCCATGAGCTTTTATTATGCGCAGTATGAATCGAATCTGAATTTCACAATTGGCGGACTCCCCTTGTGAGTTGACTAACGTCTCAAGCAGTGCTGGAGGGAATTGACAACATGAACCCTGCAGGTCTGTTTATAAATCAGTAACAGTACGAGGGGGTGGAAATCTCTTCCAAACAGCACGTCGCAAGGCATCCCAGATATGCTCAACAATGTTCACGTCCGGGGAGTTTGGTGGCCAGCAGACGTGTTTAAACTCAAAAGAATGTTCCTGGATCCACTCTGTAGCAATTCTGGACATGTGGGGTGTCGCATTGTAATGCTGGGATTACCCATGTCTGTCGGAATGCACAATGGACATGAATGGATGCAGGCGATCAGACAGGATGCTTACGTACGTGCCACCTGTCAGAGCCGTATCTAGACGTGTTAGGAGTCCCGTGTCACTCCAACTGCACGCGCCCCACCCCATTACAGAGCCCGCACCTGCATTGATAGAGGGTCCGTGCATTTATGAGGTTGTCTCCATACCAGTACAACTCTATCCGCTCGATAAAAGGCTCGATACCAGCCAACACATTTCCAGTCTTCAACAATCTAATATCGGTGTTCAATGGTGCAGGTGAGCCTTAAAGCTTTGCATCAAGGTTACAAGTGTGGGACTTCGGCTCCGAAAGCCCATACTGATGATGTATCGTTGAATGATTCGCAAGCTGATACTTGTCAAAGGCCCATGATTGAAATCTACATCAATTTGCGGAAGGGTTGCACTTCTATCACACTGTATGATTCTCGTCATTATTTGTTGGTCCCGTTCTTGCAGGATCTTTTTCCGGCCGCAGGCTGATATTCACGGTACACTCGTGAAATGGTCGTGTGCCAAAATCCCCACTTCATTGCTACCTCGTAGATGCAGTGTCCCATCGCTCATGCGCCGACTGTGACACCACGTTCAAACTCACTTAAATCTTTATAACCTGCTATTGTAGCAGCAGTAACTGATTTAACAACTGCGCCAGAAACTTGTTGTCTTATGTAGGAGTTGCCGATCGCAGCACCGTATTCTGTCGGTTTACATATCTCTGTATCTGAATACCCATGCCTATACCAGTTTCTTTGGCGCTTCAGTGTATAGTTAATTGAAAAGTGAACACACGGAAGAAATAAGCGTTAAAGATAAGGACAGATTATGTGGTTCTATTGACAAATCTAGGCGAAAAATCCTGCTGAAATTACTTAATTAATATTCAAGAAATTCGTAGCGTTCTGAACACGTTAAGTGTCGAAACTACAGATAGGGTGGATATGTTCCTACATAATGATGATGAGTAAAATATTGGAATACTCTCTGAAGCTGGAAACCTCATAATACTGTGACACCATATACGCTGATAGAACTTTCAAGTAATGCACAAAGGTTTGTTTTGTCGGTTACTTAGGGTACATGGGTTGTTAATCGACTTTACAATACAATGATTTTTTCTTTGTTGGACAATAATCAGCATGTGTTATGAACAACTGTTTATTTAATGTGACAACCGAGATAAAACTGTTATCTTCATCAACAATATTTTCAGACTTTGAAGAGAACATTATGAAAACATATAAGTGAACTGTGAAATTCTAGGATGTAAATTTTGTCTATCTCAGAGCTGGTGGGGAAAGATACAAACATTGGCAGTCGCAACTGAGTACTATTACGCATGTGAAATCCTAAAAATTCTGTCTTACATATTTGGTTTGTGGTTGATGGATCTTGATTGTTGGGTGGCTGTTTTGGTTAGGATTTAATATCAGCGACGCCTGCGTCTGAAGAACTATAAACGATTTGCGACTGCTTAGTGGACGCTTCCGTAGACTGAAATGCACTCTTTACTCCTCTCCTGTGGGCAGAACCTAATTGCAATAGAGAACCACGAAGACTTGCGAAATTTTCTATAGGAAGTGCATCAGCTGTGACTCGTGCATGCAGACGTAAAAGGGTTTATTTACGTACTGAGGCAATTTCAGCGACACCAAAATTGCAGCCAGTTCCTCAGAAAACTAGAAGAACGGAAGGCATTATCTGGCGTTAAAATTGTTGGTGCAGGACGTGCGTACTTCAAAGATGGAAAAATTACAAGAATGCAATATATGAAATTAGTGTAATATAAAATAAAACCTGGAGGTACAACCAAAAATGAATAACATTTTCAATTGTAAAGATGGGCATACATGGTAAGGTAGTATCATGCCTGTTTAAACACACTTCTCGATGACTACTGGAAGAATTTTCATGGGGTTTTCGCAGGTAACTTGATCGTAGCTTGGGGCACCGTATAATTGGCTTTATTTCATCAAAATTGGATCACGAAGAAAAGTACCGCAATTGAAGTAAGTCTGCCTGTTGCGTTTTCACGACTAATCCGCTGAACCGGTTTCGATCAAATTTGGCATGGAGATAGCTTGAATCCGGAAGAAGAAAATAGACTACTTAAGAAAGTGTGTATGTGAGATACTGATTTTAAGAATAATACGCGAATTAAGGAAAAGTATTTACTCTCTGACAGAGCTATTTACTCGTTGACTTTTGAACTTGATCAGATTTGTGGAAAAGCTTGTATTGCTTGATTTCTGCTACGTGATACGATTCAAAGTAATGAATACAATGCTTGTACAACCTTTAGTGTGTTTAATCCACACTTCCACACTGTTGTTGTTGTTGTGGTCTTCATTCCAGAGACTGGTTTGATGCAGCTCTCCATGCTACTCTACCCTGTGCAAGCCTCTTCATCTCCAAGTACATATTACAACAGACATCCTTCTGAATCTGCTTAGTGTATTCATCTCTTCATCTCCCTCTACGATTTTTTCTCTCCACGCTTCCCTCCAGTACTAAATTGGTGATCTCTTGATTCCTCAGAACATGTCCTACCAACCGATCCCTTCTTCTAGTCAAGTTGTTCCACAAATTCGTCCTCTCCCCAATTCTATTCAGTACCTCCTCATTGGTTACACGATCTAGCCATCTAATCTTCAGCATTCTTCTGTAGCACCACATTTCGAAAGCTACTATTCTCTTCTAAACTACTTATCGTCAATGTTTCACTTACATATATGGCTACACTCCATACAAATACTTTCAAAAGAGACTTTCTGACAAATCTATACTCCATGTTAACAAATTTCTCTTCTTCAAAACCGCTTTCCTTACCATAGTCAGTTTATATTTTACATCCTCTTTACATCGACCATTATCATTTATTTTGCTTCCCAAATAGCAAACCTCATCGACTACTTTAAGTATCACATTTCCTAATCTAACTCCCTCAGCATCACCTGATTTAATTCGACTACATTCCACTATCCTCGTTTTGCTTTTGCTCATTTTCATCTTGTTTCAAGACACTGTCCATTCCGTTCAACTGCTCTTCCTGGTCCTTCACTGTCATTGACAGAATTACAGTGCCATCGGAAACCTCAAATCTTTTATTTTTTCTCCATGGATTTCAATTCCGACTACAAGCTTTACTGCTTCTCAATATACAGATTGAATACCATCGGAGATAGGCTACAATCCTGTCTCACTCCCTTCCCAACCACTCCTTCCCTTCCATGCCCCTTGAAAAAAAATGGCTCTGAGCACTATAGGACTTAACATCGGAGGTCATCAGTCCCCTAGAACGTAGAACTACTTAAAACTAACTAACCTAAGGACATCACACACATCCATGCCCCAGGCAGGATTCGAAACTGCGAAGGTAGCGGTCGTGCGATGCCCCTCGACTCTTATAACTGCCATCTAGTTTCTGTACAAATTGTAAACAGCCTTTCGTTTGCTGTATTCGAACCCTGCCACCTTCAGAATTTGAAGGAGAGTATTCTAATGGAATACCCGTGGTCTAGGGGTAGCGTCTTTCATTCATAATCAAAACGTCTTCGGTCCCGCCACTGCCTAAATTTTGATAAATAATCAGCATTGACGGCGGAAGACTTCCGGCATAAGAAGTCAGCCTCATTCTGCCAACGGCCTTGTCAAAGAGGACGGAGGAGCGGATAGAGGTTCAGGGTACTCTCTTGTCCTAGGGGTCGGAAATTGTCCCTAAAGGCGGAAGAATCAGCAATGATCAACGACATGAGGATGCAGAAGGCAATGGAAACCATTGCATTAAAGACACGTAACGTGTATCCACAGGACATGTGGCCTGTAATTGAAGAAGTGTCATGATGATCTCTCCATTGGCAAAAGATTCCGGAATAGTCCCCCATTCGGATCTCCGGGAGGGGACTGCCAAGGGGGGGGGTTACCATGAGAAAAAAATTGAATAATCTACGAAAGGATAACGTTCTACGAGTCGGGGCGAGGAATGTCAAAAGCTTGAACGTGGTAGAGAAAGTAGAAAATCTGAAAAGGAAAATGCAAAGGCTCAATTTAGATATAGTAGAGGGTCAGTGAAGTGAAGTGGAAGGAAGACAAGGATTTCTGGTCAGATGAGTATCGGGTAATATCAACAGCAGCAGAAAATGGTATAACAGGTATAGGATTCGTTATGAATAATAAGGTAGGGCAGAGGGGGTGTTACTGTGAACAGTTCAGTGACCGGGTTGTTCTAATCAGAATCGACAGCAGACCAACACCGACAACGATAGTTCAGGTATACATGCCGACGTCACAAGCTGAAGATGAACAGATAGAGAAAGTGTATGAGGATATTGAAAGGGTAATGCAGTATGTAAAGGGGGACGAAAATGTAATAGTCATGGGCGACTGGAATGCAGTTGTAGGGGAAGGAGTAGAAGAAAACGTTACAGGAGAATATGGGCTTGGGACAAGGAATGAAAGAGGAGAAAGACTAATTGAGTTCTGTAACAAGTTTCAGCTAGTAATAGCGAATACCCTGTTCAAGAATCACAAGGGGAGGAGGTATACTTGGAAAAGGCCGGGAGATACGGGAAGATTTCAATTAGATTACATCATGGTCATACAGAGATTCCGAAATCAGATACCCAGGAGTAGATATAGACTCAGATCACAATATAGTAGTGATGAAGAGTAGGTTGAAGTTCAAGACATTAGACAGGAAGAATCAATACGCAAAGAAGTGGGATACGGAAGTACTAAGGAATGACGAGATACGTTTGAAGTTCTCTAACGCTATAGATACAGCAATAAGGAATGGCGCTGTAGGCAGTACATTTGAAGAGGAATGGACATCTCTAAAAAGGGCCACCACGGAAGCTGGAAAGGATAACATAGGTACAAAGAAGGTAGCTGCGAAGAAACCATGGGTAACCGAAGAAATACTTCAGTTGATTGATGAAAGGAGGAAGTACAAACATGTTCTGGGAAAATCAGGAATACAGAAATACAAGTCGCTGAGGTTTGAAATAAATAGGAAGTGCAGGGAGGCTAAGACGAAATGGCTGCAGGAAATATGTGAAGACATCGAAAAAGATATGATTGTCGGAAGGACAGACTCAGCATACGGGAAAGTCAAAACAACCTTCGGTGACATTAAAAGCAACGGTGGTAACATTAAGAGTGCAACGGGAATTCCACTGTTAAATGCAGAGGAGAGAGCAGATAGGTGGAAAGAATACATTGAAAGCCTCTATCAGGGTGAAGATTTGTCTGATATGATAGAAGAAGAAACAGGAGTCGATTTAGAAGAGATAGGGGATCCAGTATTAGAATCGGAATTTAAAAGAGCTTTGGAGAACTTAGGTCAAATAAGGCAGAAGGGATAGATAACATTCCATCAGAATTTCTAAAATCATTGGGGGAAGTGGCAACAAAACGACTATTCACGTTGGTGTGTAGAATATATGAGTCTGGCGATATACCATCTGACTTTCGGAAAAGCATCATCCACACAATTCCGAAGACGGCAAGAACTGACAAGTGTGAGAATTATCGCACAATCAGCTTAACAGCTCATGCATCGAAGCTGCTTACAAGAATAATATACAGAAGAATGGAAAAGAAAATTGAGAATGCTCTAGGTGACGATCAGTTTGGCTTTTGGAAAATTAAAGGGACGAGAGAGGCAATTCTGACGTTACGGCTAATAATGGAAGCAAGGCTAAAGAAAAATCAAGACACTTTTATAGGATTTGTCGACCTGGAAAAAGCGTTCGACAATATAAAATGGTGCAAGCTGTTCGAGATTCTGAAAAAAGTAGTGGTAAGCTATAGGGAGAGACGGGTCATATACAATAAGTACAACAAACACGAGGGAATAATAAGAGTGGACGATCAAGAACGAAGTGCTCGTATTAAGAAGGGTGTAAGACAAGGCTGTAGCCTTTCGCCCCTACTCTTCAAACTGTACATCGAGGAAGCAATGATGGAAATAAAAGAAAGGTTCAGGAGTGGAATTAAAATACAAGGTGAAGGATATCAATGATACGATTCGCTGATGACATTGCTATCCTGAGTGAAAGTGAAGAAGAATTAAATGATCAGCTGAACGGAAGGAACAGTCTAATGAGTACACAGTATGGTTTGAGAGTAAATCGGAGAAAGACGAAGGTAATGAGAAGTAGTAGAAATGAGAACAGCAAGAAACTTAACATCAGGATTGATGGTCACGAAGTCAATGAAGTTAAGGAATTCTGCTACCTAGGCAGTAAAATAACCAATGACGAACGGAGCAAGGAGGACATCAAAAGCAGACTCGCTATGGCAAAAAAGGCATTTCTGGCCAAGAGAAGTCTACTAATATCAAATACCGGCCTTAATTTGAGGAAGAAATTTCTGAGGATGTACGTCTGGAGTACAGCATTTTATGGTAGTGAAACATGGACTGTGGGAAAACCGGAACAGAAGAGCATCGGAGCATTTGAGAGGTGGTGCTATAGACAAATGTTGAATATTAGGTGGACTGATAAGGTAAGGAATGAGGAGGTTCTATGCAGAATCGGAGAGGAAAGGAATATGTGGAAAACACTGATAAGGAGAAGGGACAGGATGATAGGACATCTGCTAAGACATGAGGGAATGACTTCCATGGTACTAGAGGGAGCTGTAGAGGGCAAAAACTGTAGAGGAAGACAGAGATTGGACTGCGTCAAGCAATTAATTGAGGACGTAGGTTGCAAGTGCTACTCTGAGATGAAGAGGTTAGCACAGGAAAGGAATTCGTGGCGGGCCGCATCAAACCAGTCAGTAGACTGATGACCAAAAAAAAAATTCTAATCAACATTGTCGAAAGATTTCTCTAAGTCTACAAATGCTAGAAACGAAGGCTTGTCCTTCCTTAACCTATCTTCAATGAGACGTCGTAGGGTCAGTATTGCCTCCCGTGTTCCTACATTTCTCTGGAATCCAAATTGATCTTCTCCGAGGTCGGCGTCTACCAGTTTTTCCATTCTCCTTTGAAGGATTCGTGTTAGTATTTTGCAGACATGCCTAATTAAACTGATGGTTTGGTAATTTTCACACCTTCCTTTGGGACTGGAATTATTGTATTCTTCTTGAAGTCTGAGGGTATTTCGCCTGTCTCATACATCTTGGTCACCAGATGGTAGAATTTTGTCAGGGCTGGCTCTCCCAAGGCTATCAATTGTTCTACTTCCACGCTATTTGTTGCATAGCGTACACGTTGTATAATCTACAGCTACTTCAGCAGCACAATGCACAGATGCGCACCCGCGCCCACGTGCCTCTGTACGCACTGTACGGTAGCGACACACATGCCGACGCGTCGTGCATTGTGTCAGCTGGAGCGTGGTTTGGGGGGGGGGGGGGGCTGAGAGGGAGCGGGGCGCCAGTCAAGAGCTGCGCTTACCCGAGCAGGCAGACAAGAAGGAGCAGCTGATGTTATTTCACGAACAGTAGATTACTTACTTACCAACACTCATTGTAACAAAGGTACTGATATCCAATGCATTTGCAGTTATCTATATCTACATCTGGAAGAGCAGTTGAACGGAATGGACAGTGTCTTGAAAAAGAAGGGTATAAGATGAACATCAGCAAAAGCAAAACGAGGATAATGGAATGTAGTCGAATTAAGTCGGGTGATGCTGAGGGAATAGATTAGGAAATGAGACACTTAAAGTAGTAAAGGAGTTTTGCTATTTGGGGAGCAAAATAACTGATGATGGTCGACGTAGAGAGCATGTAAACTGTAGACTGGCAATGTCAAGGAAAGCGTTTCTGAAGAAGAGAAATTTTGTTAACATCGAGTATAGATTTAGATGTCAGGAAGTCGTTTCTGAAAGTATTTGTGTGGAGTGTAGCCATGTATGGAAGTGAAGCATGGACGATAAATAGTTTGGACAAGAAGGGAATAGAACCCTTTGGAATGTGGTGCTACAGAAGAAAGCTGAAGATTAGATGGGTAGATCACATAACTAATGAGGAGGTATTGAATAGAATTGGGGAGAAGAGGAGTTTGTGGCTCAACTTGACTAGAAGAAGGGATCGGTTGGTAGGACATGTTCTGAGACATCAAGGGATCACCAATTTAGTATTGGAGGGCAGCGTGGAGGGTAAAACTCGTAGAGGGAGACCAAGAGATGAATACACTAAGCAAATTCAGAAGGATGTAGGCTGCAGTACGTACTGGGAGATGAAGCAGCTTGCACGGGATAGAGTAGCATGGAGAGCTGCATCAAACCAGTCTCAGGACTGAAGACCACAACAACAACAATAACAACAACATATCTACATCTATGTAGGTACTCCGCAAGCGACCTTAAGATGCGTGGCGGAGGGTACCCTGTACCACTACTTATCATTTCCCCTTCTGTTCCACTCGCAAATAGAGGGAGAGAAAAATGAGTGTCTGTGTGCCTGCATATGAGCCCCAATTTCTTGTCTACGATCTTCGTGGTCCCTACGCGTGATGTATATTGTCGGGAGCAGAACCGTTCAGCAGTCAGCTTCAAATGCCAGTTCTATAAATTTTCTTAATAGTGTTTCCTGAGAAGAACGCCGCCTTCCCTCGAGGGATTCCCATTTTAGGTCCTGAAGCATCTCTATAACCCTTAAGTTTTATTTCAGCCTAGCGCTAACAAATGTACCAGCCATCCTCTGTCTTTAATCTGACCTGGTACGGATACCAAACACTAGATCAGCAGTCGAGAGTAGGTCGCACCAACGGCCTACATCTGGCACTTTACAGGTGAACCACTCTCTCCTAAAATTCTGTCAATAAACCTTCCTTACCACAGTTTTCATGTGCTCATATCGCTTCGCAACGTTACGCCCTGACAACTTGACTCTGTCACGCTGGACACTAGTAATACGGTATCCGAACATTACAGGTTTGTTCTTCCTACTCATCCACATTAACTTACATTTTTCCACATTTAGGTCTAGCTGCCATTCATCACACCATTGGAAATTTTGTGTAAGTCCTCTTGTATTTTCCTATAGTCACTCAACTTTGACACCTTACCGTACACCACGGCATCTCCAGAAAACAACCGCAGACTGCTGCCCGCCCTGTCCGCCGAAGCGTTTGTGTATATAGAGAACAACATCCGTCCTATCACACTTCCCTGGGGCACTCCTGACGATACGCTTGTCTCTAAAGAACACTCGCCGTCGAGGACCATACTAGGTTTTATTATTCCAACAATTAATTCGCAAGGCCGAGCAGTTCTAGGCGCTTCAGTCTGGAACCGCGCGACCGCTACGGTCGCAGGTTCGAATCCTGCCTCGGGCATGGATGTGTGTAATGTACTTAGTTCTAAGTTCTAGGGGACTGATGACCTCCGATGTTAAGTCGCCTAGTGCTCAGAGCCATTTGAACCAAAAATTAGTAAACATATTTTTTAAAAATTTATAAATTTCTAAATAGTTTTAGGATGTGAAGCAGTTCACCTCCTTGTTGTGCACCCAGCATAAAGCTAAACGATCTGGTTT
Source organism: Schistocerca nitens (assembly GCF_023898315.1). NCBI lineage: Eukaryota > Metazoa > Arthropoda > Insecta > Orthoptera > Acrididae > Schistocerca > Schistocerca nitens. Next base: position 139,886,610 of record NC_064623.1, on the reverse strand, counting down.
AGAACTCCTAATTCACATTTAACCATTAGTGGCTGATCTGACCACAGCTTGCAAGAAAGAGAGCCTCTTTTCGTGACGCCTATGACAGACGCAATAAATGTTTTGCAGCTTCAACTAGAAGTATGCAAGCTGGTGCCTGCTTTGAGAGACAACACTGGCCCCCATCCCTGGTTGCACAAGGTGTGGGTGTGGGTGTTGTGCCCCCAATGCTCGCTCCTGACCAAAATGAAACTCACCGACAACGGCCACCCGTGCTCCAGCTTTCAAAACATGTGACTGCTCCCTTCAGGATGTCCTCTGCAGACGGCGTCGAAACGTTGGGTTTCACCAAGAAATTCATCCTAGCTCTCCATAATAGCGCGCAATTTTTTTATCAGAGTGATAATATTCACTGCACAAGCTTCCATTAGCATCTCTAAGATGATCGCACAACAGGCTGTGACGTCACCGCTGAGCCCGCGGCAGAGACAATGGACAGAGCAGTTGCTTGTGTCCAAAAAACTGTTGAAAATTGGGAGAAAGCTTTACACGCTTCCATACAACATTTTTATTGGTCTTCGGAAGCCGCGCATACAGCCATTTCAACTTCAGGAAGTGTATATTACAATTTGTTTTGACAAATCGTGAGATAGATTAGTTTAATTCATACTCTTGTACAAAGAACTGATTCGACATAAAACAAGTTTTACAAGAAGAGTATACTAACACGAAAATAAAACAAGATATACATTGTCAGTATGTTATAAAAATCATAGTGGTAACACGTTAGTACGTGATAAATCGCCTTTGGTACACGTTTGGGATATTCCAAATTCAGACTATGTTAATAACTATATACCTACATTACCAATATAATGTTCTTTGTGTGTCCTGTAAGAATTCTTTCAAATGTTGCGGATAGAGAATTAAATAGTTGTGCAGGTCTATAAATACCGTCTAGAGAAAACAGGAGGACAGTTTGTAAGAACCAGGCTTGCGTATTACAGCCACACGTATAGACACACCAGTATTCAGGCATATACATGTCGTAGATGCAGGTGCTTGCATTTAAAGGCTGAGCATTCCTTTTCCTGCTGAGTAGCGCATGGGAATATACGCCAGTTAACTGAGCTGTTGGTCTTACCATGGCATTCCAAGTGCCAAGAGCATCAGATTAGCACCGCAGGGAGCTATATCTTGATTTTGGCACTGTTGACGAAGTCGCACAGTAGCTAACACTCTGCTACATCGTTGGATGCTAACAAGGAATGACGGCTGCCTGGGAACTGATGACAAAGAATCCGAATATTACTTGCAAGTACATTAATGTGATGCGTATTCCGAGTTCATTGCAGAAATACGTACTTTGTATCTTTTTCCTCTCCGCATTCATTTAGAGTGATTGAGCTTATGTTGACCCTATAGAGGTGTTCCTTGAACTGCCAATGATGAAATTTTAGCCGTGCCATAACTGTCGGGAAGCTCCTTGATGTTTATTCCTTATTATAACATGCCTTTGATATTAAATGTCCCCGACCATTCCTCTTACCAATCCGAGAACAAACGCTTTCTGACCATCAATATCATATCTATGAGAGAGACTTTATCATGTTTAACAGCTCCATGCTGAGATGCCTGTTTTGCTACGACATCTAATTTCCAGGTATCCCGCAGAGGTCTTTATCCATGTCATAAAGATGTTGAGGTAGTTCCTCTGCACTTGAAACACAATGTCGACATTTGCCTCAACTATGGGATTCGTAAACTGAAGCGCCAAACAAATTGGTATAGGCATGCGTATTCAAATACAGAGATATGTAAACAGGCAGAATACGACCTGCAGTCGTCAACAAAAATGGTTCAAATGGCTCTGAGCACTATGGGACTTAACATCTATGGTCATCAGTCACCTAACTAACCTAAGGACATCATACAACACCCAGTCATCACGAGGCAGAGAAAATCCGACTCCGCCGGGAATCGAACACGGGAACCCGGGCGCGGGAAGCGATAACGCTACCGCATGACCAAGAGCTGCGGACCAGTCGCCAATGCCTATATAAAACAACAAAACAACAACGCAGTTGTTAGGTCGGTTATTGCTGCTACAACGGCAGATAATCAAGATTTAAGTGAGTTTCAACGTGGTGTCACAGTTGGCGCACGAGCGATGCTGCACAGCATCTCCGAGGTACCGATGAAGTGACATTTCACGAGTAAATATCAGTAATCTGGTAAAACATCAAATCTCCGAGATCGCTGCAAGAACGGAACCAACGACGACTGAAAAGAATCAATCGTGCAACCCTTCAGCAAATTGCTGCGGATTTCAATACTGGGCCATCAACGAGTGTCAGCGTGCGAACCATTGAACGAAACATCATCGATATGGTCTTTCGGAGCCGAAGGCCCACTCGTGTACCCTTGAGGACTGCACGACACAAAGCTTCACGCCTCGCATGGGCCCGTCAACACCGACATTGGACTGTTGATGACTCGAAACATGTTGCTTGGTCGGAAGAGTATCGTTTCAAATAGACCGGATGGACGTGTACGGGTATGGAGACTACCTCACGAATCCATGGGTCCTGCATGTCAGCAGGGGACTGTTCAACCTGGTGGAGGCTCTGTAATGGTGTGGGGTGTGTGCAGTTCGAGACATGGGAAACCTGATACGTCTCGAAGGGACCCTACAGTTGGAGTGATATGGGACCCCTGACCCGTCTAGATACGACTCTGACAGGTGACAGGTACGTAAGCATCCTGTCTCATCATCTGATCACTTGCAACCATTCATGTCCATTGTGCATTCCGACGGAGTCGGGCAACTCCAGCAGGGCAGTGTGACATCCCACTCATCCAGAATTGCTACAGAGTGACTCCAGGAACACTCTTCTGTGTTTTAACCACTTTCGTTGGCCACCAAACTCCCCAAAAATGAACATTATTGATCATATCTGGGATGCAATGTGCTGTTCAGAAGTGATCTGCACCCCCCTCGTACTCTTACCGTTTTATGAACGGCCCTGGAGGATTCATGGTGTCAATTTCCTCCGGCACTACTTCAGACATTAGTCGAGTCCATGCCACGTCGTGTTGCAGTATTTCTGCGTGCTCGCGGGGACCTTACACCATATTAAGCAGGTGTACCGGTTTCTTTGGCCCTTCAGTGTACTATGATGGTACTTAGTCAGTTGTAGAGCCGACATATATCAAAGATGGAAAATATTGTATCTCCGTTGGTCGTCTGTACGAATAGTTCAAATGGTTCAAATGGCTGTGAGCACTATGCGACTTAACTTCTGATGTCATCAGTCGCCTACAACTTAGAACTAATTAAACCTAACTAACCTAAGGACATCACACACACCCTGCTCGAGGCAGGATTCAAACCTGTGACCGTAACGGTCGCTCGGTTCCAGACTGTAGCGCCTAGAACCGCACGGCCACTCCGGCCGGCGGTCGTCTGTACGGATATCAAGGATTACAGGATGGCAATCAGGTTGGCTGTCGTAATGGCGGAGTGGAGGCCAGCTTGTACAGGTCTTGCGTTTGCTTTGGAGTGGTCAATAGGCACTACCAGCGCCTTGAGTAGTCTCGGGCCCATCTGTATACACCACGCAAAGATCGTGACAGTGAGACAGGAATTCCATTGTTGTTAGTTGGGTCTGGTTTTGGAACGTTAAACTGGTCCTGGCATCAATCTGCAGAGTCGACGTTTGGTATGGCCTGTTGTAAGGTGGTAGAAGAGGACTTCCGCATCTCATCCCTTAGTGCCTGCATCTCCAAATATTCAGCTGCGACAGGTGGAAGTTGCTTATTTATCAAATGTGTTCCGCAAACACAGTAGGATGTTAATTCCCGCAACTTTCCGTTAAAGAGCCCATATTGTTGGAAACAAAGGCGCAGTAGGAAATTCATGCAGAGCATATCAGCAAGTGAGGCGTTGGCTGGTGTTGACATGAACGCCGCGTTAACTATACCCAAGGCTTTGAACTATTATTTCACACAACTTGTTACCTATTAATGTCCGACATATTGTTGGGCACGATTTGACTAATAGAGTAGCAGAGATCGAGAACACGGTCTGTACAGATGCGTGACGTGGATATCCCTGGCTGGGATCCGCACGGTACGTCCGCCAGAGCCCCGAGGGCAGATAATTGTAATGCCGGCCGGCCGCGTCGCTCCAGGTATAAGCCGGCACGCCGCTCGGCCCTTCGGAAACGAGAGGTAGCGTCGAGGGGCGCAAAAGGGTTGCGAAGGGAAGGGAACTGTACCAGAAGATGATACCGGCCGAGCGCAGCCGCACAAAGGCTCGCCTATACCTGCGACGGGGTGGCGGGGGGACGCTCGCGCTTGGCAACCACGCCGAATTTGCATCTGCTCCGAGTGTGCAAAAAAGCATTGTTACGTGCGAGGCGGCACTGTGCACGGCGCAGTCGACAGTGTGGTTCCCCGTGCCGGAGCGGCGGTCACACACGCGGGTTCCGGAAGGCGCGCGTCGACCGAGGAGCTCTGCCGTCGACGGTGGGGTCTTTTGGGACTGTACAGGAAATCGATCGATTTGAGGATTATATCTGGATGACACGACGGGCTATTAACTGCTGTGTACGTGTTACGTGTCTGCCACTGCCTCGCCTACCTCAGTCGCGGGACGGAGACACAGCGAGGAGCGAGCTGGAGGTAAGTTCCGAGTGTGTTCCGCAGGGCACCATGTTACAGAGTAGTTCCGACTCAACTCTCCTGTCCTGAAGGCGTATCATCGCAATAACTCCGTCTAAGCGCAATCGACGTAATCATCACGGGATGTGTGTGTTATATCAACTCCCAGTTCGACTGTCAATTCCACCATCTACGAAGATGTCTTCAGTGCATATATTAGTCGACCACAATATTATTGCACCTGCGAGTGAGGATGCTTTGGTCGACTTATTCACGAGGACACTCCGAAACACTTGATAGTATGAGGTAAACTCTTCTCAAATCATTCACACAGTGCGATGCGTTTTCCTTAGCCACCGGTGTATTTGTTTACTCCAGTGTCATAGAGTGACTCCAATATCGGCCACGAGAGCCCGAATGCAATAATATCGTGGTCGGTTAGCGCGAAGCATCTCGTTATCGATGGAAGATCTCTTTCCCCCAAGACTTTCTTTCAGCTTGCCGAAAAGATGGAAATTGCATGGTGCAAGATCTTCCTTCCTTCCCCAGCAGCATCACCCGCGTCTGCGCGGTATTTGTCGAACTTTTGGTGCCATTTCAGTGCGGCTGGAAGCCAATTCACATTTGATACAGGGTGTACAATGTTGCTTCCGCCGTTTTCTCCCCAACATTTGAGGCTTTAATGAAACAAATTGATTACACGGGTATCATTCAAAGTATTTTCCATCGCTGGCCACTAATTTCTCTCATCTTTCTGGCAGTGTACGAATCCCGCGCCGAAAATATTGTCCATCTTTTGAAGCGATCCACGAATCGATCCAGTTTGCGACTTCTTCATGAAATCGGAAGTGTTGGTCAGCCAGGCCATGTGGCATTGATCTAAACAGGTGATAGTCAGAGGGAGGAATGTTTGGAGAATACGGCGGGTGGGATACGACTTCCCATTTTAACGTTTCCAAGTACGTTGTGACCTCTTTTGCAACGTGGGGTCGAGCGTTGTCGTGCTGCAAAATCACTTTATCGTGCCTCTCGCTGTACTGCGGCCGTTTGTCTTTCAATTCTTTGCTTAAACGCATTAACTGCGTTCGATAACGAGCACCTGTGATTGTTTCTTTAGTTTTTAACACCTCACAGTACACGACGCCGAGCTGGTCCCACCAAATGCAGAGCATGATCTTGGAGCCGTGAATATGTGGAAGCATGGCCAAGATATCCCCATGATTTTTTGAATCTACGGTTACCGTAATGAACCCATTTTTCGTCCCTGGTCACAATGTGATGCACAAATCTCTTCCAATTTTTGCCTCTGAAGCAACTGTTGACAAACACATAAACACCGTCAACGTCTCTTGGCCAGAATGAGATTTTCACTCTGCAGCGGAGTGTGCGCTGATATGAAACTTCCTGGCAGATTAAAACTGTGTGCCGGACCGAGACTCGAACTCGGGAGAGCTTCTGTTAAGTTTGGAAGGTAGGAGACGAGGTACTGGCAGAAGTAAAGCTGTGAGGACGGGGCGTGAGTCGTGCTTGGGTAGCTCAGTGGTAGAGCACTTGCCCGTGAAAGGCAATGGTCCCGAGTTCGAGTCTCTGACCGGCACACAGTTTTAATCTGCCACGAAGTTTCAACGTCTCTTGGTTTCAGCTCACACGGGATCCAAGTTCCTTCTTTCTGAATCATGCCCATAGCCTTGTGACGTTTTGAAATGGCTTACTGTGTCACTCCCACTAATCGTGTCAATTCTTCTTGAGTTTGACGCGAGTCCTCACTCAGCAATGTCTCCAATTCTGCATCTTCGAAAACATGCTCTCTTGCACCACTATGCCGGTCTACGACGTTAAAAATCACCGTTCTTGAAGCGTTGAAACCACTCACGACACGTTCTTTCACTGATAGCGTCCTTACCATACGTACTTGAGAGCATTCGATGAGACTCGGCCGCTGTTTTCTTCATAATGAAACAAAACAGTAACACCTCCCGTAAATGACGAGAATAAGGCTCGTAAACTGACATTTTCAGTCATGAACAACTTTATGATGCAGACACGACTAATGTTGGAATTAGGTTATGTCGACCGAGGTGCAAGCTAACTGCCTGACGTCTGCGATCTGTTTCTTTCGATCGCTACTTACCGTTGTCGCCACGTATCGGCATAAGACGGAAGTGAAGTTGTACACCTTGTATATATATACCGCCAGAATTTTGCGGTGAACCTGTGTGCTGTTTAGATCTTTAGCCCACAAGAATCGAACTGTCTCGCCTGCTAGAACGTTCGGGTACGTTTCCACTTGCTGTGCCATTTCGCCCCCACACTGTGATGCACCCGTTACCAGGATGTGCAGCATCTCCATAACATGTAGTCTCTTCTGACAATGGTCTTAGCATGGGACCACATGGATGACTCTCTTTGAGTGAACTGCCATTGTTGATAAGCAACAACAGCGATAGATAACTTATACAGGACGTCCCAGGAGGACTGATATATTCAGAGGTACGAGAGGAACGATCATGCGAAGAAAAATAGTTTAGTAAACATGGGCTCTAAAATGCTTAATTTTAGAGCTAAGAGTGCTTCTTAATCTTCGATACTGTGAAACATGTCTCTTCTACTGAAGCATTTTTCCATGTTTCGAGAGGTGGTAGTGTGGACCAAAACAAGAAAAAATTTCTAGTAAACATGGGCTCTAAACTGCATATGTTGAGAGCCATGAGCACTTGCTCATATTCGCTATTGTGAAACACACCTGCTAAACAGTTATTGTTCAAAGTTCTTAAGGTATGCATTTTAGAATCCACGTTTGCTAGACAATTTTTTTCGCATTTTGGCCCATACTAATAATTCCCAAATAATAGGAACCAAAGAGCATGTAGCAGGAGAGAAGTGTTAGTCAGTAACAAAGGTGAACAAGTGCTCACAGCTCTTAAGTTACGCATTTTAAGAACTTCGTTCACTAGACTATTTTGCTTCGAATGACCGTTCCTATCAAACCCATGAAAGTAGACCAAACCTCCTGGGACACGTCGTGTAGAATGAGAGAGAGTGTTTACATCTGTTTCTGAACGATACTCCGCAGTTCAGATTGGCAGGGGGTGCAGAGAACCACATAATTTTTGTGAGAGTTTTGCTGTTTCTTATTTTATCATAATGGTCATTTGTACCTAAAGAGATGGGAGACATCAAAATGTTGCGACATTCGGAGCAGAAAGTTGGAGATTGAAGTTTCGCGAAACGATGTCGCCACAACAAGAAACGCCTATGATTGACAACCGCCTCCACTTGATTTCATTCCAGAGTTAAGTTCTTTTGAAATATTGCCTCACAGCGTCCGCTGAGGATGGCGCGGATAGGAAGGGGAGGGAAGACTACACTCAGCCGTCTACGGCAGTGCCGTTAGAGACTGAGCTCTGCGTCGGGTCGGAGAGTAAATCAGGCGTGTCGTGTTCGAAGGAACTAGCCACGAATTCTTTAATGTCCACCTAGGGAATGCGAGGGAAAATCTAAATACTGAATTCCCGACGGGGGTATGAGCAGTCAATACTCTACAAGGACATCCGACCGTGGTGTAAGGTTTATTTGTGTCCTTTGCTAATGTTGATGATATCATACGGAGCTATAAAGGTAGTGGCATAAAAATGAGCTTGCTTTTGTTTGAGACTTCTACCTGACACTTGATAGTCTGTGATGTCTTCAACATTTGAAAACGAAACGCTATACGCGAAAGCCTGCATTTTGTAAACAAGTCCTGCTCCTTACCACTGCACTCGATCGCGGTACGGAGTTGCAGCGAAGTGCAAAATGGACTTTCGTGTGTTGATGAAGTCTTCTCGGATTGTCTCTATAGTCGTCGCGTCGTGTTGTCGCAAGGTTTCGACAAGTTTACGACTCCTCACCTAGGAAACTGTCCGCCCCGGTAGCTGAGTGGTCAGCGCGACGGAATGCGGATCTTAAGGGCCCAGGTTCGATTCCCTGCTGGATCGGAGTTTTTCTCAGCTCAGGGACAGGGTGTTCTGTTGTCCTAATTAACGTCATTTCATCGCCATCGACACGCAAGTCGGCGAAGTGACGTCACATCGAAAGACTTGCACCCAGCGAACGGTCTACCCGACGGGAGGCCCTAGTCACACGTCATTTATATTGTTACCTAGGAAACTCATAATCTTCAGGAGATTAGGAAAATTGACAAAACAGTGCGACAACACGACGTCACAACTCAGAGGACAATCTAAGATCACTTCTTTAATGAAATTAAACGAGAAGTCTGTATTCCTGTGTGTCTGTCCATCAAGGCGACATAAAGTATGTGGAGAGGGGTGCATAGCGTTCTTCAGTAATTCTCACTCTCTGCTGGAATGCAGTTCGCGGATGGCAGGCGGAAAGACAGAGTGCTGTTGCGACTCCATGTAAACAACGGTTTGTCTCATTTCTACATCTACATACACGGCGGAGGGTAGCCTGTGCCACTACTATTCGTTTTCTTTCCCGTTCCACTAGGAATCAGAGAGATGGGAAAACGACTGTCTAAAAGCCTCCGTGCGAGCCCTAATTTCCCGCGGGTTATCTTCGTGGTCGTTACGAGAAATGTACGTTGGCATCAGTAGAATCGGTCTGCAGAAGGCCTCAAATGGCAGTTCCCTAAAATTTACATAACGGTGCCTTTCTCAATAGTGCTTACTCAAGAGAACATCGTCTTCCGTCCAAGGATTCCCATTTGAATCCGCGAAGCATCTCCGTAATATTTGCAGTGTTGATTGAACATACCGGTAACCACATCTCTGAATAGCTTCGAGTCTACCTTTAATCCGACCTAAGGGGGATCTCAAACACTCGATCAGTCCTCAAGAATGGGCCACCGCAGTGTTCTATACGCTTTCTCATTTGTGGATGAGCTACACTTTCTGAAAATTCTCCCAACAAAACTTAGTCGTGTGTTCACGCTGACAACCTGAAGTGCTCGTCCCATTTCGTATTGTTCTGCAGCGTTAAACTTAGAAATTTAATCGATGTGATTGTGTCAAACTGCACGTTACTGATTCCGTATTCGAAATTTACGAGACTATTAAGTTACTTTTTTGTAGATTTAGAGCTAGCTGCCATTCATCACATCAACTTCCCACGTCATCTTCTATACTCTTAATTTCACTCAACCACCATACCTTCCCGTACTCCACAGCGTCATCAGCAAACAGCCATAAATTGCATTTCACGCTGTCCGTCAGATACTTTATGTATGTTGAGAACAAGAGCGGTCGTATCGTACTTCGCTGGGGCACTCCTAACGAGATCTTTGTCTCTGATGAACACTCGCCGTCGAGGCGTCTGCGAGCCATTCACATGTCGGGTAACCTAAATCGTACGCTCGGACCTTCGTCAACACTCTGCGGTGGGGCACCGTGTCAAATGATTTTCGGAGATCTGGGAATGTGGAATCTGTCAGTTGTCTTGCATCCATGGTTTTGTAGGATATCATGTGAGAAAAAGGTTCAAATGGCACTAAGCACTATGGGACTTAACATCTGAGGTGATCCATCAGTCCCCTAGACTTAGAACTACCTAAACCTAACTAACCTAACATCACATGCCCGAGGCAGGATTCGAACCTGGTACCGTAGCAGCAGCGCGGTAACCGGACTGAAGAGCCTAGAACCGCTCGGCCACAGCGGCCGGCTGAGAAAAAAGCAAAGCCGAGTTTCGCACGAGCGATGTTTTGCAAATCCATGGTGGTTAGTGAACAGAAGCTCTTCTCCCGCGCGGGGTAGCCGCGGTGTCTGAGGCGTCTTGTCACGGTCCGCGCGGCTTCCCGTCGGAGGCTCGAGTCCTCCCTCGGGCACGGCTGTGTGTGTTGTCCATAGCCTAAGTCAGTTTAAGTTGGATTAAGTAGTGCGTAAGCTTAGGGACTGATGACCTCAGCAGTTTGAAGACCTTACCACAAATTAAAAAAAAAAAAAAAAAAAAAAAAAAAACTTTTCTGCCGGAAGGGAATTTATTTTATTATACTCGAATTCAGAATGTGTTCAAGAATCCCGCAGCAAGCTGATGTTAAGGGTATTGGTGTGTAATCATGTAGATTAATTGCCTACCTTTGTGATATAAAGTTTTCACCTGCGATTTTTGCCATTCGTTTGGGATCTTTCCCCGCGCGACATGTTCGCGATAAATGTAGCGGCCAATGCGCAGAGCACTCTTTGTAAAACCGGAATGGGACTCTATCCGGAGCTGGTGACTGATTTGTTTCCGACTCTTTCAGATGCTTCTCTACGCCACGGATGCCAGAGTCTATGTCCTCCACGCGGGAGTCTCTATGACAGTCGAACGATAGTATGTTTCCACGATCCTCCTGCATAAGTGATTTCTTAAACGTGAAATTTAAAACCTCAGCTTTTCTCTTGCTGCCGCCTATTGCCACCCTAGACTGGTCGACGAGTGACTGGATAGAAGCCTTCAACCCGATTAGTGATTTTACGTTTGACAAGAATTTTCTCGGCATGATCTTTCGCTAATGTCTGAGGGCGGAAATTGTTGTATGCTTCGCGCATTGATATTTTTACGGATGCACGAATTTCTACTAAATTTTTCGAGCTCTTTTTTGAACCGAGAATGGAATAGTCGCTGTTTCTTCAGCGTTTTCTGAATTCGATTATTAAACCACGGAGTGCCCAGTCCATCCTTAATCCACTTACTTGACACATACGTCTACAGAGCGCGATTTACAATCAGTTTAAACTCTGCCCACAAGCTCTCAACAGTGGTAATTCTGGACCTAACTGATGTCCATTCATTGTCTGAGCTTATTGAGTGAGAAGCGTGTTGGATGGAGTAGCACGTCAAAGCCATCGCTTCCAACTCAGCTTTTTTATTACTTTTCCTGCGAAAGGTGTGCCCAGTGCATAGACAAGATCGCCCAGTTTGGCCCTGTTGAGTCATTTTAAAAAGCGACAGGGGCAGTCGACTCTCGGTTATTCGAACCTCGGTAAATCGCATTTCTCGACGATTCGAACTTGTAGTGTTAACGCTTGAAAAGAACCTCGATAAATCGAAGAAAGCAAGTTTGTCTTTCGGTAGACTCCATAAATCTCGGAGCGGCTGCCATGACAGAACTCCCACAAACACTCTGTAATTAGAATTCAGAGACAGGCTAACAAGCAGTATTCCGCTTTCGGCATTTCTTTTGCTAACCGTTTCTCCATGTAACTCTTCGTGACACACCTTTGCTTACTCATCAATGCACAGCGCATGAGAAGGATTTTCAGATATCGCTACCAGTCACACATTTCTGCAGATTTACTTAAATTATTTAATAAAGCAACATGTTTCGAGGTACAAACCACATTTCAGGCTACAATGGCAATAAATCAAACATTTAACAAAAGTGCATCTTGATATTGAAGTTGCTTTTTACAGTCTTGGCACGTCCTGTGGCTGTCCTGCGCGAAAACGGGATGATATCCTAATCTCAGGGAAGATTTACTTTTTTTGTTGCTCTGCTGTTCAAGTAATGATTTATTTTTCTTAATAATGACCCACTTTGCTAGTATAAAATGCTTCCTGCAACGTAAATCACGGACCAAAGTGATCACTTAAAATACTTTTGTTCGACTAATTCTTGAGGAGCGATAGTCGATCTAGAACCCCTGCAAAGTTAAATACAGAAAATATACGAGTTCGCTGTAAGTGACTCCTACGTGTACCATACGATGGCTGGCGGCTACTGACAGGGTGATAACTATTGAACTATATGAAAAAAAGGGTAAATTACTTACAAACTATGGCACGCAGACACTTTATTCAAAATATAAACGGCACCAGAGGTATTAGGATTTAGCTTATGATGTGTTGGCGATAAGGTGGCGCAGACGAATATCGAAATTCTCCATGAGCCGCTGAAGTGTCGGAACATCAATGCTGTCGATGACTTCTTGAATAGCTGTTTTCATCTCAGCAATGGTTCTGGAGTTTTTGGTGTACACCCTGTCTTTAATGTAGGAGTCGCAAGTGTTCAGATCCGGAGAATGTGGCGGCCAATCGAGGCCCATGCTAGTGGCCTCTGGATACCCCAGAGTCCGAATGCGGTCCCCAAGGCGCTCTTCCAGAACATCACTCTCCTTCTGCGGTAGGGTCGAGCTCCAACTTGCGTGGACATCTCCTCGAAATAACGGTCATTTTGGATAGTGAGGAAAAAATTGACACCCAAAACCTTAACGTACCGTTTGGTAGTCACCGTGCCATCAATAAATATCGCATCGATTATTCCGTGACTGGACATCGCACACCTCGCAGACACACGTTGAGGGTGAAGAGACCTCTCGATCGCGAAAAGCGGATTCTCCGTCCCCCAAACGTGCCAATTTCGCTTATTTACGAACGCATTCAAATCAAAATGGGCTTCTTCGCTAAACCAAACGATATTCACATACTAATTCCCAACCTGCCCCGCTGCCAACCGTGCAGTTTGAATGTCCTAACGCAAAGCGTTCAGAAGTTATGACGATTTTATTTCATATAGTTCAATAATTGTCACCCAGTAAATAAGATGGTTATTGGTTTCACTACATGTTCTTACAGTTGGGAAAAAAAAGAAAAAAAACCACGTGCTGACTTTGATAAATCTACCAAAAAAAAGTGGTGACTTTGATAAATCTACCAAATGTGATCACATCGGTTGTCCTTACTCTGTCACCCGACAGCTGCTGCTTTCATGTGGTATTCATAAGGCTCGTAAAACTTTGAACACTGATTTCTTGGAAACGCTTGAGAAGCGCTTTGTATAACGGGCTATCAAATGAAAATGGGATACATGGAAAAATGTAAGTAGTCCGTTTATTATTGTAAAAGTAACGGCCATAACTGATAGTATTTGTCACTAGCTGTTACCCGCGGCAGTGCTCGCATGCCAATAATTTCGTTTTGGTGAGTGATGGTAAGTTATTGTACAGGCAATATCGTCAGCTGCCGTTACTGTCTGAGTGTTCCAGTGAGCACAGTTATTGATGTTGCCTCCCCCTACAAACCATTCACCCCCTCCCCCCCCCCCCGCCCCGCCCCGCCCCCCACCACAACTATCCCAATACAAAAAGCAGCGAAACAGGAAGCTTCGCTGCTGAGCGGTTCGTGTGGAGAGGCGTTGGCAGCAGTGCGATTCTATGCTTTGTGCTGTTGAAGTTGCTTTACATTACGCAACAAGTGGCTTATGTTCACACATGTTAAAAAAGATGTTTAAATTCCTGCTTCAATCTATTTGGCTTCTTTCTTTGTACTTCCTAAAATAGCCCAGATTCTTCCTCAGGGCTCAAGCTAAAGCGATTCAGTGATTTACGATTTAGTCCTAACAGGCACAGTTACTTTCACATTTAAAAATATCACTCTAAAGTAAGGATTAAACATTGAGGATTGTGGAACCTCTGTATTCGTTATGCTGAATTGTGTTACGTCCAGTGATCGAATCTCGGTCCAGCAAACAGTATAGATGTACTAAGAAGTTTCATAACAGCTCACTCTCCGCTGCAGTGTGTACATTTCACTGTAGTTCAATGAAAGCACGGTAACGACTACGATAAAGTTCAAAGGTCAAAGAGTAAATAGCTTTTACAGAGCGTAAATATTTTTCCCTGTCTCTCGTAATATTCTTGATATCTATAACTATCTTGTACTGCACACTTTCTAACGTAGCTTATGTCCTTCCTCATGGCTCAGGCTACGTATACACCAAATTTCATCGAAATCGGTTCTGAAATTTAGTCGTAAAAACGTAACAGAGTTTCCATCGCATTCATAAATTTTAAATTACGATATTTTTTATGCGTTTTGATGAAATAAAACCCATACGTTGCTCAAGTTAGCTGTGAAATTATATGAAAATTCGCCTAGGTCATTTGGAGATTAGCGTGTCAGAGAAGACCGACGGTTTTAATTTTAAATTTCGGTATCTTTATTTCTGCGATTAAATTTTGATGAAATAAGGCCTATATGTCGCCCCAAGCTGGCCCGAAGTTACCTGTGAAAATCTCATGAAAATTCGTATAGCGGTTTTTGAGATTAGCATGGGCAAACAGACGGTGCTCTGTAGCTACTTTGGATGGCGTAAGTGGATATTGCCTGCGAAATGTGTTGTGAATGGAGTTAGTACCAAAGACACAATACATTTAAACGTCATGCAGGATGAAGCAGATTGTCATGCATCTTAGTCTTTAAAACGTCACATCTCCTGAACTATATGTCGTACAGCGCTATAATTTTATTAGTAAATTAGGTGGTATGTATGAATACTGTCTGTAAAATGTGTCGGGAATAGAATTAGTAGTAAAGAAGTAAAAAATTTAAACTTCATGTTACATGCTGCGGTTTTACTGCATGAACAGCGAAAATGGCATGAGGGATAAACTTTTTTCCTTTCCTCATCTTGTTGGAGGTGACATCGAAAAAATGTTTGGCATTATGTGTAAAGTTTGTTGCAAATCTCTAAATTCTTTCACTCCGAAATCTAGATAAATTAAATATGGATATTTGCATGTCGGTGGCTACACTTTATTCACCCCCGTCTCCAACCCTTTGATAGGTTGTTCTGACCCACGCTGCGATTCTTTGCAGACAGTAAGTGATATGGGTACCAAGTTTGATTGAAATCGATGGAACATAAATACATACACACAACAATACATACATGCATGCATACACTCATTTTTAAAATACGGGAGAATATAGTGAGGCAACTAAGATAATTTTCGCTAAATTATAACAGATATTGTGCCGACACTTACAGTGTACGCAAGTAATTTTTAACGTTCACAGCTGCACAATTATAACACTTAACAGTCTTTGTTTTAATACATCAGCATATTTTATTTCTGTGGCATTCGAAAGAGCCATGAAGGAATTATGTTTGTTCAACAGCGAGGTAGTTAAGTTGATAAAAAGAAGGAAGGAGACGGCGATGTAGCTGAAACTCAGACTTGGGAAAGGAAGCGTGGATTGTACTTATCGGTGGAACCGTAGCGGCATTTGCCTCGAGCGATTTAGGGGAAACTAAGAAGACCTAAATGTCGGTGGCCGAAAGGTAATTGATCCACTGCCCTTGAGAATGTCACTTTATTTCTTCACCATTGCGCCCCTTGCTCGTTGCGATAAATTTGCTACGGGAAGAGAACTACCAACTACAACGCTGTTATCCTTACGCAGTAAAATGAAGATTAAGTCTCGCCTGCTAGTGCTAGTGCGATGGTTCTGCATGCGCCTTAAACGTCCGTAGAGGTCACGAAATCGTATGGGATGTTGTTAAGCTTTATGTTGCTTCGAACTGGCAATAATAGCCTTCATTACTGTATTTTGTCGGTACCGTACGTAAGCAGCAGAAACGGGAAACATCCTGAACTCTCACAGAAAATGTACGTTGTTTTTACGTTATAGAGTTTCTTCCGCTTATCGTATTGAGCAATGAGCTGGATTACAAAGCAGAACAAGCGTGAAGAGCGGTTTATTAGAGTGTAATTACAACCGCCTGCAAATACTACTGCTGCAACCCGCACAACACAAAAGTTGGGATGGATGCGGGTAAATCCAGGGGTTAGCCGGGAGATGCACACTTCAGAGCGAATGACTCACTTAACTCCATTTTTTACGTTATTTATAAAGTATTTACTGCAGTTATGTGAAAAGAGAAATTTTACAGACTACTTATAAATTATTTATGAATTTCCGCACTTACCAGGTACGCATTTATAGGTTATTACGTCGTGTAAGCAACAAAAAATGCGAAATAAAGACAGTGAATCGAAGAGATTGAGTGGTTGAGCACATAATACTAGCTAAGTCGGTTAGTTTTAGTGAGCGTCGCGTTTAGCCTTTGCGCCACTTTCTGCTCTGTGCAGCCCGCGAGTCGCGTAATTATCCAGCAACGGGAGCTATTCTCTTATTTATCGTAGAGAGATTTCACAAGTGTAATTGTGAATCAGTTTTCCCTATTTAGTAACATTTGTGTTTGTCAGACATTGACAAGTCTTTTGATTTATCCTGCAGCAGTCTCCCACGCGAAATTCAGTGACTTCAGCACATGTAAAGATAATCAGTAGTCCTGAATAATCTCATGCTGCTAACTGATATCTACAATTTTTGCGTAATTGTACGCCTACTAATGTTGATCTCGTACCCAACAATTATTAATTGCTTTGAGTAATTATTTTAACAGGATGTGAATAGCTTTAGCGTCATCTTTTCTTCCTTACTACCCGATAATTAAAAAATATCGTCAATACATTCTATATTTCTAAACCGTGGTCTTACTGTGACTGTGTTACCATAATTAGGAACATTCACAAGTGGAAAGAGTTTGAAATAATTGTTTTATTTTGGGTATTTGATCTTCATCTGCAAATGCGCAGAGAAGCGTGAATGATCTTTCATTGTCAGTGTGTTATATTCTGTTACTTCGCCTACGAGGAGTAATATTAAAAACAGTGTGTTGAGTTGGTAAGGGACAGGCAGCTTGCAATTACCACTGTCGAACCGCAGACCACTTACCCACACGACACGTTCGAAGCACCTGACAGGGAACATACACAGGTACAGTATTATCTTTTTGATTTTATTTTTTAATTATGAATGGCATGGAATTATTTACACGACTCTGTGATCTATATCACTAGTCAGTGTACCTGTCCTTCTTGCCTTCATAGTCGCCATTTGTATTTTCATTTTTTTTAATGTACGCCTTAACAGTTTTAGGTCACAGCCATCATCGGAATCATATATAAAATCTCTATATACGCTATCTCCTCAGGCCACATGTGCACAAATATAATGATTGATTTTTAATGTAATCCTGATTTCGGCTGTGGAAGAAATGCGTTAAGGTGGTTCTCGCTTTGGACGTGTCCTATTTTTTTTTTTTTTAATTGAGCATTTTAGTAGCAGAACAATGCACTGAACACTAATATAAACTTTTCATTCATAAAATCTAGGCTCAGGACTGAGGAGGTTAAGGAGTCATTCTTCGGGTGTTCCACACGCGACTGGAACGGGAAGAAAGTGTAGCATATGGTACGGTGGTACGTACTCCCCGCCAGTAAATTCACAGTGGAGTACGTATTGTCAATATCTTCCTCTCTTACCGTTGTCTGTTGGTTCTTCTTGGACTCCCCGTGTCTTTCACCCTAGGTAAAGCTGTCATCAACCCGAAGTTCGAATCCTAGATGACATTACCTGACAAGCTCCTGTTGGCAATGGTACGCCGTTGTCTTCTTCCCATCTTTGGATAGACTTTCGTAGACAACTATAGGAGGACCTACACTCAAACGTGGACTCGGTGTTTCTGATATTAACAGACGTTGTGAAAGGGTAAAGAAATGACAAGCAACAAATAAAAAACCCTGGGAGTAAACGCTGATAGAACGTGAGAGCTGTACATTCGGATTCTACCACTTAACCTCAGATCCACTACCTCTTGCACTCGCAGAGGTGGAAAATGTACCAATACGAGATTGTGACATATAAGTGAGAACCTTTTGGATTGTGCACTTTATAGAGGCATTTCAGGGTGATAAGTGCGATGAGTCTTTTGTGCGAAAGTATGCTCAGAGATCTAGCGCAATTAAAACAGAAATATCGAGAGCAAGAAGAGCAGTCAAAATTCAGGCTTGATAAGACTTGCATCAGCAATGTGGCGTTTTGTTTGAAAAAAATAAGAGGAAAGAACAAAGACGAGCCAGGAAAATGTTTCTGAGTGTATTACGTGTTCCCAGCTTTCGCCTTATGAGGTTACGTCCGGCGTTGTCAAACCTGATCGTTTTGGTAGTCCAGGTGGTATGCTGCGTGAAGGGATAATGTTGCATGAGCATATTGACATCCAAATCATCGAACACGATACACTCACACGGACTTCATTTTTATGGTTGACAATGGGCGCTCGCATCGAACAGTGCAGGTGGAATGGATCCTGGCACGAGAGGATATTTGGACTGGCCTGCCTACTCACCCGACTTAAGCCCCGTGGAGCACATGTGGAATGCCGTGGAGATACATGTGAGAGTACGTCCAAATCCATCGACGACCTTCCAGAAGTTTTCAAGCCTATTGGTGGAGGAAAGGAAGCGCCCTACCGTAAGGACTCCTTACGAAGCTTCTGGTCAGCAAGGAACGCGTTGTAGAGAACGCCATGGCGATCACACACCGTATTAAGAACCATGTACCGCCTTTTGAAATATTCAAGGAACCACAATGAAATGTGGTGACCTACGTGTAAGCGTGAATGAAAGTGTCATTTCTCTTCGTCTCATTGCGCATTTCTTTCAGTTACCTACTGAACTATAATGAAACAGTTCTTTCTATGTATGGTTCAGTTTTCAACGACCTATGTTACTTGGCAGTGTCACATCGTGCGGAAGTCACTTTCGTTCTTAATTTTTGCAGAGCATTGTACGTAAGGAATAGGTTCGATTAAAACGGGTGTAGCAGGATTGATGACAAATGTCATCGAACGCAAACATTTAATATGCTTTGGTCGTATCCATCGTTTTGGTGAATACAGGTTACCTAAGAAGACTATGCAGTAGATACTGTCGATCCACAGAAAATGTGGAAGGCAGAGGGAATTATAAAGGCAAAGAGATCAAGCTGTTTAAGAGAATATCAATCGGACGGTAGACAACCATGGAAATTGAGCCACGAACAACGTCGGAAGGTGTTCTAGAGAAGTGTGAAAATTAATTGGGACAAGAATATTAATTACATTTCCGCCCTCCTTTTGCTTTAATGAGCTTCTGAACACGTTGTGGTATAGAGTCTAGCAGGATAGAGCAAATGTTTCGTAGTTCATCGTTACGAAACAACACTTTTACCACGTTCTGTTCTTGAACAGTCCATTCTACCAAGACACCGTTTCACAGGACTCCACAAATTGTCGATGGGATTTAAATATGATTAATTACCAGGCTACTGGTAATCCTTTTCTTTCATGAACGTCTTGACTGCTTTACGAGGTGGGTCAGATCGTATTGAAATTTTCCTCCACCATCTGTAAAAGTCTGCAGGAATGGCTCAATAGCGTTTAAGGATTTCCGTATGTTTGGTTCAGTTCCTTACCAAACTTTCTCAGTGCTTCATGGGTGCTTCGGCTCTCAACCTTTGTTCTGTAACCTTAAACGATAGCTGTGTCTCAGCATTCCAGTCTTTGGAGAGCCAAGATTTAAATATTTTGACCCATGCCAACCGATTTTTCTTCATGACGTATGTTAAAAACTACTTGTTTATCGGTTTTCGTGCCTTCCTCCCACAATCAAGAAGCCGTTGAAGAGTCAGTTTCAAACCCAGTGTCCAATAAATCTCTTTGAAGCTCCTTACTTGCCTTTTGAGGATGAATTGTACTGTCTCTAAGCAGTTTTTTGTCAGCACTACGGGTGGTTAATCGTTTTCGTCCACATCTGCCTTTTTCTCTTCGGAGATGATGAGCAAATAGCACTGTAGTGGTAATAAGTCTCTAAACACTACAACAACACGAACAACAGAGGCAATGTCTCTTATAGTCATAGGTGTGTGTGTTCATGAAGAGTAACTATTTTTCTCCGCTTCTCAGGTGAAATGTGCATTTTAACACAAAGTTTTCCTCCCAAAAACCCAGAAAGGACGCACGCTGTTGCCACAGATACATGTGCTCGACTGAACTTGCGTGAACCTACAGTTGTTGTTCGTAGTTAAGGCAACAATATTTCGCCAAGAGTCCAACAACTGGGTGGATAGAATTGGTTACAGTTAACCAACTTCAATTCCTTCTAAAATATGAGCTTGTGCCAATTAATTTGCACACAACTGTAGAAACGATGTATAAGGGGCAGTGAAATGAAAACCAAAGACCAGCCACAACGGGGCCACGAAAACTAATCAGCACACGTGTTAAGACTTTTATCCCACTGGGACACCAGATGATCATTTCCGTTCCGTAGAACGCGGTCGGGCACTGACCGCACCACCTCTTGCACTTCCTCGTACCACTGAAATCGACATCCACGCATGTCTTACCTCAGGTCGCTCTCGATGTGAAAATCGCACGTGAAAGACCCGGGAGATACGGAGAATATTGCAATGTTTGTCAACCAAGCCTAGCCTTCAGCAATGTGGCGCGGGGCCTTATAGTGCAACAGCATGATTCCGTCCGACAGCACTCCCGGGCGTTTCGACATGATAGCCCGTCGCAGTTTCTGTGAAGTATTTTCATGGCACTGAACACTGATTGTTGTTGGACGCTCGAGGTACTCTAGGCGCAGAGGGAGAGTGCAGTCGTAGGAGCAGGTCGTCGTGACCCTACCGTAACATGCGTGAACAGCTTTCGATTTCTTGGGTGGATGTGGGATATTTCCAATGTCGGCTTTGCCGTTTGCCCTCGGGCTGTCGGAATGCTATCGGGCGGAATCATCCAGCTGCACTATAAGACCCGCTTCAACGCTGACGATCAGACGAAAGATGTCTGCAGTAAATTTTCAGAGTGTTCGGAATAAAGTTCCTGAATTTACTACCCTCCAGGAAGCGCATGACGCGCAAATTATTCTCGGGACTGAGACCTGGCTGAACCCTGAGATAAGATGTTTTGAAATATTTAGTGAGGGTTGGAACATGTATCGGAAAGACAGATTAGACACCGTAGGAGGTGGTGTCTTCATTGCAGTTGACAAAAATATTGTATCTACTGAGGTCGAAGTAGAGTGTGGTTGTGAAGTTATCTGAACACGTTTAACAGGGCTAGGAGAAATAAAGTTAATTTTTGGGTGTTATTACCGGCCACCAGGTTCCACCGTGACAGTTCTAGAATCATTCAAAGGGAGTCTACACTCTGTATCGCAGAAGTACCCGGATCATGCTATATTAGTCGGAGGCGACTTCAACCTACCTAGTATAGACTGGGATGTCAATGGGTTCATTACAGGTGGTACAGACAAGCCTTCGTGTGAATTACTTTTGAACACATTATCCGAAAACTGTCTTCAGCAGCTAAATCGACAGCCAACGCGTAATGGAAGGATTTTAGATCTGGTAGCCACGAACAGACCAGATCTCATCGACGGTGTCAGTGTTGAGACAGGGATTAGTGATCATGAAGTTGTCATTACGACTATGGTTACGAAAGTTGAAAAGTCGGTCAAGAAGGCTAGGAGAGTATTCTTACTAGAAAGAGCAGATAAGCACTTGCTACAATCCCACTTAGTAAATGAATCGACTTCATTTACTTCCGGTACGATGGACGTGGAAAAATTATGGGCAAATTTTGAACACATTGTAAATCACGCATTGGACAAGTATGTGCAGAAAAAGTGGATTACGGACGGAAAAGACCCACCGTGGTTTAACAGCACAATTCGTAGAATGCTCAGGAAGCAAAGACAGTTGCACTCGCGGTACAAGAAAGATCGGGAGAATGAGGACAGGCAAAAGTTAGTAGAGATTCGTGCTGCTGTAAAAGGAGCGAAGCGCGAAGCATACAACCACTACCACCGTCTTACTTTAGCAAAAGATCTTGCTGAAAACCAAGGAAATTCTGGTCTTACGTAAAATCGGTAAGCTGGTCGAAGGCTTCCATCCAGTCACTCGCTGATCAGACTGGCCTGGCAACGGAAGACAGCAAAACGAATTTTAAATTTAGCATTTGAGAAATCTTTCACGCAGGAGGATCGTACAAACATACAGCCGTTTGAGTCTAGTACAGATTCCCGTATGAAGGGCATAGTGATAGACATACCTGGGGTTGTGAAGCAGTTGAATGGATTGAAAATAAATAAATCGCCAGGTCCTGATGGGATCCCAGTTCGGTTTTACAGAGAGTACTCTACTGCATTGGCCCCTTACTTCGCTTGCATTTATCGCGAATCTCTTGCCCAACGTTAAGTCTCGAGCGACTGAAAAAAGCGCAGGTGACGCCTGTATATACGAAGGGTAGAAGGACGGATCCTCAAAATTACAGACCAATATCCTTAACATCGGTTTGTTGCAGGATTCTCGAACATATTCTCAGTTCGAACATAATGAATTTCCTTGAGACAGAGAAGTTGCTGTCAATGCATCAGCATGGCTTTAGAAAGCATCGCTCCTGTGAAACGCAACTCGCCCTTTTTTCACATGATAGCTTGCGAACCATGGATGAAGGGTATCTGACGGATGCCATATTCCTCGACTTCCGTAAAGCGTCTGACTCGATGCCCCACTGCAGACTCCTTAAGTAAAAGAACCCAGTACGTTGTCCTCGATGCTGAGTGTTCATCGGAGGTGAGGGTATCATCTGGAGTGCCCCAGGGAAGTGTGGTAGGTCCGCTGTTGTTTTCTATCTACATGAATGATCTTTTGGATAGGGTGGATAGCAATGTGCGGCTGTTTGCTGATGATGCTGTGGTGTACGGGAAGGTGTCGTCATTGAGTCACTGTAGGAGGACACAAGATGACTTGGACAGGATTTGTGATTGGTGTAAAGAATGGCAGCTAACTCTAAATATAAATAAATGTAAATTAATGCAGATGAATAGGAAAAAGAATCCCGTAATGTTTGAATACTCCATTTGTGGTGTAGCGCTTGACACAGTCACGTCGATTAAATATTTGGGCGTAACATTGCAGAGCGATATGAAGTGCGACAAGCATGTAATGGCAGTTGTGGGGAAGACGGATAGTCGTCTTCGGTTCATTGGTAGAATTTTGGGAAGATGTGGTTCATCTGTAAAGGAGACCGCTTATAAAACACTAATACGATCTATTCTTGAGTACTGCTCGAGCGTTTGGGACCCCTATCAGGTCGGATTGAGGGAGGACATAGAAGCAATTCAGAGGCGGGCTGCTAGATTTGTTACTGGTAGGTTTGATCATCACGCGAGTGTTACGGAAATGCTGCAGGCACCCGGGTGGGAGTCTCTGCAGGAAAGGAGGCGTTCTTTTCGTGAATCGCTACTGAGGAAATTCAGAGAACCAGCATTTGAGGCTGACTGCAGTACAATTTTACTGCCGCCAACTTATATTTCACGGAAAGACCACAAAGATAAGATAAGAGAGATTAGGGCTCGTACAGAGGCATATTGGCTGTCATTTTCCCCTCGTTCTGTTTGGGAGTGGAACAGGGAGAGAAGATGCTAGTTGTGGTACGAGGTACCCTCCGCCACGCACCGTATGGTGGATTGCGGAGTATGTATGTACATGTAGATGTGCTTCAGCAATTTAGTTCGGAAACGTTGCAATATCCTACATGTTGTTTCCACATCTTTAGTGACGTGAAGAAAGACATGCGTGAATGTACCATTCAGTCGGACGAGAAACTACAGGACGATCGCGTTCTACGAAACAGCAACTGATTGCGTCGTCTCCCAGTGAGATAAATGTCTTCACGCGCGTGGTGATTACTTTCGAATGCAACCATCCCATGGTCTCATTGTGGCGAGTGTTCGGCTTTCGTTTGACCGTCCCTCATATAAGTGAGACGGAATAATTTCTTCCAGAGTTAGGTTGCAGCGTGTAAATGTTGGTCCCAGCTCAAACATGAACAGTGAAGCTAATTTGCGTTGAAAGGCGTCCTCCCAGCTACGAGTGGTCTTGCTGGCGCTAGGTAGCCAGAGGAGGTCTGCGGGTTTGGCGGGCTGTTTTAGCAGCGACCACCAGCCAGCCCCCACCAGACAACTTTGCGCCGGCTGTGTGGGCCCTGCAGGCAATAAGGGCGGAGGGCGCCGGTCAAAGGGCGCAGGGCGAGCCCTTCGCCGTGAGGGGAGAGGGCCGGGGCGGCCTGGCCGAGATGAAAGACGTGGCCGGCTTCACAGGCCGAAGTCTAGCCAGGCCGCTTAGCCGCTTCTGATGTCCGGGCGGTTCCAGTCAAAGTGCCCCGCGGCAGCGACTCGCTCCAGCCGGGCTCCAGAGGCCCGCCCACTCAGCCGCCGCCTCTCAAACGGTACCCTCTTTCGCAGCCCTTCCTCCCACCCCAGCACAAAATGCATTCAATCGAAGTGTCGTGCTGACTTGGTGACACAACGAGTAGAAAGACAAACGTAGCTATCGACGAAAACTAAACATCATCAACTGAAGTGATATCAGGTGACCTGGGACCTCTGCTGTTCCTGATCTATATAAATGACCTGGGTGACAATCTGAGCAGTTCTCTTAGGTTGTTCGCAGATGATGCTGTAATTTACCGTCGAGTAAGGTCATCCGAAGACCAGTATCAGTTGCAAAGCGATTTAGAAAAGATTGCTGTATGGTGTGGCAGGTGGCAGTTGACGCTAAATAACGATAAGTGTGAGGTGATCCACATGAGTTCCAAAAGAAATCCGTTGGAATTCGATTACTCGATAAATAGTACAATTCTCAACGCTGTCAATTCAACTAAGTACCTGGGTGTTAAAATTACGAACAAGTTCAGTTGGAAAGACCACATAGATAATATTGTGGGGAAGGCGAGCCGTAGGTTGCGTTTCATTGGCAGGACACTTAGAAGATGCAACAAGTCCACTAAAGAGACAGCTTACACTACACTCGTTCGTCCTATGTTAGAATATTGTTGCGCGGTGTGGGATCCTTACCAGGTGGGATTGACGGAGGACATCGAAAGGGTGCAAAAAAGGGCAGCTCGTTTTGTATTATCACGTAATAGGGGAGAGAGTGTGGCAGATATGATACGCGAGTTGGGATGGAAGTCATTAAGGCAAAGACGTTTTTCGTCGCGGCGAGATCTATTTACGAAATTTCAGTCACCAACTTCCTCTTCCGAATGCGAAAATATTTTGTTGAGCCCAACCTACATAAGTAGGAATGATCATCAAAATAAAATAAGAGAAATCAGAGCTCGAACAGAAAGGTTTAGGTGTTCGTTTTTCCCGCGCGCTGTTCGGGAGTGGAATGGTTCAAATGGCTCTGAGCACTATGGGACTCAACTGCTGTGGTCATAAGTCCCCTAGAACTTAGAACTACTTAAACCTAACCAACCTAACGACAGCACACAACACCCAGCCATCACGAGGCAGAGAAAATCCCTGACCCCGCCGGGAATCGAACCCGGGAACCCGGGCGTGGGAAGCGAGAACGCTACCGCACGACCACGAGATGCGGGCTGGAGTGGAATGGTAGAGAGATACTATGATTGTGGTTCAATGAACCCTCTGCCAAGCACTTAAATGTGAATTGCAGAGTAATCATGTAGATGTAGATGTAGATCAGACTGCCGCAGAAAACGGTTGCAAAATAAACGTTATTCCAAGAAGCTTCGGCATTTCAGCCAGATACGTCGACTTCTTACGACGATATTCCGGCTGACAACCATTCAGCCATCCTCAGGTGAGTGGCACTGCTAGTTCATATCGACAATTTACATCAAAAACTGGCGCCGTGACGCGTGCGTAAAGGCAGCCGGTTCATGAGTGACCTCCGTCGAGTTTCGCGCCCTCTTCTAATGTTGCTCCACCTGTTGTCTACAGGAGTATGCGTAATGCTCATACTACCTGAGCCGTGGCGACCGTTACTGTCGCGCCAGTCTCTTGGATGTCCATTATCGATCCTTCCATGTTTCTTCTCTTTGCTTGCCTTGTTGTTTTCCGCATTCGGGGGGGCGTGTGGCAGTTGACGTTTGCTGGGGCTACCTGCTGAGACTCCGCGAGTTACGAGGTGGGAAGCAACCACGTATATGTGGAGTTGGTTGTACGCGGTCTGCCGGTTCAGGATGGAGGATATGTGTTGGCTGCCTGCCTGTCTGCTCTCCTGATTTTGCTCGCCGTGCCTTGCGACCGCCTAGCTTGGGATGCTGCTTGGTGTATCCTACACGAGCCATACCGGACGTCCAGCAGAAGTTAAGCAGCCTTGTGTTTCTTTTAAAGAAAGGGTGCAAATGTATAAGACTTTATGTAACCAATTTTGGTGGCCTCTTAAGTGTGGCCTTCGCGTTTACACTGCCTTTGCGGAAAGCTAACTCTTTTAAATTTAAATAGTTGTGGTTCCCTGTCCTTTATAACCTTTTGGGGGTTTTATTTGAATTTTCTGTTTGTGGTTCCTTCCTTGTGCTTGGTTAAATGTTTACTTGTATAGCGGGAGGGACTCCTGGTTAAAACTCGGCGAAGGTGTTTGATGTTACTGCCGCCTCCGGCATTTGTCTTTTCAATTAAGTGTTGTCAACCCTTCGAGCGACCTGGTGTCACCCCTCGTTAATTAATGCTGGTCTATGTGTACTTAATTTTGAATTGGCCATTTGAATTAATATTTTGGAGCGCAGTATAGCACTAAGGCAACCTCATTGTATACCACCTTGTGCCCCGGTCTAGTGCCTTAATTTTCAGTGGCACGAGTTAGCTCCACTACCGGTTTTACTGATGCGCTCCCTTCAAAGTCTTCTCTTGTATAAGTTTGCCCCATGTGTGTCTGGGAACACAGAGATGAGCTTTAGTATGACTTCAGTGCTAGTCAGTTATTGGAATCTTCATTTTCGCTTGGCTTCCACTGAAGAGTTTGAGTGGAGCGTAGTGTGTTTGATTTGTTATTCATTTAATTACTGTAAGTTTGTTTATTTAATGGGGAGCAAGACATTTAAAGACTGTTGGTATTAACTCCTCTAGTTTCTGGGTGTTGATAATTCGTTCCAAATGGCCTACTACTTATTCAATGGCAAGGCTGTTGATTAGTTAGTCACTGTGAGCACAAATTCATGCTATTTATTTGTTACCGAAATTGTTAAGTGTCTGTGTCGTGATTCAATCACTAGCTACGTGTTTGAGCTGAAATGATACAGGGTGGCCCAAAAAGGATGGTCACATTTTAAATAACTATAACTCCATCAGTTTTACAAATTAATTTTATTCAATTACGTAACTAAATGCTCCCAGGCACCCAATTACAAGAACTAACCACAAAAAATCATGTACGGAAAATGACTTCCGGAAGATGGTGTCCTTCCTCGGTGATGCATTCCACAAGTCTTTCCTCGAAATTTTCCATCACTTTCACTACTGTTTCTTCTTGAATTGCCATAATTTCCGCACTGATTGCCTCCTTCAGATCAATTAAGTTTCGGGGCTTCTGTACGTAGACTTTTGACTTTAGGTATCCCCAAAGAAAAAAATCACAGGCTGAGAGGTCAGGTCATCTCGCGGGCCAGTGGACATCTCCAAAACGCGAGATGATGTGGTGGGGGAACATCCGCCTTAAAACACACATGGAGTCATTGGCTGTGTGGGCCGTGGCCCCGTCCTGTTGAAACCAAATTCGATCTCGATTTACATGTAACTCTCGCAGTTTCGGCACCAAAAAGCTACGTAGCATGTTAACGTAACGTTTCGAGGTCACTGTGACTGTAGCGTTGTTCTCCTCAAAAAAAATAAGGACCAACAATCCCCAATCTTGAAATTCCACACCAGACTGTTACCTTAGCACTATGAAGAGGCTTTTGGTGCAATTCTCTGGGATTATCTGCTGCCCAGTACCTGCAGTTTTGTTTATTGACATAGCCGTCTAAATGGAAATGGGCTTCATCTGACATAAGAAGCACAACATCATTATTAGAGTACAAGATGTCAAGCATTGATTCACAAAATCGTCTTCGCTGCTCAAAATCACGATCATACAGCTTTTGCGTGATCATAATTTTGTATGGGTGAAACTGTAACTCACGGCTTAAAATACGCTGCAACGAACTACGGCTGAGGCCTAAAGTTTGAGCACGACGCCTAGTGGAACGACGCGGGCTTTGCAGCACTGACGCTCTAACATCATCAATGTTCTGTGGAGTAACTGCCGTACGTGTACGCCCTGTAGATTTACCACTTTTGACAGACCCTGTTGTCCGGAATGCAGTCACCCAACGTGATATGGATCTGCGATCTGGAATGGGTCCATCACGCGCTGCACCAAAACGTTGTCGAAACAATCGTTGCACAGTAATAAACGATTCATCATTTCTGAAAAACTGTTCCACAGCAAAAACACGATGCTCGACCGTCCACTGCGCCATCTCGTGGCAAACTGGGTGTAATGGCCGACTTGCAGACGGCCGGCAGTGGTCCCCCCTCCTCACCTTTCAATGGTACTACGCAGTTCAAATCCGACCATCCTTTTTGGGCCACCCAGTATAAACCTTACATTGCCTCCTTAAAATTTGTTGCCAGCAGAAACCCTTAAGACAGCTAAATTTTGTCACTGTTTACGTTAACCTTTACTGGGAGCAATATTTCATGTCGTTAAATTTTGTCTTAAAATGTGTTTTTCTCTGATGTAATAAACGAGTGATAAAAACAAAGGGGCCTGGTCCTTCCCATTGTGTCCGGTTTGTAACACGTATCACTACCCAACTGAATGCCAGAACGATTTCGTCCAGGTCTACGTTTCCACGGCAGAATAATCCCTGGAGCGTCCTGTGGAGAAACAACGCTCGGCTATGGCTGACTTACTGAGCTGCGAAAGGCGAGTGTGAGGATCATGTCCACAGCATCTGTCATGCACTGTGCGCGTTGTCTGGCCAGTGTAGGCTTTGCCACACTGACAAGATGCTCTGTAGTTTCCAGCCCTCGCCAATCCCAGATCGGTCGTATGCCGAACCGAGAGGAGCACAAGTCTGTAGTGGGCGGAAGATTACTTTGACAGGTATCCTTCAGATTTTCATTCAAGAATGAATATTTTGAGCAAATTGACGGTGTTGCCATGGCTAGTCCTCTCTCCCCTCTAGTAAACGTTGTTATGGAAGACTTTGACGACACGGTACTTGAATCGGCAAAACTTAAACCAAAACTGACGATACGTAGATGGCATTTTTGCAGTATGCCCCAGGGCCGGGAAAATTTCGGGACTCACAAAGTAAACACTATTGACCAACGACTGGCACCGAACTCATGCAACAGTACACAGCACAGTGCATCACTAACAACCACACAACACACAAAGCACGCAAGTAGAAGAAATCACAAACAACAAGAAAACCTGGTAGACCCTGATATTTGACAACAAAATAACGCAAACAATAGCAAACATTATAAGAAAACAAGGTATACAGGGGCCATATGAAACAAACAACATACTACAGAAAAGATTCAAAAATGGCTCTGAGCACTATGGGACTCAACTGCTGAGGTCATTAGTCCCCTAGAACTTAGAACTAGTTAAACCTAACTAACCTAAGGACATCACAAACATCCATGCCCTAGGCAGGATTCGAACCTGCGACCGTAGCGGTCTTGCGGTTCCAGACTGCAGCGCCGTTAACCGCACGGCCACTTCGGCCGGCACAGAAAAGATTAAAAATACACAAGACTACCATAAATAAATTCAACAAAGCAGCCGTATAACAGCTAATCTGAAAAGACTGTGATTCAGTTTACAGCGGACAGACATGAAGAAACTTCAGGATAAGGTACTCAGAATATTTAAGAGCACCGAGAAGTGACAGCACGCACTCCACATTTGCAGCCCACTTCATCAAAAGCAAGCACCACTCCAGTGGCGTAGTAACACACTTCCCAATGCTAAAACACAGTAACAGTCCGTACCATTTTTTAACAGTAGAAGAAAATTGTCACATCCAAAACGCTCTGTGACAATAGAGTTTTTAACGCTCTTTGCGGACTCTCAGACAATAAAAAAAAAAAAACCGCACACACACACACGCACACACACGCACACACACACACACACACAAAGTAAAATCAAACAGAACCCATTCAAAGTTCTCCGCTGTCAAACTAGTGAAACAACCGACAGTCGAGAGATCGTCAGAAATGTAAGTTCCAATGAGACACTTTTCCAAGCAACAAGAACGTAACAAGGCGCAGTATTCACAAATTAGAAAGAGAAAACGTGATTAAACACCGTCAAAGAACGAAACATAATCCATCAATAACAAACCACACCAAACAGTGCTCCACAGATCAGTCCAACTACCCTGAAATAGCGAACCAGCCAGAGCTCAGGATAAGTCAAATACAGATATGGTCACGCCAAACAGGGGCTTATGCCACGATTTTTACCGGAATATATATATTTTAAACGTCGGATTGTGAACAAATATTCAATGCAGTCGATATCCTAACATCCCTAATGTCTGCAGATCACATGACGTACTGATTTACGCCTGTGGCCGTTTTTGGTAGGCAGCCACAGAACACTCAATATAAAATAAATGGTTAAGTTCATGTGTAATATAATTAACAACAAAATCCAATGTAACATATTCATTTTTCAGAAAAAGAAAAGAAAAACCCCACTGAATTTGTCACAATTATTGTGAAGCGTGTTAGGGTATTAAGGCAAAACAACTTATGCTTATTTCGCGAGATATTTGGCCCGCTCACTATCGATGGACCACCCTGTATCAGCCGCAGAACGACGACGGTAGGCAGTAGTTGATCTGTGATTCAGACAGCGATGTACCCTACTCTACCCCTCACCCCACCTACCCCCCCTCCCTCCCCAACCCCCAAATAAAAGGAAACATTAGGTAATTTATGGTAGCAGAAGTAAATGGAAATCAACAATAGCAAGGAAATCTTCTGTGGAAATGTTAAATTTCTTCACCAATATGTGTAAGTGTTATGAAGTCTTTTTTGAAAGTATTTATCTGATGCAAAGTGTTGTATGGAAATAAAATGGGAGTAATAATTCTACAGACAAGAAGAGAGCCAAAGTTTTTGAAACATAGTTTAACAGAAAGGTGAGAAATGTTAGATGTGTAGATACGACAGGTAATGGGAAATTTGTGTTCCACTCGTACTGCTCATTCAAAACCTAACATCCTCTTAAGTATCCATTTTGATTTTCGACTATTGGCCCCTTACCTCATGTACCGACTACATGGTAATGTACCGTCTGTGCGGTTTTGTTTCTATCTTTTGGGAGCCATGCATTTTAACGAGCAATCCGTATTCAGTTCAACGTTCCTATCATTGTATTTTTTTTATTTTCGTTAAAAGAATTTCATTTCCAGCCTTGAATGACAGTTGTGTAGAACACTGATAAACATTTTCTTCCGTGTAAGCTTCTTTTCTCTGTGTTTTTTTTTTTTTTTTTTTTTTTTTTTTGTGGTTGCGATTTTAGTCCAAACACTGGTTTGATGCATTTCTCCACACTACTCTATACTCTGTAAGTTTCTTCCTGTCTGTGTAACAACAGAAATTTTTCACCCGCACATCCCTCCATTGTTGAACTGTTGATTCCTTGATGTCTCGTTACGCCTTCTCCTAGAAAAATTACGCTATTTACATCTTATCTGCATTTAGATGTGGTGCTTTCTTACTATGCACTGACGGAACAGCAAAAAATAATTAATGTAGACTAATTCAAATTCGGGAATACATTTGTCTAGGTAACATATTTAAATGATTAACATTGTAAGATAACAGGTTAATGTAAACGCGAGATAAGACGTTGCTAATGTGAAATTCTGCTACAGTAATAACCCGCGTAACTGACTGACTCTTGACTGAAAGTTTACAAACGTGCTCACACTGTGTTGTACAGATGCCAGATGTCAGTCCGTGTGATGGAGTTGGTCGGTCAGTACAGAGAAGGTTGACGCTATTTGTGAATGACGTGTGATGTCCCGTATATGCATGACTGGAGACAGATTCGGTGATCGAGCAGGCCAAGGCAACGTGTTGACTCTCTGTAGAGCATGTTGGGTTGCAGCAGCGGTATGTGGGAGAGCGTTGTCCTGTTGGAAAACACCACCTGGAATGCTGTTCATGAATGAGAGCACAGAGCAACAGGTCGCATCACCAGAATGACTTACAAATTTGTAGTCACGTTGCGTGAAATAACCACCAAAGAACTCCTGCTGTCATATGAAATCGCACCCCAGCCCACAACATCAGGTGTAGGTCCAGTGTGTCTAGCACCCAGCCAGTGAGACACCCGCTAAACCCGCTGGGCAGAACAGGTAATAGGATTGTGGAAAGGGCCAAGGGTTGAGGTCAGTTTCTGCTTCTAATTGTCATTTATTGTAGTTTAATAAACTTTACAACCAAAGCGGCACATAACCGAATCTTTACCGGATGCAACTCTTCCACGGCTGAAGGCCTCCAGCAAGAAATCTTAAGAAGATAAAAATCCAGTTAAGATAGCAATAAAATAATAAAATAACGCAAAGTGCAATACAAATGGCTGAGGGCCATAATTAAATTCCAAAATTTTAGAATATATTACCATAGACCTTTAAAGGCAGAAGGCCAGCATGTTTAACAACAATAAATCTTAAAAATCAACGAGATAAAAATCCAATTAAGAGAGCAATAAAATAATTTAAAGAAGCAACATATGCATGGTGCAATACCAATGGCTGAGGGCCGCAATTAAACTTCAAAATTTTAAAATATATTACCATAATCTTTGAAGGCAGAAGGCCGCAGTGTTTAAGCTTGAAAGATATATTTAAAAATTAATTTTGCAAAATTTTAAGAAAACAAAACAAATAACCATAAGCTTAAAATTTAAAATTGCTGACAACAGATAATTAAACACCAGTGGCACTCAGAAGCCTCCAGAGAGGTCGGTCTGCCGTCGTTCACTTACGTGAGACAGGTGGTGAGCCCAACTATACTTGATCCGTTGGAATCCAACCAGGGAACAGCCACGGACCGACCGACACAACGACTTGCTTCCCGTCAATCAGTACATGAGAACTCAAACCGGCAATGTTACAAACGTGATAATCCACAATGGAGTATGTATTAAGCTGTCAAAACCACACACCGTGTTGGACAGCGACAACAGGTGAGGGAAGGACGCTGCTACGTTGGTGGCCAGGACAGATAACCTGAACACTAACGGTCACTAGGCAGAAAATTCCCCTGGTACGCTTGAATTTGAAACATGGTAATAGTTAACTTCGCTCAAAAGAACACTGCCTGAATTTACGTCAGTGCCGAGGGCAGGTAACCAGAACACTAACGGCCACAAGACAGAAATTCCACTGGTGCACTCAAATCGTAGTCGACCAAAATAGTTAATTGCACCACATGGCGGCTAGATCTCAGCAGTAGGAACACTCGGTGTTACTCACCAGAAATCCTCCCCAACAGCAAACCACCGAAGAGAACCACCACAACATGAATGGACGTGGCTTGGCTACTTAAGACACTACTCAAGCTTGACGTCCTGGGTCGGTGATCCACGAAGCTCGTAGCGATCGGACAGCTCCACACACGCTCAGACACTGTGCAGGGCAGGCCCCCACAACCGCACGAGTGGTCGAATGTGAAGAGCGGACAAATTGAATAGCTGGGCGGCGGCCATTAGAGTGGTAAACTGACGCGCGGAGTTCGAATGTTTATACATCGCTTTTGGTTATAAAATGCCTTCCCTTAATAATGCCTTATTTAAATACGTTACTACAATATACTTTTTAATTTATGAACAAACAGCAACTAGTCACTGTTTATGAATTTATCTTACGTAGTACATGGAATCTGCCGTTGCTCAAAGTTATGTACTGGACCCCTAGCATTTTTCGTAGTTCATTTACGATAGATGTACGCAAAATGCATCAAAATACTGGAAGACTTGCCCACTATATTAATAGATATTTTCTGACTCTACCTTGCTTTAGATTTTATGACGAGAAGTGCGTTATATATGGCATAGTGCTTTGGCAACTCACGACCAAATTATCAAGTTTCAACCTAGCCTAGACCATGAAAACACTACCGATCAGCCAACTTTCTTCAAAATGATCATAAAAAATAAAAAGTTATTCTGTCGGTCGGAAATCTTGCCTCCTGACAGCATGTAACCATTTTTGTAACAGCTGTGGTTTTGAGAAAGGAAACCTGCAAATAGATGCACAGACATTATGCTAATACCGTGTTACAAAAACATTTATTAAGCAAGTGCACTGACATACAAAACAACTTAAAATATCCACATACCTGTGAAATGTGATATGCGTTTCTTTCTCGAATTTATTTGTACAATTAATCGCTGCAGAACTCTTCACCATTGTACTTCGTTTGATTGGAACGTACAGACAGAAGAATTACGAGTAACAAATACTGTATGTACGCCCCAACAAATATACAACGTTGAATAAGGGTCTTCATAAACAAGAATACTACACAACACATCAGACTACAACCACTATAATGGCGTCCAGCCGAAGGTTCAAATTATCCCGCGACTGCAGCGCCATAAGTGAGTCTAGTTATTTTTTACAAGGTCTTTGGTGCAGGGGCTGCCATCGGCCCCAGCCGACTGCACCGCGCAGAGATAACTTCCCTCACCCGCAACAACCGACCGACTCACTCCAGACGTCCTTGCCGGAAACTATATGCACCAAACCAAAGATGGTACACGGCGCAAATATCGATACACATCACTGCTGTCACATGTAGAAGGAAGAAGAACCACAATGTAACCACGACAAGGGCAGGAAACCAAACACAGATAGCGAACTTCACGAAAACGCGTAGTTGGGAGACAGCGCGGCTCAGACAGGTTGATTGCAGGCCCTCATCTTGTCTTCTCTTAATCAAAACACAATCATTATTGGCACCGAGCCAGAACCAGCTTTCATCAGGAAACGCAACAGACCTCAACCCTGAGCTCTAATGACTTCTCGCTTGACACCATTGAAGTCGCAAATGGTGGTGGTTTGGAGCTAGTGGAATGCAAGCTACAAGGCGTCTGTATCGGAACGGTCCTTGAAGTAACTCGCTTCCCAAGCCTGGGTTCCCGGGTTCGATTCCCGGCGGGGTCAGGGATTTTCTCTGCCTCGTGATGACTGGGTGTTGTGTGCTGTCCTTAGGTTAGTTAGGTTTAAGTATTTCTAAGTTCTAGGGGACTGATGACCTAAGATGTTAAGTCCCATAGTGCTCAGAGCCATTTGAACCATTTTGAAGTAACTGATTTTTAACAGTTCCTTGTATCACTATGGTGCCAACAACTGCACAGATTGGTGCTGCAGTTGCAGTACGATGTGTTAGAGCCAAAAGACGAACGTGATGGTCTACTCTGTCGGTAGTGCCACATGGCTCTCTGTAGTACGGTCTTCTTGGCACCGTACATTCTCATGACCACCACTGCCAGCGAACATATACAATGGCTACATTCCTGCCAAGTCTTTCTGCATTTTCGCGGAAGGAGCACCTGCCTTCTCGTTGTCCTATTACAAGACCTCGTTGAAAATCAGTGAGTTGTTGATGTCTTTGACGCCTTAAAGGCGTTCTTGACTAACATCAAATCACCACGTCCAATCTCAACGGTAACTAAAGCTCGGGTCTGTCACAGCGTGTATTTGAAGCAAACCTTATTTGAGTCCTCATAGCGGCACTACTAGCGACACTTTTATGCGACTGGCACGAAATCTGATTATATATCATCATTCAGCCCAGTGAAACGCTTACCACCTTTCGTTTAATTTCTTATTTGTTTAATTTCTTCTTTTGAGGAAAGCTTTTCGTGCTATGGCCAGTCTGCATTCTGCATCCTTTCTACACTTCTCTTGAAATTACAACATTTTGAAACACTGTATGCGTTAAGAATTTTTGGTAGGACCTCTACATTGTCATACCTATCTTCTGCAATTGGTTGCAAAAGAGCTCTTTTTCGATAATTATTCATGTTTTCTACAAAATAGACATCTTTACTGTCCGAGAAGAATCTAATCTTTTCCTGGTAATTAACATGACATATTTGTAACTAAGGATAACATTACCAACCTTTATTTTGTAGTCAATCACTTAGTTTTTTTTGTACAGTTCTTTGATTGATGGAACACCATATACAGGGTGTTACGAAAAGGTACGGCCAAACTTTCAGGAAACATTCCTCACACACAAATAAAGAAAAGATATTACATGGACATGTGCCCGGAAACGCTTAATTTCAATTTTAGAGCTGATTTTAGTTTCGTCAGTAAGTACTGTACTTCCTCGATTCACCGCCAGTTGGCCCAATTGAAGGAAGGTAATGTTGACCTCGGTGCTTGTGGTGACATACGACTCATTGCTCTACAGTACTAGCATCAAGCACATCAGTACGTAGCATCAACAGGTTAGTGTTCATCACGAACGTGGTTTTGCAGTCAGTGCAATGTTTACAAATGCGGAGTTGGCAGATGCCCATATGCTGTATGGATTAGCACGGGGCAATAGCCGTGGCGCGGTACGTTTGTATCGAGACAGATTTCCAGAACGAAGGTGTCCCGACAGGAAGACGTTCGAAGCAATTGATCAGCGTCTTAGCACGGAACATTCCAGTCTATGACTCGCGACTGGGGAAGACCTAGAACGACGAGGACACCTGCAGTGGACGAGGCAATTCTTCGTGCAGTTGACGATAACCCTAATGTCAGCGTCAGAGAAGTTGCTGCTGTACAAGGTAACGTTGACCACGTCACTGTATGGAGAGTGCTACGGGAGAACCAGTTGTTTCCGTACCATGTACAGCGTGTGCAGGCACTATCAGCAGCTGATTGGCCTCCACGGGTACACTTCTGCGAATGGTTCATCCAACAATGTGTCAATCCTCATTTCAGTGCAAATGTTCTCTTTACGGATGAGGCTTCATTCCAACGTGATCAAATTGTAAATTTTCACAATCAACATGTGTGGGCTGACGAGAATCCGCACGCAATTGTGCAATCACGTCATCAACACAGATTTTCTGTGAACGTTTGGGCAGGCATTGTTGGTGATGTCTTGATTGGGCCCCATGTTCTTCCACCTACGCTCAATGGAGCACGTTATCATGATTTCATACGGGATGCTCTACCTGTGCTGCTAGAACATGTGCCTCTACAAGTACGACACAACATGTGGTTCATGCACGATGGAGCTCCTGCACATTTCAGTCGAAGTGTTCGTATGCTTCTCAACAACAGATTCGGTGACCGATGGATTGGTAGAGGCGGACGAATTCCATGGCCTCCACGCTCTCTTTACCTCAACCCTCTTGACTTTCATTTACTGGGGCAATTTGTCTACGCAACCCCGGTACCAAATGTAGAGACTCTTCGTGCTCGTATTGTGGACAGCTGTGATACAATACGCCATTCTCCAGGGCTGCATCAGCGTCTCAGGGATTCCATGCGATGGAGGGTGGATGCATGTATCCTCGCTAACGGAGGACATTTTGAACATTTCCTGTAAAAAAGTGTTTGAAGTCACGCTGGTACGTTCTGTTGCTGTGTGTTTCCATTTCATGAGTAATGTGATTTGAAGAGAAGTAATAAAATGAGCTCTAACATGGAAAGTAAGTGTTTCCGGACACATGTCCACATAACATATTTTCTTTCGTTGTGTGTGGGGAATGGTTCCTGAAAGTTTGGCCGTACCTTTTTGTAACACCCTGTATATTACTTTCCACAATACATAAATGAATTACACGTTTGATGCACATCATCTTTCAGCTGTAGAGAAACCCATACCAGCTTTCGTTTATGTGGCAATCACATTGCCCATAAAATGATTTGAGAGTCATACTGGCCATTTTCCTGTGCGAATGTAACATCTGTAATATGATGAAAATCTGTGACAAAGATCGTCTCCCATGTTTTCATTATTGACTGCCTCTATCATTGGTCGTGGAACATATCTGTTTCTCATATCTGGATCATGATTTGAGGTTTACATACGAGGATGTGCAGAAAGTGTGTATTTCATAGTAATTAATTAAATTTATGCAAATGTGAAGTAATTCTCACCATCTAGGTTAGGTAGTGAACCTTAGAGAAAAACTTAGATTCTCAGTCTAGTATTTAGGCACAATAAGTGTTTATAAATCTTTTTGGTTTGTAGAAGTAACCATTTTTAGCATACAACCCACTCCAAACTAACACACGAATCATTCTCCGCAAGATGCTGCGTTCTAGTGTTTAAACTGAAATCCAAAAGGTCCAAAATTGTGAATCATAGTTCCATAAGCGAAAAAATCGGCGTATTTTTTGGGAAATAATGAATGAAGGTCCACATTTGTGGACTGAGAAAATGTAGAAATTATATAGGCAGCAAAACATGTGGTCGTCGCTGGAGTAGAGAGGATACAGAAGGCAGACTGGTTTTTTTGAAAAGAATAAATTAGTTACCATTGACTGAAGCTGATGGTTGCATGGGGGCTTAATTGATTGCAATGAAAATAATTTTAATTTCTGCTTTAGTATTAGTCTGTCCGGTTACGAAGTCTCGTAACGGTTGGCCCTGACTGTTATTATTACGCAATCTGACTGCTTAGAACAATAACAAAGAATGAAATGGAAATTTTCATTAACACAGTTAATTAATTAAGTCCCCAGCAACTATAAAACCAACGCAACAACAAGCACAAGAGTAACTGTTCTGTGTGTGGGAGTGTGACTCAACGTACGCATCTGGCACGGTTCTTCTTCAACAACACAAGAATTTTTAAATAACATTTATACTGAATTAATTAAAGAAAATACAAATACCATAATTACTCAAGAGATCCACAATTACACTCTAATCCAAGAACACAAGCCAGATGCTTTGTTGACTGAACCTGTAATGACACATTATTTAAAACATGGAAATAATGAAAAATAAATCAAGTTTCGTTACCTTCATATATTGACCAAAATCACTCTCATAATTACAATATAGCTCCACACCACCTCGCTATTACCACATCTCAACAAGAACTTTTCAGTATCACATCTCAGCAAGCACTCCCTACTAGCACATCTGAACACGAACTGACTACTACCAGTCCTGGACAAGCACTGACTTCTAGCACATCTCAATAATGACTGTGCCAGTGGAGGCGGCGGAACAATGCTCTCTAGCGATCTCTGGCGCTGTGGCTCAGTGTAGCCACCTTTCATATGCCCTTCCTCCACGGCTAGAATTTGATGGTATTTTTGCCAGCATTGGTGGTGAAAATACCACCAAATTCGTCAAAAAAATATAGACAAAAATAAAAGATAATATTAATACGTAAATATCATATAACTAGATAAAATTTTGGCTTTGCACTGACCTTTTAATAACCTATTATATAGAATACAGTAAGCAATACAAATTCTGTCATACATGTGACTTTACATAACAGTTTACACAAGTATTATGTGGTTAAACAGTTCAATCAATAGCGTCAGCAATGACGAATATGTGCAGGTAAGAGTCTCTTAACTTTTCACAAACAGTAATACACAAAAAATCAGTTTATACAAATATTCACATAAACGCTTTCCATAGCTCAAGAATAAGCAGTTGACAGTTCCAGCAGTAGCACCCAGCAATGGTCAACAGGTGCAAAACCAACAAGTGACATTTTTTTAGTAGAAACAGTCCATCAGTGGCACCCAGTAATGTTGAATAGGTGCAGACACCAACAAGTAACATCATTTCAGTAGAAGCAGTCCATTAGTGGCACCAGCAATGTTGATCAGGTGCACACAGTAACAGGTGACTTCATTTCAGTAGAAGCGATCCATCAGTGGCACCCAGCAATGTTGAGCAGGTGCAGACACCAACAAGTAACACCATTTCAGTAGAAGCAGTCCATTAGTGGCACCAGCAATGTTGATCAGGTGCACACAGCAACAGGTGACTTCATTTCAGTAGAAGCAATCCATCAGTGGCACCCAGCAATGTTGAGCAGGTGCAGACATCAACAGGTGACATCTTTTCAGTAGAAGCAGTCCATCAGTGGTACCAGCAATGTTGAGCAGATGCACACAGCACAGGTGACATCTTTTCAGTAGAAACAGTCCATCAGTGGTACCCAGCAATGTTGAGCAGGTACACACAGCAACAGGTGACATCTTTTCAGTAGAAACAGTCCATCAGTGGCACCCAGCAATGTTGAGCAGGTGCACACAGCAACAATTGACATCATTTCGGTAGAAGCAGTCCATCAGTGGTACCCAGCAATGTTGAGCAGGTACACACAGCAACAAGTCACATTTCTCAGCAGAAGCAGTTCCATAAAATACACTGTCACTGATCACACTGTTCATCAGAGTTTATAAGCAGAAATTAAACATGTCCTAGTGGCACCAATATTGTAGAAAAGGTACAAGTAACAGTCCATAATTTTTTTTACAATCACTGATCACACAGTTCATCAGCAGAAATTAAACATATCCTTGTAGCACCAATCATGTAGAAAAGGTGCAAGTAACAGTCCATACTATTCACCATAACTACTGAGACAGTTCAGTCATGAACAATAGTTTGAATGCACATACAATTTCTTTAACAAAATATAATCAATGCTCTTACACTAAACATACAAATCATAATAAACACACAAATGATATCAGTTAATTGTCACATTAACTATTACAGTACACAATAACAGTTAACCTATAATATTTATGGGTGTCAGTGCAAGCCACAATAAACAAGTGAAATAATATTTAGGAGATAGGTTGGGATCACTTCTCTGGGATTATAAAAGGAAAACACACTCACTCATCTTTCATCCACATTAGTGCTACTGTGTAATTGAATAGTGTTAACTGTGTAAATGCAATTCTGTCAAAATTTTATGTTCATCATGTGTATCAAGTAGTAGTGGCAGCAATGTATAACAGTCAATAATAGTTAAGTCAACGTCATAGTCATCATGTCAAGACCAATGTTTGCCAAGCCAGATCAAAATGTACGGTTGCTGAACAACTGTCAGTGAGCCAAGATATGCACATGCTTCCTCTCTCAAAAAAAAGTATATACTGCTTAGTGATTTAACAAGTGTGTGTATAGACAATCTTCCTTCCACTTTAGTGTTCTAGTCTGCCATCTTCATCCTCCTTGTTCCATATAAACCAACAAAAACAATATGCTCCTCATTTACTTTACCTCTTATCCACCAAAACTCCAATAATCATCAACTTCACCTAAACTCAATACCTCAATAATACGTCGATACATATAAACCTCAGCACCAATATCATTTCACTTCCATAACAACTCTTTCCTCTAGTCAGTCTCCTCGAACAAGTACAGACAAAATCCTAGTGCAACTTCAATTCATCATCCCATACAATCCGAAGACACAGTGTCCACACACAACCTCTGTGTAATCCATCTGACCAAAATTTTCTAGTCATTATAAATTATAAGATACATTTTGGTTCCTTGTCCATCATTAAATAAAAGAAATGCATACATGACCTCTAACAGACTTTAGTTCGAATAACTCTCAGTAATTAAGTGCGATTACGGAGTGTGAATGATCATAATATTTCACAGTGTGTACACCACTTCAAGAATCAAAGCAGAAGCAAACATGTGGAGTATTTTTTGTGTCAAGTGTCACTTCTTATTTCAATTGCTCACGAAAAATGCAGTGTAATACTGTCAATGGTCTAAACCTAGTTTTGGTATGTCATGTCGTTAGCTTCCTTCCTATTAGCATTAATTTATACAGCTTCCATAAAACCTCAGCTCATGTGACTTCTATGACTTTCTTGTACTAATGTCGTTCGTCGAATTATAGCAGTTCATTTTCTTATCTTAAAAATATAAGGCACTGAGCGTAAGCAAAACATGCAATAGCGAGTAAATATACCAGTAGAGAACAGAATGTCAACAAGTGGATGCAGCACAATTCTTACAACGAGGCTCGGCCAAGCGAACAATCTATAATTAATACAATAGTGTGACCTAAACTCTATGTACGTACACAGTATATCAGCATTTCTATATTCTAAATTGAAGAGTAGTTATGACAACAAAACAGAAATGTGTAAATACGCAATCCATAAGCAAGGCAGCAAATATGTTATCTATCATAATAAACAGGTCATTAGCATCATATCAGCATAAGCAAATAAATGTTTATATGTAATCTTAATAAGTACACATGAAGGCGCAAGCAGATAAATCACAAAGTATAACTTACATATCTAACCACATCAGCACAATTAATCAGGTGACAATTATAATTTAAATAAATAAGCACAGCAGGCACATAATAAGAAAAATATGACATCAGTGAAAAAGCATAGCAGCCAAGCGATGCATAATATACACAAGTAATAACACTGTTCATTAATCAATAATTGTCAAAATCAGCAAATGTACACAAGCACGTCGCTTCACAAGTAAATTCATAGAACATAAAATTTAGCACAAAGTATGAGTCACGTAATCGCAAGCAGCAAATTACGTCTAAAGTACGTACCTAAGTGGAATTATGTTACCTGAAAAATAAACTCAATCAATAGTTACCCTTTTTTTTTTTATTTATTACTTTCTTCTTCGAAATGACATTCTTCCTGAAAATTTTCTCCAAAGCAAGTCGTCTTAACGTCGGACACGCACCGAATTTACCTGAAGGTCTTAAATATTTTATACAACCGTATCCTGAAAAATACTGAACGTTAATAACATAATTTATGAAGTCCTTATAGCTTTATACAGAATTTAGTCGGAGAAATTAGACTGTGTATTTGTTTACGTCTGTCAGTGCATTCGCACTGAGCGCTCGATCAGCTGTAGGCGCGTGACGTAGGAAGTCATTGTTTGCGGTCAACGACTGCCTTGTGCGGCGCGCAGACTGACTGTTGCTTTGAGTATGTGCCGCCGCCAAAACACAGCGCGGTACTCTTGCATTCTCCGTGTTTTTACATACAACTGTTAGTTTCTCAAGAGTATGTCATTCCACAAAAATTTTAACGTTCGATATGTGATGTATTCCCTTAGAGCGCCGAGATTTAAGAGTTTCTACTTCAACAGTGTTATCATGAATAATTTTGCGAACTCTATACGGACCGTTATAAAGCAGAAAAAATTTGCGACATAAGCCTTTTCCTTTATGAGATAAACGGTGGGACTTAATTAACACCTTCTGGCCAACTGACAAGATTTTTAAACGACCAGGACGCTTAGCTGATTTCTCTCTTCTAGCAGCCGCCGATGCAATATTTTGTAGAGCCAGGTTGACAACTTCAGAATGCCGCAGTTTCCGTGAAGGCGGAAAAGGAACGATTTCAGAAATGCGATTTGTTGGTACTTTATTTTTTAATATCAATAGAGGCGGTAAAGAAGTTGAATCATTAGGAAGTTCATTCAGAATGTTTTGAAAAATATGAAGATACTGATCCCAAGTTCTGTGATTCTGATGACAATAAAGACGGCACAATTTATTGATTTCCTTCATCCATCTCTCTGAAGCATTAGATTGAGGGTGAAAAAGTGAAATGAAAATTGGT
Organism: Schistocerca nitens; assembly: GCF_023898315.1. Taxonomy (NCBI): domain Eukaryota; kingdom Metazoa; phylum Arthropoda; class Insecta; order Orthoptera; family Acrididae; genus Schistocerca; species Schistocerca nitens. Next base: position 139,842,893 of record NC_064623.1, on the reverse strand, counting down.
TTAATCTTCCGACGCCGTAGAGTACGAAGCCAAATTTTAGAGCGAAACTGTGATCCATTATCTGATATAACCTTATCAACATGACCAACTTCTTTAAGAAAATGTTTGATGAAAGCGTTAGATACTGAACGAGCTGTTGCTTTGCGTAAAGGTGTAAAACACACATATTTTGATGTCAACTCCACTGCTACGAAAATGTACGCAAAACCATTAGTAGAACGAACCACTGGACCGAACAAATCGACTGCAGCCATCTCCTTTAATTTCGCTGGAATGATAGGAAACAACGGTGCTCTGTGAGAAACAGTTGGCGGCTTAGCCTTTTGACATAATTTGCATTTGGCAAGAACAGATCGAATACGTTTTTCCATATTACTGAAGTAACAATTTTCTCGTAATTTATGAAAGCATTTTCTGGGACCAAAATGCGCATAACTGAAATGTGTGTACCAAATCAATTTATTGACCCACTCATCAGGAATACAAACTAACCAAACAGAGTTGTCGACCGATTTTCGTTTGAAAAGAATGTCATTGCGAACTAAATAATGCTGTCTAATCGCTACGCTTTCCTTTCTCCTCCACTTCTCCTTAATGTCCTTCCAGATTGGATCCTTATTTTGCTCCTTAGCGATGTCCTGGAGCGAAGACGAAATAAAGTTCTCAAACGCAACACCTTGAATGTACATCAAACAATAATGGTTTTCTTTGCAGTCCTCTTCAGCACATTGTTTCAAACCCATAGGTGCACGTGATAAAGCATCAGCAACAATATTTGAAGATCCCTGTATGTAAACAATACGAAAATCAAATTCCTGTAGGTACAACGCCCATCGTGACAATCTGCCATGAGTTAATTTTGTCGACATAAGAAATTCCAGAGCTCGATGATCGGTGTAAACCTTAGTATGTCTGCCAAACAAAAATGTGCGAAATTTTGTGAAAGCCCAAACAACAGCCAAAGCTTCAAGTTCCGTAATCGAATAATTCTTTTCGGATTTAGAGAGAACACGACTTCCAAATGCAATAGTCTTCTGTACTACAACGCCGTTTTCTTCTATCTCTTGAAATAAATGTGCACCTAGGCCTTTGTATGATGAGTCCGTCGCCAAACAAAAATCTTTAGATAAATCCGGATGTGAAAGAAGTGGAGCAGCAACTAAAGCATCACGAAGTTGTTCAAATTCTGACTGAGCTTCCTCATCCCAACACCAATTAGAATTTTTTCCAGATAGTTCACATAAACGAGGTGTGGCCAAATTGTCCAATCTGACAAAGCGTCTAACAAAATTACAGACACCAAGGAAACTACGAACATCACGTTTTGTGGTAGGAACAGCATAATTACGAATAGCATCTAGTTTCTCTGGATCGGGAAGAATACCTTCTGTAGAAATAATGTGACCGAGAAATTTCACCTGAGATCGACCAAATTCAGATTTTTCCAAGTTCACTGTCATGCCAACTCGTGCAAAAATACGTAATAATGAATCCAAAATTTTGTTGTGCTCACTCCAAGAACGTTTAGCAGTAAGAATATCGTCAACATATAAAGTAATATTGTCACGAAGATAAACAGGTAAAATTTCATTTAAACTACGAATGAATGCTGCAGAAGATACAGTAAGTCCAAACGGTAATTTACGAAACTGGTAACAGTTACCAAAGGCTAAAAAGGCAGTATATTTTCTACAATCAGGGTGGAGTTCTATTTGCCAAAAACTTGCGCGCATATCAATCGTGGATAAAACTTTAATTCCATGGAAATGTTGAAGAAGTTCATCTAAATTTTGTGGACGGTCAGTTTCAGGAATAATAATATTATTTATCTGTCTGGAATCCAGAACCAAACGAATTGACCCATCCTTTTTAAGAACAACGTGTAATGGGCTGGTATAAGGGCTGACTGCTGGCTCAATAATGCCCTGATCTAACATGTATTGAAGTTCATTCTTAACCTTGTCTCTGTAAGCCAAAGGAATAGCGTACGTTTTCCCGCGAAATGGTGTGTGTTCTTATACTTTAAATAAATATTGTAAGCCTTGTATAGTTCCTGTGTGATGACTAAACACTGTAGCATGTGAAGTCAAAATATGGTGCAGCTCTGCCCTGATCTAACATGTATTGAAGTTCATTCTTAACCTTGTCTCTGTAAGCCAAAGGAATAGCGTACGTTTTCCCGCGAAATGGTGTGTGTTCTTTTACTTTAAATAAATATTGTAAGCCTTGTATAGTTCCTGTGTGATGACTAAACACTGTAGCATGTGAAGTCAAAATATGGTGCAGCTCTTCTCTTGCAACGTCATCTGGCACTTCAGCTTTTTTAACCTTTTCATTAATTAATTCTTCGCTACTAATTATATCCTCCATCGCGTCTCTGTATCTATTGTCATTGTCATGAATAAACACACTGTCGTCATAATGCTCAACGAAAGCATCAGAAGTAAGAAACCTTAAACATTTTGTATCTGATTCAGATCTTGCTAAACACTCGAAAAATTTCAAACATTTCGGCATTCCGGCAACAGTCAAATTCACACTTCCTTCTTTAAAGTTCAAAATTGCCTTATGTGTGTTAAGAAACTCCATACCTAATATAATCTGTGTACTGAGTAATGGAACAATAATAAAATTAGCCGAAAATTCGTATCCTTGACAAATGAAATTTAGGTTGGTCTGTTGTTTAACTTCCACACCTTTTCCAGAAATCGCTCCTCGAATTGTAGTTTTAGAAATAGGTAACACAGGACAGGCAATAGTTCTTTCACATATACGAAAAACTGATTCACTAATGACGTTCAATGGGCTCCCAGAATCTAAAACTGCAGTGAACTTATTCTTACCCACACATACTTCAATAACAGGATGTAAAAATGCGTCTACATTATTTTCCTTTTCATCTAGCAAAATGTCTCTCATGTCTTCCAGGCGTACGTAGTGTAAAGTCGTAGTGTCATTACTTTCTGAACCGTCTATATTGCTGCCAGAAGCCGAAGCTGCTAGTCATTGTCGATTGTTTGCGTCACGTCTTTGATTATTCCCGACATTTCGCGGATCAATTTCTACTATTTCCACTTGTCTCTCTGAATTTCTGTCACGCGGAGGATGCCAATTAGGTCCTTCCTGTCTGTTAGATGCAAATTCTTGGTTGTGTCTGTTATTAAAATTTCTGTTTTCCTGTCTGTCTGCATAACTACTTCTTGTATAATTTCGACTGTCACTTCTGAAATTATTGTTAGACCTACTACCCTGGTTATTTCTGTAGTAAGAGTTTCTATTATTGTATGAATAATTTCTGTCTTGATGATACCGATTACTGTTTCCGTATGATTGATCATTCCGGTAAGAATTACCGCTATTATAATTGTCTGTGTAATCTCTGTTAGAACGTCTGTTATTGTCATAAGGCTGGTATCTATTGTCCTGTCTGTTACGTCTGTCATTCTCAAAGTTACCCAAATAACGTCCGTTCCGATCACTATCCCTTTTCTCTGAAAATGTATTGTAATTACTGCTACTGAAAAAATTACAAGAAGTCCCGTCGTCGTTGTCATACTCAAGTTCTTGTAGCAAAGTCTTAAAAGTCTCAATGTCGTCTTTACATCTTCCGGCTGAAGCAATTTGTCTTATGGATTGTGGCATCTTAGTTAAACAAATGCGAATTAATTCAGTCGGGCTATAAGGGTTGGACAAGAACTGATTCTTTCGAATCATGTCTTCAAAGTATTCTGCCGGCGTGCGGAACTCAGACTGTTTAAAATTACGCTGCATAATCAGACTATGTTTGACTCTGTCTTGTGTGTTTTCGGACCAATATGCCGATAGAAATGCATGATAAAAATCATTCAGATTATTACAATCTCTAATGAGTGCGCGCATCCGCGTCGCCGGTTCGTTTTCTAAATATCCACACATAAATTCCAGTTTGTGACTTAGTGGCCAATTTGGTGGGAGTGCATACATAAATTGATCTAACCATGCACATGGATGTATGTCATTCTTAGAATTGCGGAAGATCTTAAATTTCCGAACAGTCAAAAAGTGTTTATAGTCAAAGTTTTCGCCTCGTGGCGACAAAGACCTACCGCGTCTGTCCCAGTTTGAATGTCGATTATTGTCAAGTTCGCGCGCCTGGCGCTCTCTTGTTGCGTCCCGTAAATGAAACAAATTATCTTCTTCAAAGCCCTCTGCTATCTGTGATTCTAAATTTCTTCTGCTGTCTTTTCCTACGATTTCGCCTTCAATTTGTTTGACTTGCTTTCGTAATGCCTCAACTTCCCTTTTAACGCGTTCATTAAATTTTCCCTGATTTTCAACATGCTTATTTATGTTCTGGTACTCTTCGGTTTCTGCAAATGGTAATGGAGCTGTATCATCTGAATCTCTGTCCCCATGTAAAC